>NC_081369.1:38644295-38955962 GCF_030684315.1 Stegostoma tigrinum
AAGGACATGGGCATTTGGAATTCACTGCGCAGTTGATGGTCAGGGCAGGGTCCCTTGATTCACTTAAGAGGAACGTGGGTCTGCACCTGACATGCTGTAGGCTGCAGGGCCACAGACCAGGTGCTGAGAAGTGGGGACAGAATGGGTGGTTAGTTTATTTAGTCATTGCAGACACATTGGACTGAATGGCCTTTCTCTGTGCCATACCTTTTCAATTATTCTATATGAATGTCACCATCAGGAATCCTGATAACAACGTTACGAGAGTTCTGCAGACTACAGAAAAGGTTTGCAGTATAAAAGAGTATCAGAGATAATGGGAACTGCAGATGCTGGAGAATCCAAGACAACAAAATGTGAGGCTGGATGAACACAGCAGGCCAAGCAGCATCTCAGGAGCACAAAAGCTGACGTTTCGGGCCTAGACCCTTCATCAGAGAGGGGGATGGGGTGAGGGCTCTGGAATAAATAGGAAGAGAGGGGGAGGCGGACCGAAGATGGAGAGAAAAGAAGATAGGTGGAGAGAGTATAGGTGGGGAGGTAGGGAGGGGATAGGTCAGTCCAGGGAAGATGGACAGGTCAAGGAGGTGGGATGAGGTTAGTAGGTAGATGGGGGTGCGGCTTGGGGTGGGAGGAAGGGATGGGTGAGAGGAAGAACAGGTTAAGGAGGCGGAGACAGGTTGGACTGGTTTTGGGATGCAGTGGGTGGAGGGGAAGAGCTGGGCTGGTTGTGTGGTGCAGTGGGGGGAGGGGATGAACTGGGCTGGTTTAGGGATGCAGTTGGGGAAGGGGAGATTTTGAAACTGGTGAAGTCCACATTGATACCATTAGGCTGCAGGGTTCCCGGGCGGAATATGAGTTGCTGTTCCTGCAACCTTCGCCTCCTGCAGTGCCACAATGATGCCACCTGTTCTTCCTCTCACCCATCCCTTCCTCCCACCCCAAGCCGCACCCCCATCTACCTACTAACCTCATCCCACCTCCTTGACCTGTCCGTCTTCCCTGGACTGACCTATCCCCTCCCTACCTCCCCATCTATACTCTCTCCACCTATCTTCTTTACTTTCCATCTTCGGTCCGCCTCCCCCTCTCTCCCTATTTATTCCAGAACCCTCACCCCATCCCCTTCTCTGATGAAGGGTCTAGGCCCGAAAAGTCAGCTTTTGTGCTCCTGAGATGCTGCTTGGCCTGCTGTGTTCATCCAGCCTCACATTTTGTTGTGCAGTATAAAAGTACTACTGATGAGGTAATATTTAATACAAATAATGTAACTGCGAGGCATTTGTCTTTTCTTCACAATTTAACAAAGGAGGAAATCTTCCCAGATGATTGTGTCATAACAATGAAGCACAGTCCCAGCCAGTAACAGGTGAACAGGTTGGATGAAATGCATTATTTGAACACCAGGAAACCCATTTGACAGACTGAGTCAATATCAGCAAGAGCTCTCATCTGTAGAACCTGACAGCAAATATTTTATCATACTGGCAGTTTTGTTCCCATGTGAAATGGCTTGGCCTTCAAACTCAATAATTTACAAACTAGCATTCTCCAGTATTTAACAGAATTTTCGTCTTACCTCTTTAGCGTCTTTGATTTTCACCAGGAAAGTCCGTAACTCCAATGTTTCCACAAACAATGCCCTGCAGACTGCTTGAAAATGTGAATCTGCTTCATTACGATTCAATAAATGTGCTGCACACGCTTTCATTACTTGTTCAAAAGTCTTCACTGAACGTAGTGGTATATCACCCTCTTCCTCATCATCTTGCCCGCTGTACCCCTCGTCAGCTGTACCGTTACTACCTTCAGAGTCATTGTTTGCCATCTGGTCAATAAGCTGCTCCAACTGCTGACTCAACTCCCGCTCCTCATTCTCATCCAAGCCCCAATCTAATGCTCGGTAAATAGCAAATCCCAGGGATTGCACTATCTGGAAGAAGGAAGAAGAAATTCATCAAGTAAAAAGACATAGAATTAAATATTTCATTAACAGAACACTCACCACTATCGCCCTACCAAAAATATAACAAACAGATACAATGGCAGCATAAGAACAGCTAGTTTTAAAGATTGTGAATCTGTTGCTTGATTATCCTTGTGTGAAGTACCTGGAGTTGTGTGATAATTATAAGTTAATGTGTCAACGTAATCTGCTTTCCAAATTTCTCATAATCATCTGCAGCAATGTAGTTTATTTTATTATTTGTTCCAAGTGCATTTATTCTATTTTCTTCATTTAGCGCGCACTCATTTATTGTTCTGAAGTCATGACTACAGTTATGCCATTTCTCCAAATTTGTGTTATATGCACACTGATCTTCACAGTCATGGCCATTTCAGGGTTATAGATCCTCTTTTTAGTTCTTGAGTTACTGGGTCACTTGATATTTTATCACTTTAAAAGGCTAGCATGCAATATGTGCACAAAATCACCTGTTGTAAATAAACTGAACAAGAGAATTTACATTCAAATAATATTGTATCATTCTAGTTTAATAAACAATTTCAAACAGATCACCACTTTGAAATTCTACTTCCCTTTCAAATACAAAAGTGAACAAAATGAGGGAACACAGGAACCTTTTTCAATGGACTGGAAGCAATTTTCAAACATTTCTGGAAACTAATCTCCAAACTTCACACCAAGAAAGGATAACTACATTATGTATTAGCATAAAAGTGGGATGATCTTTGATACAAAGGCTAAAACATGTCAGCCTTTTCCACAAATGGATATACGTTCTTGATGCCTTGCTGCTCTCTCAGTCTGCTGGTTCTCTCTCTGTACTGCTGACTCAGTAGGGATGTGATGTGTCAAGGCCTGTCATCAGATGAATTCTTCACACAGCAACAACTCACATCTGCTTATTCTCCATCTCACAGGCCAGCACAGCTAAAGGCAGGAACTTACCATGTTGGGACCCTACATAACAAGATATTAATTCTACCTATTTGGCAGAAACCAAACAGGAGAACAAGCAACAATGAGGAAGTGGCCGCACAATGCTTGACCCACTCCTATTTGTTCTAATTTTATCTGCAGGACTGTGCAAGCAGATCAAATGGCAACGTAAAGCCTACAGGAGAGTGATGAATTGATGCAAATCAAGGTTTAGTCTATAGAATCTCAATGCCATTTTAACCCAAGCTTGCTTCAGTGAGGAAAATGCTCTGGATTCTGGCCAGGCTACAACAGGTTGACAGTGGTGTGAGGAAAGAGAAAGATCAGCAGATGTTAAAATCAGCAAATGTTATATTCCCCTTGATGGATCAGAAGGAGCAGGATGTCCCTGCAGATTCCCCTGGCTCCTTGATTTCTGCCATACCCTCTGAAACCTTTATTGTCATTACCTTTCTGGCAGAAAGGACAGTCTGATTTTCACCTATCAGTAGCCATTCTGGACATCCTGCTAACTCCCTGGTTTTTAAGAATGCCAAGGAAGTGGATCAAACATATTTAAATGAGACCCAGGTGTTAAAACATTCCTGATGTGAAATGCAAACCAGCGACTGTTGTATCAGTTTCATATCCACCAACAAAATTACCTAGGGTTAACTTTAATCCTGTGATATGCTGAAGCCTTCCACCAAACATGCACATTTTGCATTTCTGGTTTTCTACTTTTTATTAGGTTTTCTTTTCTTTTGTCCTAACTTCACACAGTTAATTATTTGTTAACTATTAAATTGTTAAGAAGTTTAAACTTATTTGGCTTCTTTGTCCCAACAGAGAGATCTTTCAAACAAATGTTCAGCTTGTACAACATAGCACAATGCCTCCCCACATAGAAACAACAATTTACACCACAAATTATAACATGGTACATACATGTAAATTCCCAATGTACAAACTGACTAAACCAACATCAACAATACCCAAATATTTTAACACGTCAGGTTGCATATTGCTTATACTGTAATTAAAAACATGTATGACTGATACTGTTAGAATAATTTACACATAAAAACAAGATTTTTTTTAACACGTGTGATTTATAAAAGGAAATTTAGAAAATTCAATGTTTTATTCTTCCTTTCTACATACTTTACATTAACATATCTGGCTTCTTTTTATTCTTCAAGACGTCAAGAAATTCACAACTCTTGCTTTATCATACTTGGGTGATAACATATTGGAGATGAAAGTGTTAAGTCTGAAAAAGACAATGGAACTACACTCGGAAAATACAAATGAGCCATATTTTAGTAGCTTGCTTTGAATAACATAGCACAGAGAAAGCAACAAGGATAACAACAACCAGGATTTTGAAAACTCTTCTCGTCTCTCTCAACGTCAAGCTCCTCCTTCCCCCACCCACCTTTCTGCAGTAAGCTCAATACCAGTATTTGTCTGTGTTTGTTGCTGCATTTATTATTTTTTCAGGAAATAAAATCACACTCTCTCACTTAAGAAAAGGAATGAGCTCTCCTTCATTTATGATCTAGTTAACAAATTTTTAATGAAGTGTGATAGCTATCTATTTATAAGGGAAAATCTAAAAGACATGTTGTGAATCACCAAGGGGGCGCTAGAAAAAAGGAGAGCTTATGATCACTCAAGAAAACAAAGTGAGAAGCTGGACAAACACAGCAGGCCAAGCAGCATCTTAGGAGCACAAAAGCTGACGTTTCGGGCCTAGACCCTTCGTCAGAGAGTTTCTCCAGCATCTGCAGTTCCCATTACCTCTTAGCTATGACCACTCAATCTGGTCAGGGCAACGTAATTTCACATAATTAGTTCCTAACTCTTTATGACTAATGTAATAACTATTGCACTTTCTTTAAAAAATAGAATGTTTTGTGTAAGTCTGACTGTTTCAATCTAATGCAATAAAGTTAAAAATGAGTAACAATTGACTTTATAAATAAATTGAACACCTCGAGAGTCCAAAAACACCATTTATGGTTTTGGTTAGATGGTAAATTGTTGTGTTTGCTCTTCTGAGCTAAAGCAGCACAGTACAATCAGTCTTTAGCCTGGCAATGCCTCCACTCTAGCTGTGCGTGGCAATTCTGTGGCATATGTTTCTCTCTCAACTTCTCCAAACACCAGTCTTCTACCAGTTTTTCAGCAGTCTTTTGTATTTTCTATTTTAAACTCTGCAGTATTTCTTGCCATTTATCATTGGTCTCCAGTACAGCATCCACTAATTCAGTGTGGTGTTAAAATGCATTAGTGTATTAATTTGTTACAGAATTTCATTGAATTATTACAGCAGGAGGAGGCCATTTGTCCCATCATGTGTCCATCAGCATTGTTGTTCTTTTCCTTTTCAAGTTTTGGCATGTGACATTAAAGTTCTGGTCTGAACTTCAGCATCTCCATCTTAGACTCATTCCATGCTAAATATCAGCTTTTAGTTTATCTTCCTTTTCTGTCTGCCCCATTAATTCCTGCTTAGCCTTCAGTATTTCCAGGTCAGTGACAATGCTTCTTCATTCTAACTTTTCATCATTTTATGAAACTGTGTTGACATTAACACAGTATACAGTTTAGATAGGAGAGAGCACTCCTTGACCTTGCTGACTCAGTCTGAAATAAAAGTGCACCTAGAGGTCAACAGGTATCATTTATGACATATTCATTAGCATAATAGGACCCAATCATTAAACTATTCTTCTACGGCGTGGAGTTTTGAAATTTTTCTTTAGCTGCCCAAGCTTTCCAAATTAGTTGTCTCATTTTCTGTCAAGAGTTTTTGCATTTCAATATCTGCCTTGAGAATTGCAATGTCTGCTATAAGCCATTTGTTTAACTTTCACCTTTTTCTCTCATCAAGCTGGAATTTATCCAATCTGCAGTCTCTCTGATCATGGTGATCAGTTTCTTACATCTAATTGCTTGGAGGGGTGGTCACTTTTCAAAGGGTATACCACCAGCAGTGACACCTTCTTAACCTTATGGTTTACTGAAGTCAGCTGTAGCTCTTGGCAACAGGAGGAAAGGACCATCTTTTTCCTGTGCTAAAGAACATACTTTTAGTTATTCCTAGCTATCAAATCTCAGATTCCTCATTTGCCATGATGTTATTTGGTTTCACAATATCTTTCTTTGGGTGACTTGTTCTTTTCAAACTTTCTCATGTATAGTCTGAATATCCTGTGATATTTTTCTTTTAGATACTTCGGAGTGAGCAGAACCCCAAATAAATACAGCTTTTAAACTTCCATCTGTTACCTTAAATTTAAATTTTTGGGTTGCATTTTGTTCAGAAATTGCCAACAGACTGACTTGGTTCCTGCCTCAGACTTTTGATAATGTGATTTTGATTAGAGTGTACGCTTTCAAAGATTATGTGAGGTGTTTCATATCCAACCTCACTCATTTCACAGTTCAAAAAAAAGTCTCCCTTTCCCATCGATAAAAGGATGAAGCTAATTTGCTTGCGTATTTAAGAAAGCTACCAAATATCAATTTGCATTTCTGATTAAACTTCTCAAATGCCTATAGACATCATCAGCTTCTCCATTCATTTCAGACAGTAGACATGCATTCTTTGTGGCCATTTCATTTTTGCACCATTCCCTCCTTCTGGCGCTAATTTGGGTTGACTTTTCTTAATGTAATTCAACATGAGACAAGATGTTTGAGTCTTACTCAGATTTCCGTGGACATCATTACATATTTTCTAGCTCACAGTTGTTCAAAATGGTCATTTTTTTTAAGACTCAAACTGCAGCTGTTGCTTCACCAGGTACATTTCTCGCTGTTCTCCATGTTGCTGGTGAATTGCTACATTGTTGCTCAGCAACTGAGCGGAGTGCAACAGGAAATGTATATCTCGGATTGGGAGGAGTGAGTGAAAAAGAGCTTGTTTCCCTCAAAGTATCTTGAAAATATTTGTTCAGATTTTCTTCCATACAATATAGTCAAGATCTGATGTAGTAGGAAACATGCAATGTATTGCTTTATGATAGTGCTGAGGACACAAACCTCACCTCAAAGTGACACATGTATGTATGCATAACATTGTTCTGTCAGGCTGCCTGCCTTTACCTGCACTATACTGAAAAGACTCAGAACATTAGTCAAATGGACAGTTTTCAGTGGGTGACCCGGGAGTTATGGTTTTAGCCTTGAGATGTGCAGTTAGAATATAGATGGTAAAATTCCCCAGGGCTTGCCTTACTTTGCTGCTGCAAATCATTTCACTGGAAACACAATTTATGTGTTTGAGCGGGTTTCATCCAAATCTTCTCCAATGTTACAGTGGTGGAGCTGAAAGAGCCCCAAAGGAAATTTTGCTCCTTCCTGAACTGGAACAGCGGCTAACCCAGCTTGTTTGGCATGAAGTTGAGGCTTACAGCTTCAGTGAACTGCAATGTATTAGAATTGTATATTTCCTAAATCCAAATCTTTCTTAATTGTCTGTGCTAAATTTGGAATAGTTAACTAGATCTATTTGATTCTGCCTTTAAAGAGGAAATGTAATAATTTGGGTGACAGCAGGAGTTCAAACATGCACCAACTAACAAAGCTGCAGGAATGATGTGATGAGATTACACTTGGACTGTGATATCTAAGGCAATTTTTAAACTCTTCACATGTCATTCTTCATAAAACAATGTCAGAGACATTAATTCAACAGAACATTAAATACAAGCTGATTGGTCCAGGCAATTTCACTCATTAAGGACTGCCTAAGTCCCATGACAGGACCTGAGTATTTAACTGATTCAAAGATAGTAGGAACTGCAAATGCTGGAGAATCTGAGATAACAAGTTGTCGAACTGGATGAACATAGCAGGCCAAGCAGCATCAGTGGAGTGGGAAGGCTGACATTTTGGGGTTAGACCCTTCTTCAGAAATGGGGAGGGGAAGGGAATTCTGAAATAAATAAGGAGAGAGGGGGAGGTGGATAGAAGATAGGTAGAGGAGAGGATAGGTGGAGAGGAGACACACGGTCAAAGAGACAGCGATGGAGCCAGTAAAGGTGAGTGTAGGTTGCGAGGTAGGAAGGAGATACGTCAGTCCAGGGCGGACGGACAGGTCAAGGGGGCGGGATGGGGGTGGGGCTTGAGGTGGGAGGGGGAAATAGGTGGGAGGAAGGACAGGTTAGGGAGGCGGGGACGAGCTGGGCTGGTTTTGGGATGCGAAGGGGAAGGGGAGAATTTGAAGCTTGTGAAGTCCACATTCCCAAGCGTAATATGAGTTGCTGTTCCTGCAACCTTCAGGTGGGATCGGTGTGGCACTGCAGGAGGTCCAGGATGGACATGTCGTTTGCGGAAAGGGAGGGGGAGTTGAAATGGTTCGCGACTGGGAGGTGCAGTTGTTTTGTGCAAACCGAGTGTAGGTGTTCCACAAGGCAGTCCCCAAGCCTCTGCTTGGTTTTGCCGATGTTACCACATTAGCAGATGTGCAGGTGAACATTTGCTTGATGTGGAAAGTCTTCTTGGGGTCTGGGATGGGGGTGAGGGGGGAGGTGTGGGGACAAGTGTAGCACTTCCTGAGGTTGCAGGGAAAAGTGCCGGGTGTGGTGGGGCTGGAAGGGAGTGTGAAGCGGACAAAGGAGTCATGCAGAGAGTGGTCCCTCCGGAAAGCAGATAAGGGTGTGGAGGGAAAATTGTTTTTGGTGGTGGGTCGGATTGCAGATGGAGGAAGTATCAGAGGATGATGTGTTGGATCTGGAGGTTGGTGAGGTGGTACATGAGGATGAGGGGGATTCTGTTTTTGTTTTTATTGCGGGACGAGGGTGTGAGGGAATGAGTTGCGGGAAATGCAGGAGATACGGTCGAGGGCATTCTCAACCACTGTGGGGGGGGGGGGAAGATGTGGTCCTTGAAAAACGAGGACATCAGAGAGGTACGGGAGTGGAATGCCCCATACTGGGAGCAGATGCGATGGAGGTGAAGGAATCGAGAATAGGGATGGCATTTTTGCAGGAAGGTGGGTGGGAGGAGGCGTATTCTAGGTAGCTGTGGGCACTGTCTCTGTGACTCCCTTGTCTGCTCCAAACTCCCCTCCAGCCCCACCATATCTGGCATTTTTCCCTGCAACCGCAGGAAGTGCTACACCTGCCCCTACACCTCCCCCCTCACCTCCATCCCAGGCCCTGAGAAGACTTTCCACATCAAGCAGATATTCACCTGCACATCTGCCAATGTGGTATACAGCATCCGCTGTTCTCATTGTGGCCTCCTCAACATCGGGGAAGCCAAGCGGAGGCTTGGGGACCGCTTTGCAGAACACCTCCGCTTGGTTCGCAATAAACAACTGCACCTCCCAGTCGCAAACCGTTTCAACTTGCCCTCCCATTCCGCAAACAATATGTCCATCCTGGGCCTCCTGCAGTGCCACAATGATGCCACCCGAAGGTTTCAGGAACAGCAACTCATATTCCACTTGGGAACCCTCAGCCCAATGGCATCAATGCGGACTTCACAAGCTTCAAAATCTCCCCTCCCCCTTCGCATCCCAAAACCAGCCCAGTCGTCCCTGCCTCCCTAACCTGCCTCTCCTCCCACCTATCCACCTCCTCCCACCTCACTCCCCACCCCACCTCCTTCCTACTAACCTCATCCCACCCTCTTGACCTGTCTGTCCTCCCTGGACTGACCTATCCCCTCCCCACCTCCCCACCTACACTCACCTTCACTGGCTCCATCCCCGCCTCTTTGACTGGTCTGTCTTTTCTCCACCTATCCTCTTCTCTATCCATCTTTCATCGACCTTTCCCTCTCTCCTTATTTATTTCAGAACGCCCTTCCCCTCCCCCATTTCTGAAGAAGGGTCTAGGCCCAAAACGTCAGCTTTCCTGCTCCTCTGATGCTGCTTGGCCTGCTGTGTTCATCCAGCTCTACGCCTTGTTATCTCGGATCCTCCAGCATCTGCAGTTCCTACTATCTCTGATAACCTAGCCTATTGAACAGGACTTTCTCTGGTCAGTCAACAAATCTCATGGCTAGCCCTATTTCAGTCCACTTTATCCAGGAAAGTCTACTTATTCAGTGAATGTTCAATAGGGCTCCCTTTTCCTTAGTGTTTTTACCCCTTTATTTCAATTTTCTATTGCTTGACCGAATTCATTTAATGTTGAAAACTAACTGTTCAAATGATAACAGGACCCAGCAAATGAAGTAAGTACAAATGAATGCAACATGTGATTTCAAAGAATTTTCTATAAATGCCACAATTTCCGAAAGACAACTGCAGGGTCCTTCCATTTGTGTTTAGTCTCAGTGTAGATTTTCTGTTCTAGATTTTCCTGCAAAATTTACAGGAGCTGTACTGCACTATTCATGAAAAGGAGATTAGCATATTGTTCATTTCTTCCTCAGTTCCTCACCACAGAATTGTGACGCAGTAAGATTGCACTTTTCACCTCCCTCAGTTATACTTCCTCCTATTCTTCCCAGACTTACCACATCATTTTGGGATTTTGTACTTCAAAGTTCTCCAAAATAAATAATAAATGTCTGTAATAAATAATACACACCTCCTCACACTACTTTGAGCTATTGATCACTGCCTTTAATATACGACTTGAACAGTTTAACGCAAGTCACTTGAGATTAAATTTCACATTGCATTTATATTATTTTCAACCTTGCATGTTTTATTTATTTCATTCACATTTCAACATTTCTAGCTAGGAAATACTGAAATGCAGCAAAATTTCATTGATACCAAGAGGAATGTTTGAATACTATGTACCTTGTTTATATAATGTAGCAATGCTGTATTGACAACATGCTGTAGCTTTTAGTAGGACCCAAGTCATCGATTCAGCTCTGTGTGGCTCCCTTACAAAGTGGAAAGTGCTATCTATATCCAAAGGCACCATTAGTTAGAGCTGCATAAAGCAGGATGGGTTGATTGCCACTTACTGAAAGGAAACCTTCAGTGGAAGTGCTGATGGGAGTGATATTTGATATGTTTTCTGTTTATCAATAGAGCTGAGTTTCAGTTCCTTTAGAAAACTGTACAGCTCAATAGCAAGTGTGTTAAAATCTCCAGTTCTTGCTGCATGGTCTTTTAAAAAGAACTCTAATGGCTGAAAAGCTCAGCAAAAACAGAACGACACAGAAAGGGACGGACGTTTTTTCTGAAGGTTTATGAATACAAAATTTGTTTTTTTTGTACAAAACCTTGTCAGGTATGTTACATTGGGTGGTTTTCACAGTCTTGATCATCTAATTCAATGAAAGGCATAATTCTGAAATCCAATTCATGCAAAAAATGTTAGTCAAGTGGGCTTTAATTTTTAAGCATTATTGAATCTCCTCTCTCCCCACCCCACCACCAAGATGGTAACTGAGCACTGCAGGTCTTCACCACCTGCAGTACAACTTCAATCATTTTAAAGGTACTTCAACAGCCCATGCACCCACTCCTTGGAGCTTTAAACATCTTAGACTGTTCTTAATATCAGAACAAAATAGATCTTCCCCACCTCCATGTTTGTAATTAATTCAATCAGGGCAAGAGTACTCTGCTCCTGGGCCAGCATTTATTGGCCATCCCCAACTGCCCTGAAAAAGGGTGGTAGTGAGCTTCCTTCCTGGACTGCTGCAGTCCATTTGCAGTAAGGACACCAACTAGGCAAGGGAGTTCCAGAATTTGAGTCAGCGATAGGCACGGAACAGCAGTACATTTCCACGTCAGGATGGTGACTGGCTTGAAGGTGGACTTGCAGGTGGAGGTAACTGCTGTCCTTGCCCATCCAGATGTTGGTGGTAATAGGTTTGGAAGGTGCTGAGAGTCTTGGAAGATTATAGAACATAGAACAGTACAGCACAGAACAGGCCCTTCAGCCAACAATGTTGTGCCGACCATTGATCCTCATGTATGCAACCTCAAATTTCTGTGACCATATGCATGTCTAGCAGTCTCTTAAATGACCCCAATGACCTTGCTTCCACAACTGCTGCTGGCAACGCATTCCATGCTCTCACAACTCTCTGTGTAAAGAACCCGCCTCTGACATCCCTTCTATACTTTCCTCCAACCAGCTTAAAACTATGACGCCTCGTGCTAGCCATTTCTGCCCTGGGAAATAGTCTCTGGCTATCAACTCTATCTATGCCTCTCATTATCTTGTATACCTCAATTAGGTCCCCTCTCCTCCTCCTTTTCTCCAATGAAAAGAGACCGAGCTCAGTCAACCTCTCTTCATAAGATAAGCCCTCCAGTCCAGGCAGCATCCTGGTAAACCTCCTCTGAACCCTCTCCAAAGCATCCACATCTTTCCTATTATAGGGCGACCAGAACTGGACGCAGTATTCCAAGTGCGGTCTAACCAAAGTTTTATAGAGCTGCAACAAGATCTCACGACTTTTAAACTCAATCCCCCTGTTAATGAAAGCCAAAACACCATATGCTTTCTTAACAACCCTGTCCACTTGGGTGGCCATTTTAAGGGATCTATGTATCTGCACACCAAGATCCCTCTGTTCCTCCACACTGCCAAGAATCCTATCCTTAATCCTGTACTCAGCTTTCAAATTCGACCTTCCAAAATGCATCACCTCGCATTTATCCATCTGCCACCTCTCAGCCCATCTCTGCATCCTGTCAACGTCCCGCTGCAGCCTACAACAGCCCTCTATTCTGTCAACGACACCTCCGACCTTTGTGTCGTCTGCAAACTTGCTGACCCATCCTTCAATCCCTCATCCAAGTCATTAATAAAAATTACAAACAGTAGAGGCCCAAGGACAGAGCCCTGTGGAACACCACTCACCACTGGCTTCCAGGCAGAAT
The DNA here is from genome assembly GCF_030684315.1 of Stegostoma tigrinum. Lineage (NCBI taxonomy): Eukaryota > Metazoa > Chordata > Chondrichthyes > Orectolobiformes > Stegostomatidae > Stegostoma > Stegostoma tigrinum. The sequence goes on from NC_081369.1 coordinate 38,657,003, forward strand.
ATTTTCCTTCTACTACCACTCGCTGTCTTCTGTTGGCCAGCCAATTCTGTATCCAGGCAGCTAAGTTCCCCTGTATCCCATTCCTCCTGACCTTCTGAATAAGCCTACCATGGGGAACCTTATCAAATGCCTTACTGAAGTCCATATGTAGTATTTATAGTTGGCTGCTGTTGAAGAATGAACTCCTCATGTGTCACACATGTAAATGGAGGGATGGTGTCACTGCAGCTTAACAATGATTGATTTGCAGTGTACCTACAGTCTGTCGATTTTATTGCAAATGGAGGTTTAAACTCAGATTGGTACATGCAATGTTATGTATTCATCCTGCACGACAGCTGCTGTCCAACATAGCGCAGCACTAATTATCATAAAACAAAAGCAGAAACAATGGTAATAGCCACAACCGCAGTCACCCTCTGCAAAAGAAAGGTGGCTGAGCATTTCAGTTTAACCAAAGAAACAATGAACTAATGACAGTATGATTCATACCGTTATTGAGGCACTTAGCACCACAGCATCGCTTCAGGGTTTGTACTTGGAGGTAATCTCACACCGATCAGTACGGCGAGTATGAGTTTTTAAATCATCTAGTGAAAGAGATATTTATCCTTTCTAGTTCGACAGACTATTTACAAAGGGTCGAGCGGGAGGTTGCCAGTCTGAGGTAAATAGATGACAGAGAAGCAAATCTAAATGACAAAGGTCAAAAAGTAACCTTTTTCTTTAAAATGAAGGAAGAAATTTGTTGATAAACTGTGGTACTCAGGGGATATTTTAAAAAATCAAAACTGAATTCTCACAAAGAAGACAGCAATTATTATCCCACCAGGGCTCAAATAGAAAATTATGTTTTTAAAAAGCTGGCAGATGTCTTGCACGAAAAAGATAGCAGCTAGTCACTTCAGCAAATGTCCTGATCCAAACAAAATTGTATAGAAAGGAACAGTCAAAGGGGAAGGGTTTGAGAAAAGAACAAAGGATAAATGAAATGGTCCAAGGATTCTAGAAACATCAACTAATCGAGAGTTGGGCATAGCATTTAAACGTAATTCTACGTGAACTATAATCAAGTTAATTTAAAGTAACTCACTCAGCACTTGGGTCTCTGAGTATATTTTACTGATCCAACACCTCTGATCATATCTACAGAGCTCACACATGACAGCCTATACTTGTTACATACAGAGATAATGGGAACTGCAGATGCTGGAGAATTCCAAGATAATAAAATGTGAGGCTGGATGAACACAGCAGGCCAAGCAGCATCTCAGGAGCTTTTGTGCTCCTGAGATGCTGCTTGGCCTGCTGTGTTCATCCAGCCTCACATTTTATTAACTTGTTACATACATCTCTGTTATCTTGCAAGGGATGAGAATGACAAAGTTGCCATGGAAAGCTCTACGCAGTTTGACCATGTCACACCACTAATTCCTCTGGAGAACCTGATATAGAAAAACATCATTGACTACAAATTCATCAGGCAGTGACCTGGAAAAGGAGATGGTGATGATGGTGGTGATGGGGTGGGGTCACTGTTGGATGGTTCACGGAGCAGGCTGGCAAAATCATTCAGCAGAAAGCCTCATTGTCAGATGTTAGAACAAGCACCAGGATGTAGCTTGGCTGGTAGTGAGACCCTTCCAGCACACCTGGAGTCTTGCCCCTTCTGTACATTACCCTCAAGGAGTTTGGGGAATAGATTATAGAACTGTAGAAAAGTTACAATACAGAAAGGGGCCATTCGGTCCATTGTATCTGTGCTGGCTGAATAAACCAGCCACCCACCGTAATCCCCGTTTCTAACAACTGGTCTGCGGCCTTGCAAGTTGCAGCATTTCAGGTGCAGACCCAGATTCCTTTTACTGAGCTGAGAGTTCCTGCTTTTGCCACCAAACATGGCAGCAGATTACAGACAGCTGCCAACTTCTGGGTGAAAAAAGAAGTCCCTTCTAATCTTTTTACCAATCATTTTGGCCCTGGTAATTGGCTTCTCCACTATCGGAAGCATGTCTTCCCCATCCACTACATACAAGCCCCTCATTATTCCATACACTTCAACTCAGTCACCCTTCAATCTCCCTTAAGTAAAACAATCATATTCTTTCCAATCTTTCTGCATAACTAAGGCCTAGCAACATTCCTGTAAATCTCCTCTGTACTCGCTCTGTCTTTACTAAAGTATGGTGATGAGAACTATACACAAAATTGCAGCTGGCTTATATGCTTTTAATTCATTGCATTTCTCAATGAAGGAAAATCCACCCCCAGCCTCATCCCCTGACCAACCCGCCCTCTCATCTCCACCTCCTTGACCTGACACAACCTGTCCGTCTTCTCTCCCATCTATCTGCCCCTGCCATCCCATTGACCAATCTCCAAAACTCCCTCAGAGATAGTAAGAACTGCCGATGCTGGAGTAAGAGATAACACAGTGTGGGGCTGGAGGAGCACAGCAGGCATGGAGCAGGAAAGTTGATGTTTCAGTTTGGATCCCTTCTTCAGAAATCATTTCTCCTGCTCCCATATGACTGCTTTACCATCTTAGCTATCCTTCTGCCACTAAAGGGACTTATGGATCTGCACTCCAAGGTCTCTCACTTCCTACATCATTGTCCAACTCCTTTAGGCATGTGTCACAGTAAAACATATCTGGAAACAGATGCAGTGGTTTTTGTCAAAGCTTATTGTCAAATAAGCACCTGTGACTGAATCTGTCTCTGCAGGCTGCTCCCACGGATGTACACCAAAATAAACATCAATTATGGCTGGAAGGTCATCAACTCAGTAAAAAATGCGCTTTGGTCTGCATGAAACCCATTGGCCTTCCAGTGACAACAGCGTGTTGCAGACTGGCACATTCCATTGGCCAAGGTCACATGTTGAGGGTTGCACTAAAACCTGGGCAGACACCACATAAGTGCACTAGGGATTAAACCATAATACACAAAGGGATTGAACTGGCATGGAATAAATACGATAGATATTGAATGTAAAACATATTAATTAACAAACTGCACTGGAAGAATTGAGTTGTTTTGCACTGCATGTAATATCACGCAATGCACTTCCGTAAATTTTGTGAGTAAACTTCTGGGGGGAAATAATCCCAGTCAGTTGAGCAGCTTAATGTATCAGGGTTAAGCAATCTCATCCACAACATGCATTCACACCCAAGGATGTTGACTGAAGTGAGGAAAGTTTCATAATTTATTACGCTGCCTTTGTGTGGTACTGTAGATGTGGCAATGAATAGTTATGGGGCTAACTGCACAATCAAAGCAAAAAATTGCAGTTTTCTATCCTGTAACAAATAATGCATTTAATTTAACAAATACTGTTGTACAAGTTCCAATAGTGTTTTGTCATGAGCAGGGAGCTTCTTTAAGTTCCAACACTTTAAATATTAACTCTTTGCTGCGTAACGTGGAATGAAATAGAATGTTTTGAAACAGCAAGTGCTTCAGCAAACAGTGTAAAAAAATCAAATCAAAGTGCCAATGGGCAACGGCCACAGATATCTTTTATGGTGCAACGTCATTCCAGTTTATTATAGCAAGCTACGGTATGAGAGCACTTAACCAATTATCATGGAAGAAAAATTACTCAAAACCATTACTTTGCCATCATGACTGGATAACGGCTTAGATTACAAGAATTCCGATATTACTGAAACGTTAACCAATGACTATGTGGAGACAAATTGTTACTTTGGAATAACCTTGAATTATATTTCACTCCTATATAAATGCTTTTAGCACATGATAAACTGATAGTTGACTTGGCATCTTACCTAAAGATTACATGCAGAGTATTTACAACATTGAAATAGGTAATAGGAATTGAAATGACACAATCAGTTTACTTCAGACATTAATAGACTACCTTATCTGAATGGGAACTTTAATTGCTTTGCACAATACAAAAATGTAATTGTGCAGCATTAAATCCCAGGATAATGCAACATTAAACCTGTGGCCTGTCCTCCATTCAGAACCCAACAGTTTGGCACAGTTCTTACCATCAAATTTAGGAAGCAAAACAGGAATGTTGTTAACAAATTTTGTGAGCTGTCTGCTTACTATTCATAACTGACCTCTTTTTAACCCTCTGTACTAATTCATAACTGTCAGACCATAAAACATAAGAACAGGAGCAGGCCATTTGGACCATTGAAACCTGGTCTGCCGGTCATTATCACTTATGGCTGATCTGACATTCCTCATGTCCACTCTCCTGCCTTTTCCCTGCAACCCTTGATACCCCTACTGATCAAGAAATTACCTATCGCAGCCTTAAATATACACAAGGAAAATTCCCCCCAATTCTCTGTTGAAAGGAATACCAAAGACAACAAGCCTCCGAGAGAAGAAATTCCTCCTCATCTCAGTCTTAAATTGGTGCTCCTTCCTTCTGACACTCTGGTCCTTTGGTCCTAGACTCTCCCATGAAGTGAAACATCCTCTTAGCATTTACCCTGTCAAGTCCCTTAAGAATCCTAGATGTTCAATGAGATCACCTCCCATTCTTCTAAACTCCAGTGAGTACAGTCCCTAACTGTTTAGTCTTTCCTAATAAGACAATCCCTCCATACAAGGGTTCGCCTTGGTAAACTTTCTCTGAACTGCCTCCATATCTTTCCTAAATAAGAGGATCAAAACTGCGCACAGCACTACAGATGTAGTCTCAACAGCAGACCGTACAGTTACAATAAGATTTCCCTACTCTCATATTTCAACTGTTTTGAAATAAGGGCCAATATTCCTGATTTCCCTCTGCACTGTGTGCTAGCTTTCTGTGTTTTGTACTGAAGTACCCCCAAGTCCTTTCATGTTGCAGCTTCCTGCACTGTTCTCCATTTAAACAATATTCTGTTCTTTTATTCTCCCTTCGAAAATGAACAACTTTGCACTTTCCCACACCTTCTCCATTTGCCAACTTTTTACCTACTTACTTCAGTTATCAATATTTCTCTGTAAACTGTTTGTATTCCTCTCACAACCTGCCTTTCCACCTTTTATTCACTCTCTACAAAGCTCCATGTCTTGAGTGGTCCTGAATTTTAGCTGTTATTTTTAATATTTACCAGCTGTTTCACTCATTTGTTTGTCAATTTTATATACTCTTGGTGAATTTTAATGCTACATAGGTACAAAGACTAACAAGTTTCACAATTAGGCAACAGTTAAACAGGGGAGGGAAGGGTTTGGCTGCGGTTATTGAAGATTCACAGCTGCGCTTTCGGATTTTGTACCCTTCATGTTTGTTTTACACTTCGAGTCTATGATCCTTCAGCCTTGGAGAGTTTGCAAGTTAGCTCCGAGATCTTTCCAAAGAATGTTAAGAATTATTTCCATATTCCATAGTTCCCTTTCAGTTTCATGTGGAGTGGTGAATATTTATGCAAATGATTTGAACCACGGAAACTGAGATCCAGTAACACATTATCAGTCTGGCAAGACTATTTCAGTTCTCAACCATTTAAAAAGACTGAATGCTTTATATGCTTTAAATTTTTCTGACATTATTAAACACTTCAAAGCCAAAGAAATATTTCTTTGGAATGTTGGTAAACGTGGCAGTGAATTTGTATACTGCCAGGTCACACAAACAGCAACTGGATAAATGGCCAGGGGGTTTGCTCTTAACAGTTTGATTGAGGAGTGAACATTGTCCAGGACAGCAGAACTCTCCTGTTTTTGCTTGAATGGGATCTTATACGGAAAAATCAAGAGAGTTTTCCACTTAGTATCTCTGACAATTAAGCATTTCCTCTCAACTTAGATGGCGGGTGGAAATTTCTGGCTAAAACACATTTCTTCCCGGTTCAGAAGCAAAAGCATTACCATTGAAGCAAGGCTTACAGCAACTGAACTGACATACCAAAAGAAAAAATTCATGCCAATCTGATCCATATAGACATGTAGGTGTCAGGTTTTGATATGATGACCTCAGCCATTTTGGGTAATGGAGATGTCAGGATTCACTTTTCAGGCACTTATACTGGAAATGCAATGGTCTAGATATCAAAATTGGGCTGCCTCATGACATCTTCATCCACATAAATGAATATTGTATCCAAATTCACTCTTCAGATTCAGACACGAACATTTGCCCTTTGCATGGAAAAACACCGAGCAACCTTGGAACTAAGTTCATGAAATTACTGAGTTTAGGTGAGTAATATGGTAAAGCAAAGAACAAAATAGATACTCACATGAGATTTCCCAATCCCCTGAAGGTTCTAATGACATTAGAGACATTTAAGATAATAAAGTGTGAAGCTGGATGAACACAGCAAGCCAAGCAGCATCTCAGGAGCACAAAAGCTGGTGTTTCGGGCCTAGACCCAAGACATTTAGACCACTTGATAAAACAAATCTAATAAGTATGACTTAAACTGCTCATCAATCATGCAACAATTATCAAACTATATTGGTCAATTCAGACTGCAATCTATTCTAAATTAGCATTTCTCAAACTTCTGTTTTTGAACTATTTGGGTATGATAAACAACTCCATACATCACCTACTGGTCTTCCCCTGCAAGCTATCACTTGCCATTACAAAAACTGATCAATATTAAAGAAAATAAGTGTGTTTTGATGAGACAAGTTTGATTCTGAGCTGAAGAGTAACATTCTCATGTTAGGGTTCAAGTTCAGCCAGTTTGTCTTCTTTGTTTTCGACGCTAAAAATTAAAGTGCACAAATTGTATGTCATTAGAAATGGCAGCAGTTGCTTCAAACTGTGTCCAGAATATTTGAACTGTGTACAGACACACAAATCTGTCCAATATTTCTTCCCAATTGAATTAGGTAATCTCACAGATTACCAGCTTCAACAAATCATATTTTGGACCAGTTTGCAGATCATCTGGAGAACACTCATGAATTGGATCAGATTTCTGTTCTAAATGATTGATCCATTACAATGGCTATTTATCAAATGAACAAAGGACAATATGAATTATTTGGAGTATTTAAAAGACACATACCTGTCCTTCTGTGCATAGTCGAGGGGAGACATTTGCCTTTGAACCTAGAATGAGAAAATAAATAAGTTGCCAAGACTGACAATTCTTGAGTATGGATTGAAGCATGATAAGTTAAATGAATTAATACTTTAATGTTTTTATTAACCTTCTTTCAATTACAATACTATCTTTGCTAGATGTATAACTTTGGTTACGCAGACAAGTGGTTCATTTAACATAAGGTACATAATCTTTTCGAAAGGATAATAATCATATTCTCCCCAGCTCATTGTTTTCTCACTCCTGAAATCTCTTAATGGGTATAAGATTCCCTGCCCTGATATTTGTCTGCTCAAGCAGGAACATCTGAGGTATATCTTAGTGGGTAATAATCCAAAATAAGTGGAAGATCCAAAATATGCCAATTGTCAATTTAGGATCCAAGATAAATATAAAATGCAACAGGCTACAAATCTGTTGGAAATTAGCATTAAAAGGAGAAGATATACAATGGTTATACACTGGTATATTACAATGATATACAGTGGCAATGATTAGGAGTGAATGACTGAGTCAGCCATGACATCAACACTGAAATATATCTGCTTTTCATTTACCTGCACTCACAAGGTTACACTTGGGACATTGTCAAAATGAATAGTTACTTCAAAGGCATAAACCTAGTGGAATGTTTCAAGGTTCTCTATTTGGCTATTTAAACAAAACTCAATTAAAATGAACAGATGTAGGCCCAGATTTTTGCCACGACAAAGAGCATCCACATTGATGAAAATGCCAGAAGTCACAGGGAATGCAGGTTACATCCCCAATCCTCGAATTTTTCTAATTTTTTGGAAAATTTTTCAGAAAATGCTAGTCACATACAGTTACTTCATGACATTCCATTTTCTGAACTCTTGATCACCCTCGCAATTCTCTCTCAATATTTGGCTATCGTTTGCTGTTGATATTGCTAACGGCATTCTTCTTCCAGGCTGTAACCACCCCCTCATTGTATTTTCCCTATCTGTATCTGTTTCATCACTAGTTGGGCATTCATGGCCAGGCCAGCATTATGGTCCATCCCTAAATCCCCTGAAGAATGTGGTGGCGCCCGTGTTCTTGAATAGCTGGAGTTCCTGGGACGAAGAACCACCGAGCCGGTAGGGCAGGAGTTCCAGGATTTTGATACTGCAATAGTGAATCAATCAGGACACAGGCCAATTCAAGATGGTACACTCTGGAGTAGAACTTGCAGGTGGTGTTGTTCCAGGGTCCTTCAAGGGGGTGGAGGTCATGGATTTGAAAGTTATTGTCAGAGCAGCTTTGATGAATTACTGCAGTACATTCTGGAGATGGTACACACTGTTGCCCTGTGTTTCACAGGGAGAGATATTAAAGGTAGTGGATGGAATATTAATCAAATGGGCTGAACCATCTTGGTGGGTGTCAAGCTTCTGAAGTGCAGCTGAAGCTGCAGCAGAGATCCAAGCAAGTCGATTGTATTCTATCCCACCGCAGATGGTGGACAGGCACTGAGACGATGGATGAGTTACTCAACATAGAGTTGCTAATCAGGCATCACTGCCCAGGTCAGATTTTATTTCCCATCCTGACTCGCCCTTGAAAAGGTCATGGTGAGCTGTCTTTCTGAACTATTGCAGTCTATGTGGTGTAGGTAGACTCAAATTTGCCATTAGGGAGGGTGTTCCAGGATTTTGACCGAAGGAATGGTGATAAATTTCAAAGTGAGGACGGTGAGTGGTTTGCAGGGGAATTTGCAGATGGCATTCCCATCTATTGGCTGCCCTTGATCTTCTACATGAGAGTGGTTTCGGTTCAGAAAGTGCTGTGAATTTCTGGAGTTCATTTTGAAGAAGGTACGCACTGCTCCTATTCAGCATAAATGGTGGAGGGTGTAAATGTTTGGAATGTAGTACCTAGGGCAGGATGCTTTGACCTTGATGATGTCAAGATTTTTGATCGCTGTTCGCAAGTCAGACATTGGAGTGTCAGGGAGGAGTTACTTGCTGCAGAATTCTTAGATTCTGACCTGGTCTTGTAGCCATTGTACTTATATGGTGAGTCCAATTTGAGTTTCTAGTCAGTGGTTTTCCCCAGGATGTTGATAGTCTGGGATTTAATGATAATAATCCCATTGAATGTCAAGGGATGATGCCTAGATTCTCTCTTTTTGGAGACGGTCATTGCTTGGCTTTGCTGTAGAGGGAATGTTATCATGCATCAGACCAAACTTGGACATTGCCCAGGTCTTACCTCATTTGGTCAAGGAATGTCTCTGTATCTGAGGCTTCTTGAATAGTGCTGAACATTATGCATTCATCAGAAAACATCCCCACTCTCTGATGAGTGGTAAGTAACAGTAGACCAGTGCCAACCAATGGCCTTTTGATGGATGAAAAGTCATTGATGAAGCAGCTGAAGGTGGAGGAACAGCTTGAGAAACTCAGGCAGTGATGACCTGGAGTTAAGATGACTGACCGCCAACAATCATGACCATCTTTCATTGTGCAAGAAAAGATTCCAACTATTGGAGTATGTGACCCCAGTTTTTCTGGGGCTTCTCAGTGTCAAACTCAGTCAAATTAAGCCTTGTTGTCAGAGGCAGTCACTGTTACCTCACTGCACATCTTCTGTCCATGTTTGGACAAGGGTCTAGTGATCTCAGGAACTGAATGTTCTTGATGGAACCCTCTGCATCAGTGAGTGGGTTATTACTGAGAAAGTGTTGCTTTATTGCACTCTCAATGACTTCTTCCAACACTTGTCAATGACTGCAATGGCCAAATGTCAAGGAACTTGCAAAGCTGTCAATCAGCTGGTCATAAACAAAATGGGGATCCAAATATAAAATAGTTCTAGGATTTCAGATATCCTCTTGACATAAGCCATTCTAGGATTTGTACTGTATGGCTAGTTTCCCAAACTATCATTTTCACTATGGGGTGCCTATTGAATGGGTGTTTTGATGGGCAAATCTGACTACTTATAGAAAGGAAATGTTTGTTCACACAGGGAAATTAAGCACATAGGTGAAATATTTGTTTACCCAAGGAGTTGAACGCCAATCTGAAATGTATGTTTACCGAAGAGATTAGTTGATGGAATTTCAAAGTGTTACCTGTTATTTAGATAAACAAGTGTGCTTTTTTCAACAGTGACATAATCAATAAGCACTGTAAATATGCCTTCTGAGGTAGGTCTGTGGTGGATGCCAGATGAATTGGCATGGAAAGGGAACACAAAATGTTGGGGTTTGTGGGGGGCATGTCACATTTTGAAGGGGGTTAAAACCAGTCATGGGATTAGAGCCGTACTGTCATAAAGATCTACAGCAAAGTAAATAGCCCTTTGGTCCATCATATCCATGCCTGTCAAAAACACCCACCTTCCTATTTGGGCATAGATAAAACAAGCAGCTAAGGGGCTGGAAAGATGGGTAGGGTGGCATAGAGGTTATGAGGGGCTATACAAACTGAAGAATGTGAGAGCAGGAGAGATGTCTGGATCTTTAATTTTATACTTTCAACTTTTAAATTTCTAGCACACTGCTGGAGTTTCCATTAGTCTGCTCTGCTCTTCCCACGCTAAAGATTAAAGGGTTTATTGTGGAATACCCTATTATTACACTAACCCAACTTTCAATGTTGCACATGCCATCAAAACTGAAAAAGGGAAGTGCAGGCAGCTATTTTTAAAAGCTGGTTTATCACAGCCAGGATTTCTCCCACATCTATGTACTCAACCCAGAATGAAAATTGGAGTCACAGGCTTCAACTTAAATGTGTTTATCAATGTGACTACTGAATTACAAATAACATTGAAGTTTTAGCATCTTATAGTATGAACAGAGTATGTGGAGGAACATGGGATGTGATTTACCCTCAACTTCCTACTCTATGTAAAATGTATGATTTTGTTTCTTATAATCTCATCATTCTAATTGCAGAATACAAATTATGTTCCAGAATTCCAATTTTTAAATACAGAAATGCCAAAGGTAAGGAAGGTAAAAGGGCTTATTCCAAAATAACCTATTAATTCTACTGGAGATAGCAAGAACTGCAGATGCTGGAGTCAGAGTTAATACAGAGTGGAGCTGGAGGAGCACAGCAGGTCAGGCAGCTTCAGAGGAACAGGAAAGTCAACATTTCAGGTTTAGGTTTCAGGTAAGTTCAGGTTTTCAGGTAAACTCAAAACGTTGACTTTCCTATTCCTCTGACGCTTCCTGACCTACTATGTTCCTTCAGCTCCACGCTATATTGACTTTTAATCCAATTAACTATTAACATCTGTGGAGGGCAAGTTGTTGGAGGGAATCCTGAGGACAGGATATACATGTGTTTGGAAAGGATAGGACTGATTTGGAATGGTCAACATGGTTTTGTGCGTGGAAAATCGTGCCTCACTAACTTGATTGAGTTATGTGAAGAAGTAACAAAGAGGACTGATGAGGGCAGCGGGCTGGATGTAATCAATATGGGCTTTAATGAGGCATTCAACAAGGTTCCTTGTGGTAGGCTGGTTAGTAAGATTAGATCACACAGAATACAGGGAGAACTAGCCATTTGGATACTAAACTGGCTCAAAGGTAGGAGACAGAGGATGATAGAGGAGGGTTACTTTTCAGACAAGGACCTGCGAGCAGCAGTGTGCCACGAGTCCACTGCTTTTCTAAATTTATATTTTATTTATATAATTAATTAATTTAATTAATTAAATTATATTAATTTATATAAATGATTTGGACGGGAACATAGGAGGCGTGGTTAATAAGTCTGCAGATAACACCAAAATTGGAGGTGTAGTGGACACCTAAGAAGGATACCTCAGAGTATGACAGTTCCTTAATCAGATGGCCCAATGAGCCGAGCAGTGGCAGATGGAGTTGAATTTAGATAAATGTGTGGCACTACATTTAGAAAGGCAAATCAGGGCAGGATTTATACACTTAATGGTAAGGTCCTGGGGAGTGTTGCTAAACAAGGAGACCCTGGAGTGCAATTTCATAGTTTCTTGAAAGTAGAGTCACAGGTAGTCAGGATCGTGAATAAGGCGTTTGGTATGAGAAATAATGGGAACTGCAGATGCTGGAGAATCCAAGATGACAAAGTGTGAAGCTGGATGAACACAGCAGGCCAAGCAGCATCTCAGGAGCACAAAAGCTGACGTTTTGGGCCTAGGCCCTTCATCAGAGAGCACTCTGATGAAGGGTCTAGGCCCGAAACGTCAGCTTTTGTGCTCCTGAGATGCTGCTTGGCCTGCTGTGTTCATCCAGCTTCACACTTTGTTATCAAGGCGTTTGGTATGCTTGAATTTATTGGTCAGCGCATTGTGTATAAGAGTTGGGAGGTCATGTTCCAGCTGAACAGGGCAATGGTTAGGCCACTTGTGGAACACTGCATGCTATCTTTATCTCCCTGCTATACGGAGGATATTGTGAAACTTGAAAGGATTCAGAAAACGATGCTGCCAGGGTTGGATCTATAGGGAAATGCTGGCAGGCTGACTATTTTCCCTGAAGCTTGGGAGGCTGAGAGGTGATCTTATAGAGATTTATAAAATCATGAGGTGCTTGGATGGGGTGACTAGACAAGGTCTTTTACCTGGGGTGGGGAGTCCAAAACCAGATGGCATAGGTTTAAGGTGAGAGGGGAAAGATTTAAAAGGGACTGAAGGGCAACATTTTCATGCAGAGGGTGCTGTGTGTATGGAATGAGCTGCCAGAGGAAGTGGTGAAGGGTGGTCTAATGGCAACATTTAAAAGCCATCTGGATGGTTATATGAATAGGAAGGGTTTTGAGGGATATGGGCCCAATGCTGGCAAATGGGACTAGACTAATTTAGGACACCTAGTCAGCATGGATGAGTTGGAACAAAGGGTCTGTTTCCACGCTGTACAGTTCTGAATCTATAACTCAGTATTGATCAATGACAAATACGATCCAACTTCAACATGTGACTGCATTTAGGGCAATCATGTGAAAGATCTGAGACAAAGATTTAATAATTGCATTGTGGGCACTCAGTCGTCTGACTACATTGATTAAATACATATTCTGAATGCCCTGTACCTCAAAGTTTGTGAAAAAGTATTCTCATGGCACAGACCAATATTTTTGACTATTCAAATAATAAACACCACGCTATTTTTCCTTATGTATCCATTGTTCATAAGAATTTCTGATGCATTTTAGTAAACAGGTTTTTCCAGAAATAAAATTAAAGTTGTAGGCTCACATTACAACAACTGTTCAAAATGCTTGTCAATCCATGCAATCTAACTTGGTCTACGGAAGGATCTCCTGCAAAATTTGTTTTCACAATATTGAGAGAAGAGGGCAGTCAGGAAGGTAAAATGGTATATATATAGCCCTACATAAAATGATTTTTGTTGAGGAGAGACAGCAATGAGGTCTTCTTTATAAGTTAAATTAATTAGTCTTCTCCTTCCTTCATTTCATTTAATGATTACCACAATGAGTTTGTTCAAAATAAGTTTGTTTTATATAATTTTAATTCCAATTACAAGTACAATGTAATTCAGTGTCTCACGTAAGTTGCTGTTTTCTAAAGTTTAAATTTTCTTGGGTTCAAAAGATGAATCATAGAACTTATTCTCCTGAATCGTTTGATTGCTGTTGTGCAGAAAGATCTAGCACTCTTGTGATATCAATACTGAGGTCAGACGTTTGGAATGGCTGTCGCAACGCCCCTGATTTATAAAGGAAATTCCATTTTGATGCCAGGAATAGAGGTGGAATATTGGGTAAATTTTCTCTTTTACAATTAATCATTTAATTAGAAGACAAAATTTTTAATTATGAAACCCAACTGGTTTATCAATATACTTGAGAGATGTCAGTACCTGCAAATGACTCCATTCTCACCCTGATGTCGTCTACCTTTAATTCCTCTTTGAAGAGACCTCAGAAGACATTTATTCATATTGTGTCGCTACCCCAGGTTCAAGGAGGTCTGCTACCACTTTCTGAAGATAAACAGGTGGGCACTAAATGCTGTCCTTGCTTAAAACATCATCTCAGCAATCAATTTGATGTCAAAGCTTAATGTTTAGTTTACAAAAATATATCAAGCCTTACATAAAGCTTTTTTCCCCCAAAAAATCAGTAGAGTCAAACTAGTTAACTGCATCATATTATTTTCATAATTGTCAGAATTATTCAATTGTCCATTAAACATAATTGAAAGTGGTCACCACAATGTGAACCTCATGACAATAAGTTGGATAGGCAAATATAAACTTTTGGCTGATTGTTACATAGTCTATGGACTGTTGCTATTGTCACATCTTACCTTATTGTGACACGTTTTCTGTTCCTTACAAAAGCTCCATTTAAATTAACAAAATAGCTCAAAGTCTGATGAACAGTCCTCACAGTCTCTGCTGGTTTATTATGTTTGCAATTACTTCTTTGATGATAAATACTTTAATGTCCATGATCTGAACATGCATGTATATCTTACCTTAACAAAATATATCAATAATATAACACATAACAAACCTACACCTGATTTAATATTATCAGACCGGGTGCCCATCAGTATAATTTGACATTTCCACAGGATTTATTATTCAAACATCCCACATAAGCTAAGAACAAGTGGGAGCAGTTGGTATACAAAATATTTTTCCTTATTTTCAACACGTCCAGATGATCATGAAAAATTGTGGACAGTGACTAGGCTATCTCTCTTACTCAAATAAGAGAAGCAAGAAGCTTAAAAACCCGCCGTATCCATTTACAAAGAGGATGTAGATTAAAGAACAGTGGATGAATTGATTTAGTCACTTAGGTGTCATTAAAAAAACCTTCGTTTTTATAACAAAATATTGGTAATTTCACATTATTTTATGTATATTTTGTTTATGCAAGAAATACCAAGTTAATATGTTATATTAAACAATATGTAATATTGTATTTTATATTATATAATCCAATATATAAATTTTTAAAAATAATAATTTATAAAATATTTATACACATGATCAAAGGAAACCCAAATATTTTTCCATTGTATACGAATTTTTCTTCCCTGTTTAGGTGATTGGGTGAAATTTGAAAATCCCTTTAAGGAGTCAATACACTGTGGTTAATTTAATCCCAACTAATACTCAACACAAATGAGTAATGGAGCTTGCATCACCACACATTAAACAATACAACTTTGTCTTTTTTTAACATAATTATCAGGGACAGGGTACAACAAAATCTGCTTGTAACTGTGCAATCCCATGTGGCAGATGGTGGGGTAGGGATAAATTAGATCTAAAGTTGTGTGCAATTTAATGGCTTTTGGTCTGAACAATGATATAATTTTAGTGACTTTCCATCCACCACCCACAACTTCAAGGTAACACAGCAGTTACTACAAATAAGATGCATGCAGCCCAATTGTTATCTGACAATGGCATTCTCAAAATATGTGAGAGGTGGGTGTGGCCAATTCCCAGGTATCTACATCATAGCCACGAGCTGTTGCATCCACACAGCCAGCAGCGTAGTGGAGACTTTAAATCTGGGAAAATGGGCAAATCCATTTTGGCTGAGAGGCCAGGCTACACAAACAAGTATGGGACAGAATTTAGAAGCCAAATTGACTATGTCATTCCTTCTCAGTAGATGTTTTCCTGCATTGTGATGGCAAAGAACTCAAAACAAATCACTGTCCATGAAATAAAAACAGAAAATGCCTGAAATACTCAGCAAATGAAGAAATACTAGTGTGGAGAGAAAAAAAGTTAACATTTCAGGTCAATGACTCCTCAACAAATGCCGCCTGACCTATTCGGTCTTTCACATTTATTTCAGATTTCCAGTATCTGCCTTATTTTGATTTTGTACCATTGTTAATGAAGTATGTGATCAAAGAACTATGCAAGCTCTATGCACTGTCACAGAATTCTTTCACTGCAAAACTGAATGTGGCTAAAGCCATTTAAGTAATATGGCCTAATTATTGAGTCACAGAGTCACACAGCATGGAAATAGACCCTTTGGTCCAACCAGAACATGCCCAACGTATTTCCAAACTAAAATAGTCCCATCTGCCTGTGTTTGGTCCATATTGCTCCAAACTTTTCCTATTCGCAAACTTGTCCAAATTTCTTTCAAACATTGTAACTCTACCTGCATCCACTATTTTCTCAGGTAATTCATTACACACACAATGCACTCTCTATGTGAAAAAGTTTCCCCTCATGTCGTTTTTAAACCTTTCTCCTTTCATCGTAAAAATATGCCCCTGGTTTTGAACTCTCCCTTCCTAGGGAAAACATACTTGTCATTCACCTCATCTACGCCCCTCATTATTTTGTAAACCTCAATAAGGTCATCACCCAACATCCTAAGCTCCAGTGAAAAAAGTCCCGTACTTTCCATTCTATTTTTATATCTCAAACACTCCATCCCTGTCAACTCCCTGATAAATCTTTTCTGAGTCCTCTCCAGATTAACAATATCGTTCTTAGGACAGGACAACCAGAACTGCACACAGCACTCCAGAAAAACCTTATCAATGTCCTGTACAACCTCAACATGAAGTCCTATACTCAAAAGGTCTGAGCAGTGAAGGCAAGCACACTAAACACCTTCCTAACCATCCTGTCTATCTACCTGTCATGCAAATTTCAAAGAATTATGTACCCGAACCCCTATGTCTCTCTCTACTACAGAACCACCCAGGACTTTACCATTAAGTGTATAAGTTCTGTCCTTGTATTACCAAAATGCAACAGCTTGCATTTAACCAAATTAAACTCCATCTGCTACTCCTCAGCCCCTTGACCCAGTTGATCAAGGACTCTTTGTAATTTTAGATATCTTTTTCGCTGCCCACTATACCACCAATTTTGGTGTCATCTGCAAACTTACTAATCATGCCTCTATATTCTCATCCAATTCATTTAGATAAATGATAAACAAAAGTGGACCCAGCACCGAACCATGTGGAACACTGCTGGTCACAGGCCTCCAGTCACCACCACAATTGGCAAGCTCACCCTGAATTCCATGTGATCTAATTTTACTACTAAGTCTACTATACAGAGCCTTGTCAAAGGCTTTACTAAAGTTCAGGTAAACAACGTCTACTGCTCTGCCCTCATCAATCCTTTTGGTTACTTCATTAAAAAACTTTAATTGGGTTTGTGAGACATGATTTTCCTTTTTACAAAACCATGCCGACTATCGCTAATCACTTCTTACACTCACACTCTGAAGTCCAAAATAATGCTTTGTCAGTATCAACAAATAAATGGAACAGAATTGCATGCCATTCAAGAAATTCAGATGGCTTTCAAAAATATCACAAGACAATGCTTCACAATTCCCTTCATTACACCTTTTATAACAAGATTTTGTCTGGATTACACCAGAAATCTTACTTGAGCACAGATCATCCCTTAAAACTTTAACCTAATAGATTAATGGATTAATAGATTAATGAGATTTAAACAATCTGATTTCAAACGTTTAAATCTTTCTTTTCTTTTAAAAATACCCGACCTGGAATTTAAAGATATGGGGTTTAAAAGCAGAAGAGTTTTAAATAAAGCTTCAATGTCTGATAGTTTTGGAATTTACACATTAGAAATCCTAGTTATAATTAGGTATCCTGAACCCTTTCATTTTACAATCACTCAAGCCTTACACTATTTTTTATGAAAGTACAGAATACAAATTTGCAGAATTAAGGATGACATTGAGAACAATAGCTGAGTTTGACATTTTAGTGTATATCAAACCAGTGAAGAATTCCAAACAGTGGATGCATTTACTCTCGCCCTATGCAGTGCAGTGTGTCAATTTACAGTTCAGGCCAACGGTGAAAACACAAACCAGCAGCTTTTTGTGTGCTGCTGAGAATTGGCTAACAGAATGTGTGGGATTTCTCTGGCTGGCGGACATGGCTAGGTTCTCTGTAATCGTGGGTATATGCGGCAGGGCTAGCCGTGAAGTGCTTAGAGGAGAAAGTTGGGAGTCGGTGCTGTGGGGTTAGCTGTTGCAGTCAGCGTTGAAAGTGAGTGGACGGTACCTGTAAGCGGCGGCCTGTTCTGGTCCTCCCCGCACAGGGACACGGTGCCATCCCGATGCAGCAGGATGGCTGCCAGCTCCCGGACACGGCCAATGCGCACCTGCTCCCGGGGCCAGTCTCGGTGCAGGGAGCGGCAGCATTGGTAACACACAGCCCAGGCTTGCTCCTCATTGATCGGCTGCTCGTAGGCTCTCAGCACCTCATCCAGGGATAAAACCTGTGGCTCCAGCCCATCGCCGGCCACTTGCTGCTGCGGTTCTCCATCAGTGCCCGACCTGGCCATTTCCCCTTCGCTTGCTCATTGCTGCTGGCCAACGTTTCTGCCGGTTCCCATAACAGCGAGTCTGCAGCTCCGGTGTCAATCAGCCGGTACCATGTGATCGCCCTGCTCTGGGCCAGCCCAGCCTCCTAAACACACACAACGAAATCAGAAGAATCCACAGGATAAAGCCAGCGAGACACACACAGTGAGAGAGAGAGAGAGAGAAAGCAAAAACAAAACAGGGCAGCAAGCTCCAGTTTGAACCAAGTGCAGCTTTTGCAAATTATCCCCTCCACTGGTACCCTCACAGTGCCCTGGCCGTAATGTTGCTTTGTTTCGCCCACGTGTGGGTTACAGCTTGCTGTCCAATACTGCAAACATAAACTGCTGCATCCCTTATAATACACAATGGAAAATGCAGCAATATCCAAGCGGTGAAAGTACAACGTGTGTGTTTTCCTGACGAGACTGCCCTCACACCTGAACATTGCTTTCTCCACAGCCTGCACATCTATTATTCATTTCCTCCAACTATATCCACACCTTTGGAAAATTAGGTTCCCAACCAAGGATAATTAATATAGTGCAACATTTGCTCACTTCATACTATTCTTGTATTTTGAGCCCTGAAAACGGAAAAGGGGTTATTTATATACTTTCTAACCTAGTTCCAGTCTTGGGGGATTCGGGCACTTTGTAACTTATTGAAATATATATATTTAAAATGATTGCCTTTTGCTTTGAGAAGAGATTAAATTTGATCCTCTTGTGGGCGCGTGTTTCGAAGATTTCTGGTAACTTGTTAATAATGTACAATGCCGTGGTCAGTGGTGAAAAGCGGATGCTGCTATCCAGGTGGTCATTTGGTTGATAGTTCTGTCAATTGCAATGCACCGCTCTTAGATTTTTCGTGTTCCAATGCCTCGATCTTGTTTTCCCTTACGACACTTTACCTGTGCGAATCAGTCTCTCAACTAATTGCACTGGCAGTTTGTTTACCTTTGAAACAAACACTTGTACTGAGTGCTGCTGAAAAGTCGTCTATTCATTCCCCTGTACATCAACGAGTTTAATATTGTAAAGATTCCAATCCTCAAAGTAAGCTGGACTTCTTATGACTGCTCCTGAACGAAGAGGTCAAAGTGACTACACAATGACATCATTAGGTTCGAATTTACACCTTCCCATATCCTGACGAATTCAGACTTTAATCTGTATTTATTACATCTGGCTGTCTTTATGTCCAAATTCCAAATTCAAATCAGATATGATCACAATTTACTCACTCACGTGTTTTACAACTAAGGAGACAATTTGCAGGTAATAAAGTGCTATTCTTTAGCAATGGGAATTACAGCGCACACACATTTGTAAATGCCTTTTTGGAGTTCAGACAGGCTTAGAGTACTATGTATGGGAGATATTACAATACTCAGACGACAAGCACTCGGGCGTTTTGAGTGTTGCCAGCAGTTACATATGGAATTTCATTCACATCTTAATGTTTGGGGGAATCACGAATTGCCTAATCACTTCTTACAGAATGTCCAATTTTACCTGCCTCACTGAGTTCTCGGAGCGCCCAGGTTCCTTTATTCCACCTGAACTATAGAAGGCGAATTTAACCCGCGTCTTGGCAACTCTTCCTGGATACAACGCATTTCCAGGTTCAGGTTAGGAATCTGTTTGCAGGATAAATTCACAATGCGGCAGAAGCCAGCTCGCTGTGACACTACTGCCGGTACATACATACACCCGTATGTGCTTCATATTCCAGTCCCTTCTCCCCACTTCAAAAATGTCCGAATGAACCATGTGCTGCTTGCCGGACCATGTCGTAGCATTAAGCATTATAATGCAATAGTTCTTTAAATAATGACATATTCAGAAAACTGCGAAGGCATTCTTCACAGCACTGTTACAATTCATTGTTCGTAATCAAATACAATAAAGTTATAGCATCATACCGTTACCAACATGACCGCCGTTAATGACTCTTAATTAAGATACAAACGCAACAGATTCAGCTGAGCATTTTACCACCGGGGAGTATCTGTTCCATCAAAATATTTTGCAGTTTAAAGGCCGTTTAGTGGGTTCGCTTGTGCTATTTCCTGCAATATTTTGGAAATGTTTGCATTTGTACAGCACCTTCTTGTCACAACACCAAAATTTCGCTTCTGTTCTTTGAATAGTACAATTGAGTTTTGATAGGCCCTTAGTTTGACAATGCAGTGTCAACGTAGATCATCTGGTTAAAGCCAGGAGTGAACCTAGCACTCGAAATTTCTGACCTGAATGCTACCTACTGAATTAGCTGACATTCCGGAGAAACTCAGCAGGAGAGAAAAACAGAGTTAATGTTTCAAGCCTGATGACTCATCTGTGGAAATTTATATTCTGTCATGTTTGAAGATGAAAATCCACAGTCCAAAATGCTTTATAGAACATTCGTCAGAGGATTAATAAACTACACAATTATTAGGTATTGTCCAAGCTTTTAATGCCTTTCACATTACTAGATTGCTCCTGAGTTCAGTCCATTCACCCCAGAAATATAACAGATGGAATCTGACCAAGAACTAAGAAACAAACCTTGATAGAGATGGTTCAACTTGGTATTGGAACAGTAAATATATATATGAATAATCAGAAGACTGGAGTTCATAAATGTGTTGTTATCAAAAAAATCAGATTACACTTTCAACAGTCCAAAATTAGCAATTAGGGAAACACAGTGAGCGAGCTAACCTTTTACACTTGCATATTTTAGGAATTTTTAATCTTGAAGGAGTAAAAGGCCTGTTTCTATTTTGTAACACTTTATGATGATTCGATTTTCTGTAGATTTCTTACCTCAAGCATCACAAATTAATTGAAAAATGGTAACATTAATTTATTCCAGATAACTAACTTTTCTGTGGATGGATGAAGAATGCCTGTATCCAGACGGATGAATGAGGATTACAAAAATTATAGCAGCAATCTTGGCTGATGCATTTTGTAAATATTTTGTTGGTTAATACTACCCAACTGCACAGCAAAATACAATTCTGCAGAGATAATACTTTTGAGGTTTTAGAAGTAATGCTTCTCCCTGAAAATTGTGTCAATAACAATTCACAGTACAGATATAAAGCATTTGATATAATCACTCCCTGATGCCAGGTTTGAAACTGTGAAGCTCATAACATACTTGTCACATTGGATAATCCGAATTGAGAAGCTGGTTTTAGATTCAGAATATAGTAACTTAGTCTCTCATGCCTGTTCGGCCATTCAAGGAGATCTTTGCTGATTTGTTATCTAGTTCCATGTGCAGCCCTTTGCCCCATATCCCTTAATACATTTGGTTAACACAAATCTATCAGCCTCAGATTTAACAGAAATTATCAGTTGACACAGCATCAACCATCACTTCCAGGATTTCCAACCTTTTAACGGTTCCAGGCATGTTGAATTGTTCTCCAACCTCATTCCTGAAGAACCTAGCTTTAGTTTTCAGTTCTAGATTCTAGAAACAGAGCAAACAGTGTCCATTTCCCTTATCAATTTCCCTTAATATCTTGAGAGTTGCAATCAAATCAACCACAATTTTAAAAATTCTAGGGTACTCAATCTAGCTTGTGTGATCTCTCCTCATAATTTAACCTTTGGAATCCCCATATTATTGTGGTGAATCTATAAAGTAATCCCTCAGTATATCCTTCCTAAGGAGTGGTGCCCAGAATGTTGAGATCAAAACAGGGTTTTACATAGTTTTAGCATGGCTTCTATTCTTTTGTACTCCAGTCCACTAGATATCAAGTCCAGCATTTCATTGGCCTTTCATATTTCATTTTAACCTGACTATGGCTTTTTAATGATCCACATTCATAATCCACAAAACTATTTGGATTTAATTTTTCATCTTAAAAGACTTGCATTTACATAGCACCTTTCACGATCTCAAAGCATTTTACTGTCAGTGATGTACTAACGGAGTACAGACACTGCTGTAATATAAGAAATGTGGCAATCTAAATACGGTAAGTTCCCACAGATAATAATGTGACAATAAACAACAACCTTTCTGTGATGTTTAATATATGTATATACATATATAAGATGTGGCCAGGGCTCTGGAGATAACCTTCGAAATAGTGCCGAGGATCCAGGTGAGACAGTAGGGGAAGCATCAGTGTAACACGTTATCCAAAAGATGGCATCCCTGTTGTACATTACCGCTTGCGAGTATCAGCCTTGATCTTTGTATTTGGAACTTTTTAACTCTGAGGCAGGAAAACTCTCAACTGAGGCACAGCTGACACTGTCACTATTTAAAATAAAGTACTCACATCTAACCTTTACTGCTACTTCTTGATTCCAAGCAGCCTGTGCCAGGAATAGTTGGGTATGCACACTCGGTTTGCATTGCGTTTGCCGGCACATGGGCACATTCTGTCACCACTCTTGCTAGAGCGCACGCCAGGACACACGCATTTCTTCTCGGTGCTGACCTGTTCCCTCGACGAACCCTGACACCACTTCCCCAGGTACTCAATGACCCGCTCCATCAAAATTCCTCCAATCCCTATTTGGGATTTACATTTTCGGATGTCCCATTGAAATAGACGTTCTTTTCCCCAGACCTCACGGATTTATACCTCGCCCGGAAGCATTTTAAAAGAGCTCGGAACACGGCTGAATTGATGCAATGCAAAGTCTCAGATTTTTTTGAAAAATGTGTTTTCCACACCTGCTTCAGTTACGCTGGCCGCCTAGAGGGAGGGTCAGCGAAATCTCAAATTATTCATTCACGTTCTACAGATGGTACAAAAGCAGTCAGGAATTTTTATTAAGTGTGAGTCAGCAAAATAAAGCTCATTCAGATTTCCATTTTTATGCATCTGTTGAAATGTTACATACATTTTGTTCAGTTATGATCTTTTGACACCAATGTAGAAGTTGCATTACTTCCAGCATTGTGAATGGTCTCATACTTTCCTTTGAATATATTTTAGAAGTTCCAGCCTAACGTTACAGACAGCGCGAATATACATTTAAAACGCACCCTTACAGACACTGAAATCCATTTAATACAAATTTCACCCTGTTAATCTCATTGTAACTTTAATCTATTTATACCGCTTACAATGTTGCTTATATGTGGCTTCCTATTCTATCATACTATTTTCCTAATCCACCTGTTCAGAGAGGTTATTATACTCCTTCGCAGCAGGTGGGACCTGAACCCAGGTCTCCTGGCTCATGGGCAGCAACATTACCGTCACACCATAAGAGCTTTCCTCTAGCCTATCACAGATATTTTCTAATCAACCTAGAGTCATAGAGTCCCAAAGCACAGAAACAAAATCTTTGTCCCCAACTACTCCATGCTGACCAAAATGTCATCCACGTGAACCCTGTTTCCCTGCACTTTGCCCATATCCTTCCAAACCTTTCCTATCCACATACTCGTCCAAATGCTTTTTAAATGTTGTTAATATACATGCCTCAATCACTTCCACAGGGAGCTCATTCCATTAGCATACCACCCTCTGTGTAAAACAGTTGCCCCTCTTATTTTAAACTGATGTCGTCTAGTTCTTGATTCCCCAAACAGAGATGTCATTACACACGACTGGAGAAGATGGGACTTGAACCCAGGCCTCCTGGTTCAGGGGTAGGGACGCTACCACTGTGCCGCAAGATAGCCCTAAGATCTATCCCATATTTTATTTTCAGAGATGCTAATACATATCTTCGGAGCAAGTAGGATTGGAACCCTAGTGTCTTGGTCCAAGGGTGGGGACACTGCCACTGCACCACAGAAGAGTCCTAAGGTCTATGCTATACTAGCCATTAATAAATAGTGAATAGCTGTGGCCCATCACAAGTCACATCCTCTCATGTGGACCACTTGCATATTAAAAATTCTGAAAAAAAATCACGCATTTTCCAAAATTGGCCTACACGTTACATAGTTGATGAGCTTCATCACTGTTATATTGCTATTTCATTTTTAGTGAGTTCATTGGTGGAAGTGCAATGTATTAGTTTACAGAGAAATGAGTTATTGCTGATTGTGAGTCAGAGCAGCATACTAAATAGAGAGGAATGTCAGGCCAAGGACAGGTAAGTTCTGATTCATTAAAGTTAATAACTTATTACTTCATCTCTATCTAGAAGCAATCACCAATTTAGTAAAAGTGAAAGGAAAAAAACTAAATAAAACCATTCATATTATGTCACATCAAGTCCACAGTTCCACAAAATCAAAGTTGTTTAAATCATTCATGTCCATAAATTACTGAAACTTTATAAAAAAAAAGAATTTAATTTCATCTTAAAGCTTTCTTTCAAGTTTCTAATGTCAAGATAAATCTAATTCTGGTAGGAGAAAGTCTTACGGGCTGCCAGTTTGGTATTTGGATTAAAGATGGTACTTCAACAAGACAGAATTGTCTTGGTTCTGTTAAAAAAATCCATTGGTCAAGGCAATTGAAGACTTATGAACATTTTTTAGCTGGATACATCTAACCACCCATCAGCTAACATCAAAATAGATAATGTCTTGGTGATAAACAAAACAGATTATGTTTAAAGTCCAATTAGACATCTTAGGTTTGAGGTCCTCCAGTAATCATGAGAGTGAAATGTGGAACATGAGCTATAGACGGAGAGACCTAGGGGTAAAAGGTTGGTTCAACAGGCAAAATCACAAGGCATGGATTTCAACTGACCCTCAGTCCAAACAAGTGTGAAATATAAGCTGCATGAAAGTTACCCTGTGTCAAAATATTTCATCTCTTACCTTTCTACTCAGTCACAACCTCAGATTCAAGCAATCTTTATTGGGAATCTGTCTTGCAATACAAAGCTCGATACATAATAGTAACTTGTGCTAATCTTCTTGGAGAGTCAAAGATCTAAAATGTATGGGAATCTGTATACACAATAAAGATATCCACAATGTATTGAATGCTAAAATGCAGGCTTAGTAAGGTAAAGATAATGAGACAGGTTGGTTTAAAAATGAGAACTTCCTTATATCTCAATTAATTTTGAGGAAACATTTGTTATAACTGATATGTAAAGTCATTTCAGTAACAACTGATGTACACATAATTTTAATATACATAACTACACCGTACTTGAACACATGACAAGCATGACCCTGACTGAGTACAAGTTAGGATTTGAGCTGTTATTTCCAGTAAAATACACTTCAGCTATTTTTTTGCAAAACATTTATCTTAGTTCATTTGCTAACAAGTTAGATTCAACAGACAATCAGATGCTACAGATATCCTACACACTGCAAGCAAATTGGTTGAAATTTGCTATAAGAGAGCTGTAAGTTAATGAGAGTTACAAAATGAAGTGCTAATTGGAGCACTTCAGAAGTGGCTTACAAATGGAGGCAATGCTGTAATAAAAATCACTACATATGAACTGGAGCAAATAGCTGCAGGGAGGTGAAAGTTTCAACATCATACAATTATGTATAATAATCAGACTTACTTGCATAAATTTTAATTATACTAACTAATGGAGAAATAAATTTAATTTTACAAAGTAAGTGAAGAAAAGTCTTTCAAATGGTGTTCAGACTTTATTTCCTTGAAAGAACAATGCTTGCTGCAGGCTGTTGACAGTCCTTTCCCAGTTTTTCCTGTAAAGCTTAGAATTATACATGAGCTTGATATCCTCAGTCATGTTCCACCCTGTCCCTAGTGCCAAAAGTGACAAACAGCTGCAATGAATTCCTCCTTGTAACATGGCTGAGATCAGGAAATTAATGCATAGGTTATTCACTTCATAGTACTAATCAGGATAATCCAAGGCAACGCTGTAATTGCTAAACAGAAAATCGGGTCTATAATTCCAAAACTATAAAACCTACATAAGGTCAGAGACTGCAACATGAACTTCTTAGTAAGCCACATGAAAAGTTTCTAAATTGGTAGTCACTGCATCAAAAAAAACGCCCACCTTTGTCTCCTGGCCTCTTAACCCCTGAGCCAGGCTCTTGGCACCTCCAGATTCAACTCCTTTATGGTCTCCAAGCTAACGTTCCATAAAGTTCAATTTATCTAAACCTCTGCCACCTGTATCCTCCATCACACTAGATACCATTCCCCATCACCTCTGACTTTATGGTCTACACCAGCTTCCAGCCTCCCAGTACCTCAACTTTAAAATACACCATCATTCACCTTAAAAATCATCATGACCTTGCACAGATTGAGGTTGACATTTCGGAGGGTACGTTCCTCTAATTTTACAGTTATCACGCATGTAAAACAGCAGCAGCTAAGTAACTTTGCTAACAGAAACAATTGTACCATTCTTTCTTAGATTTTGAGAGCTCAGTACCAACTGTTGCACTGGTCAAGATAGCAGTGATTCGGAGGTCAGTATGTGTGGTCTAACAAAACAGCTGGGCCCTGTTGAATGCACATCCCATTCTACATTGGAATTCCAGAACATTTCATGCATTCTGAATAATCATGGGTATGGGAAATGCCATCACTTGCTCAAGCTCCAATTTCAGAACTTGGGGAATAGCTGGAGTTGAGAATCTCCTCAAATGCAAGACTCCATTACTGTGTAAGCTGCAGGTGGCAAGGAAATAGATGGCTGAGGAAGACAAAGTGCAGAATTCCCTCAAGAACATAGAAAAGTACAGCACAGTACAGGCCCTTTGGCCCACGATGTTGTGCCATGGATTAACCCTGATTCAAAAATTAAATAACCTAACCTACATTCCCCTCAATTCACTGCTGTCCATGTGCATGTCCAGCAGTCACTTAAATGTCACTAATGACTCTGCTTCCACAACTTCCACTGGCAAAGTATTCCATGCGCTCACAACTCTCTGGGTGAAGAACCTCCCTCTGACGTCTCCTCTATACCTTCCTCCTAACACCTTAAAACTATGACCCCTCGTGGCAGTCAATCCTGCCCTGGGGAAAAGTCTCTGGCTATCGACTCTATCCATGCCACTCATTACCTTGTACACCTCGATCAGGTCACCTCTCTTCCTCCTTCTCTCCAGTGAGAAAAGTCCGAGCTCAATCAACCTCTCCTCGTAAGACAAGCCCAAAGAAGATGGCACTCACAAATCAGTTTCCAAATTCCCTTCCAAAATAATTTGGCTCCAAAACTTACGTTGTTTTCGCATTTTTATTCAAAGAATTTGCATTACTTCCTCTAATCAAAAATAGAACCTTCCATTGTAAATATTTTGCACAGAACAACAATTGAGGTGGTACCTTTACACATAAGGGAAGCATGTTACCTGGTTCCACTCTGAACTTGACAATAACCGTACAATATAGAAACAATCAGCCCAACTTGCATATATCACCATTTATGCTCCAAACATACTTCCACTAATTCCTCTCCAGCTACTCCTACCTGAACATCCATTTATTTCTTTCCTTCTTATTTGCATAAAAAGATCACTTTTAAAGGCATTATTGTTATTTATCTCATTTATTCCTCTCCATAGAGGCCATAAGAGTAGAAGTAATATACTAGCATGGACTGAGGATTGATTAACAGGCAGAAAACAGGGTGAACAGGAATAAATGGGCATTTTTGGGATAGCAGGTAATTAGTACCACAAGAATCACTGGTTGAGCCCAAGCTATTTACAGGGGAGGGGACTGAGTATATCCATGTTTACTGTTAATATAAAGCTATGTGGGCAAGAAATTGTTTGGACAACAAACAAGTTGCAAGGTGATATACCTTCATTAAATGATTGGGCAGGAACATGGTAGAAGTCTGGAATTATTCACTCTAGTGAGAAGAATGGGAAGGCAGGATACTTTTTGAAAGATGCGAGATTTCTACCTCTTGGTGATCAGAAGTATCTAGGTGTCTTTGTCTTTGAATCACAAAGTTAATATGCTGTTATAACAAGCAATTAGGAACCATTTATGAAAGGGCGTTGGACAACAAGAAAAAGTAACGATTGCTGCAATTATTATAGGCTTTTGCTGAAAGCAGATCCAGAGTACTGTATAAAGTTTGGACATTTTTACCCGAGAAAAGATATTTTTACCTTAGAATAGGTGTAACAAACCTTCACTCGATTGATTCCTAAGATGCAAAAGCTGACATATGAGAGCAGAATGACTATATATATTCTCCAGGGTTTAGAAAATGGGAGATAATCTCCTCAGAATATCAATAATTCTGAAATTGTGCCAGCATATATGGTGAAAGGATATTTGGAAGATTTCCTTTGGATTGAGTGCCATTTAGAAATAGTGAGGAAAAATTGTCATGAATTATTGGAATTCTCTGTACCAGAAGGTGATGTTCAGTAAATATGTGTATTAAAAACTGAGCTCCTTAGATTTTTGGGCACAATGGCATGAAGGACTTGGGGATCAGGCAAGAATGTACAGTTGGCATAGTATTGTCAATGGTGAACTTCTAAATGCTATAGCTGGCTTGATGGCTCTAAATCCTTCACGTAATACTACTCTTGAATCTCATTGGACCACTTACTTGATTCTCCTTAATTCCATGAGAAACAGAAACATTAGTTTTGTTTCTGTCTGATCAAGATCTTTAACATTTTTTTCAAACACATGAGGCTGTTGTGTTTCTTCTAGAGCAGAGTTTGAGCCTGTTCCACCTTTTTGAATAGTTAAGCTCTGTTCCAGTATTATTCTCATAATTGAGTTTTCACGCTCTTCAATATCTCTATCTTGTTTTAGTAATTTTGAGTCTGAGCCTTGCATAACACTCTCAACGTCAAGTGACCAAAGCTCTAAAATGCAAGATTAGCATGATTCTTCTACTTTTCAATTCTATCCCCTCAAATTAATGACCCCACTTGTTCACTGGTTTCAACCATCTTGTTAGTAGATGATTGTTTCATTAGAGATGTGTTAGCGTTTCTGGGTCTGTCAACTTGAAGAAACGAATGTTGGAAAAGCTGAGCAAGATACATCAAGTTTTTTTTAATGTTTCTCTTGATTCACCTACATAAAGTCTAGAATCCATAGTTAGTCACTTGTATGACTATTCAGCATGTTCTCTTTCTCCAGCACGTACATAAGTACTTTGAATTATTGAACATATTTTCCATTATTAATATTCTTAATAGTATTTTCTGTTGAATAAAATCGGAGTAAAGAACAACTGAAGTTGCAATAACATTTAAGTAAACTAAAATTCAACTCACTTGCTCTACGTTTTCTGTTCATTTTAAGTTGCTTTCTAAAGCCTACGATTTGGCAGAAAAACAAGAAATTTAAAGCTCATGTCATCTTGTTAAAAGAATTACAGGATTGGAAACTCGTTGAATATCTACAGTACCTTGTAACATTTAGGTGAGCACATCAGTTTGGCCTGGGAGAACTGTCAATCAACCTTTATCCACCAATGGATAGCAACTTCCGTGA
Organism: Stegostoma tigrinum; assembly: GCF_030684315.1. Taxonomy (NCBI): domain Eukaryota; kingdom Metazoa; phylum Chordata; class Chondrichthyes; order Orectolobiformes; family Stegostomatidae; genus Stegostoma; species Stegostoma tigrinum. The sequence continues at coordinate 38,686,731 of NC_081369.1, forward strand.
AACAATCCACCAATGGTGTCACAGCGCGGGACTGCAGGAGGACGGAAGTGATCAGGCAAAGAAAGATGCCGGAACATAACAGGAGAAGGGAAGGAGCTTGGAGAGGCAGGCCTATTACTTTTTAATGGACTGTAGTAATAGGCAGCTTGTTCATGAAAGCATTTTTGCAAAATAAAAAAAGTAAGTTCATTAATGCATTAAATATTCGTACAGATTCAGTAGTGAATTAAATAGTTGACACAGCTTGCGATTATTAGAATTGCAGAAAATTATCGAGGTTCGTAATTCAAACCACAGCAGTAACACCAATAACAGTAGAATGAATTAATGCTTGTTATTCCCGTCAATGTACCTATGCTAGTATTAATACTATTCGTAATTAAAGCTAAAGTATGATTTACTGTAGATGTGAACCAATTAGAAAGTCGGTGTCAGTTTAGGTTTTGCTTATTTGCTCTCCCATGAACGTGACAGTGCTGTTTGTGTAATGTGCAGAATGTCCAGTATTGCCTCCGGGTATCTATCCTGGTCTACTGATGTGACTCAGAAGAAGACACTCCCACAATTATTGGGTGAGTCTGCGTTGCTTCATAACCCACAGGTTCTTTTATTTTGATATTTAGGATGAAATAGACATTATTTTTAAACATTGCCTCTTTGTGGATCACGTCGATTTAGTTAACTCGGTTTAGGATCTAAAGTAGTATGTATTAATCAGCTGATAATTAGTATAACATTGTGTTTGACAACATACAAAATAAGCGAAGAATCTTCCAAAAAAGTGTATACAATTGAGTAAATCCCTGGTTGTATGTCATACAGTCTAAGAAGTGTAAGGTATCACATAATAAGGGAAAAAATCAGTTAGATGCTTTTGGAATAAGTAAAATTAAGCATAAAGGGATATGGGTCTGACACCGGATTTGACGGTTTAAATTGTCATCTGTCTTTGAGGTGGTAGTGCTACACAAAGCACACAGCCTAATTGCATCTTTGGATTTGCCATCTTCAAGTTTGAAGCTTTCTTGCGAAAGCTGTTCAGTACTTTGGCCAGAAAATACCTTGAGCCAGTGTTTAGTTTTGGTTACTGAGCAATAATGGAAACCTTTTAAACTAAAATATGTAGACAGAATGGATTAGAGAAAGAGCTCAGTATAGAGTGGATAAACTAGGACTCCTAGTTTAGAAACAATTTAAAGGGTAGCCTGTTTAATACTGAGATGAAGAGGATTTTCTTCTCTTGGAAAGGAATGAAGTTATGGAAATCTTCTCTGCAGAGTGCTGTAGAGGCTAGGCCATTAAGTCATTCAAAGCTGAGATAGATTTTTAATCACAAAGGGGATTAAGTGTTTTTGAGAAAAAGACAGGAAAATGGAGTTGAGGATTATCAGATTGGCCATGACCTAATTGAATGGCAGAACAGGCTTAGTGGCTAACTGTAATTAGACTGTACAGGCCATCCCTGAATTGTGAGCAGGTTTGCAAGTGCAACACAATGCAGGGCAATACAAAGGAGCTATTCATAAATATAGGATATGCTTGTATGTTGGGTGTTTAAAATAACACCCCTTTGTGTGATTGCATTCATAAGTTAGAAATCATCAATTGGAGCCCCCCCAGCTTCACAGTAGATATTGGAGCTACAAAGGAGCTAAATCTAAAACATTTATTCAAGATATTCTACAATATAGATGTAAAAGGAAATTTTAGACAGATATCAGGAACAATATTTTTGCAGAATGAATAATAACACTTGGAATGGTTTTCCTGTTGAAATTATAATGGTAGGTACAGCAGTCGCTTCCATAGGAATCTTCAAGGTTGGATGAGCAAAGTTGGTTAAGAGCCTTCAATTATGATTTGTCTTGTGATTTGTCCTTCGCTGTTCAATTAGTCAGAGGCAGAATTGAGCTTAGCAAATCATAAAAATTAAAACAGAAAAGTGTCCATTTTGCCTATTGTTGTACGACCAAAGAGAGTTATCTGGCCTAATCCCACTATAGTCTGCAGTGCTTTATGGCCTCATCCAAATATTTTTTAAATGTGCTAAGAATTCTGTTTCGAACACCCTTTCCAAGCACAGAGTTCCAGACCCCCATGATTTCTGAGTGAAAAATAAACTCTCCACACTGTACTGTAATTCTTCTGTCACTGGTTTTAAATCTATATCTGGTATTGACCTCTCCGTTAATGGCCATAGGTCTTTCCTAACTGCACTTTCATATCCAGTGAAGCTGTTGCAATTTAATTCATAGCTGAATTTATAGTGGTGTAGCTATTTTGTTAGGCAAATTCAGAATGTGGAAATGCCTGCCCTGAAATTGCATGCTGGGTGATGCCAAGGTTTTTAGTGCAGAAATTTTCATAACTTAATAAAAATTCTTCATTTATAATGGTGAAATATGTTGAGTCACAAGGATTTTGTCAATTTGATCTCTATGTGGACAAAACATCACATCATACTCTTTAAAACCATTAGCTAAACTGTGAATACTAATATACAAATAAACTTTACCTAAGACAGCAGTTGAAATAAATTGCATGAAGTTTGAAAGTTCAGTATTGATCATATAAACAATCAGAAATTGGTAACTGCATATGATTATTTTCTAACTTCTATCACTTCTGTCTGTTGACAAGCCATTTTTTTCATGGTTGTATATATAGTTTCTAGAAACTATCTGAATAAGATTGGTTTGTGGAATAGTTATCTGAATAATGAAGGGATAGATCCAAATATGGCCATTGACCTTGGATTGTTCGAGAATGAAGGAAAGAGAGGAAAATTAATTATGGGGTAATTTTGTTCAGTTTTTTTTATTGCTTTAGAATTCATTATTTTCATTTGTTGATGTATAGCAATTAAGCAAATACACAATAACTTTAATTTCTTCAGGTACAAGACTCCAAAGACGGAGACAGAGATGCCCTTCCGAACCCCAACTGAAAGAGACTGTGATTCAGTTTCTGAGGCACCATCAGAACCTTGGTGACCTACTGCTAGAGGTAATAGAGTTGGGAAATCCTAACTCAGCTCTTATCTGAAGGAATATGAGCAATTTTAGTTTTTCACATGCGAAAAGTCAATTTCTTGCAACAAGAGCAGAGATCTTAGTTATAAATAACAAACTTTTTTTTCCTAGGTAAATGGATCAATGAGTAAATGTTTAGCTCGTTATGGTAATCCTGAGCATCCAATTGCCAATTCTGCTGGTAAAGGTGCTTTTATAGGTATGTTTATTATACAATTGCTTCTGGAATTTTGCCATTATAAATTTGTATTTGTATTTGTAATTTCAGTCAACATTTTTTCCATTGACTGGTTTCATTCTTTCATGAAACCAGTCAATAGGTTGTACGGACAGCCATTGGTTGGCAAATACTGGTCAAATGCGCGTAAAAGCTTTTACAGAAAATACTGCCTGATATCTAATTGAATTATGCTGATTTGAAGTTTTTCATGAAGTTTACTGAACTGTAAATAGTATAGACAAATAATGCTGAGATTGTTGGAATTCACATCCCAGATTAATACACAAGGAAGGAACCATTACTAACAATTTAAGGACACTAAATCAGGTCATAGAAATTCTAAACCATAATGTGACTCTTGGCCAAATGCATCCCACTGCAATTAAATCAAATCTAAGCTGGGGGGGAAACCTAGCGAAGAATCTCATCTTGAGCCAGAATTTAAAACTAGGCCTCCCTGTCCAGCCTGTTATGTATTAATTGTTTTTCCCACTTGTTTGCAGCACGTGTTAATTGAGCCATAGTTCAGATGTACTGTGCATCTAATAATGTAAATAGTTGTAGTTAGAAAACCACATCAGAGTGAGGAAAAATAAATTGCTTAAGTAAGAGTGAGAAACTTAAAATTAAAACTTTAGTCCATTTATATTCTACTGTTAGAATGGTGGATTCTGTTTTATATTGTATAGTGTTATGTAATATACATGAAATTTCAGCGAAAAAGTGTGACAACTCTAGTCAGCTGGTTGTATTTAATGACCGGTACTGAATGAAGCAAGAATTAAACCCAGTATGTTCATTGGTGCACTTTGTCACTGAGTATTTACCTTTTAGTGCATGTTGATGCCATCCTTGCATGGTCCACCTTAAATGTGAGACTTGACTTGTGGGCAAGTGATGGACCCTTAGTTGCCCTTTGAAATAGTTGAACAAGTCAGTCTATTGTAATCAAGAGGGCAGCTCATCACCACCTTTTCAAAGATAATTTGGGATGGATAACAAATGCTGTTGTTACCAGTAAGAGACACTCCATTTATTATTTTTTAATTTTGCAACAAATTTTCTAATTAACCGAACCAGAATGTTTCTTTCTCAGCCTCTGTTCTACAAGAGCAGGCTTTGCAGATGGATCTGCCTGTTGGACTTTTGGCTGCTAGGGCATCCATGGAGGAAGTTCAACAGATTATGCAACAGGGGACAATGCCTAAACGAGCTGTTGTATTGGATTCTGGTCAACGTGTAGGTGAATTTCTTTAGATCACATCTATAGTATGTACAAATTGCGGGAGGACATTTATAGCAGAAGTGAAAAAATATTCTGAACTATGGGCAGTTGCCAAGTGGTGGCAAGAATTTGCCATACTTTGAAACAATACAGCATGGGAACAGGTCCTTCAGCCCACCATGTCTGCGCTGACAATGTTGCCATTCCACTCTAATCCCATCTGCCTGTACATGCTCCGTATCCCTGTGTTCCCTGCCTGTTCATACGCCTCTTAAATATTCCTGCTTCTACTGCCTTGTTATTTATATGCCTCAGTTTGATGGGGTGGTTGGCCTCATATCCGGTTCTGTTTTTCAGTGGTTACTGTATTGTTTGTATAGTGTTTGTTGATAGAGTTCTGGTTGGAATGGCCAAGCCTCTAGGAATTCTCTGGCATGTCTCACTTTGGCTTGTTTGATTATGGATGTGTTGGCCCAGTGAAATTTCTGTCTTTCTTTGACAGTGTGTATTGAGACCAGTGAGAATTGGTCATGTCTCTTGGTGGCTAGTTGGTGTTCATGTATCCTTTATTGTCAGTTTTCCAGTTTGGCCTATGTAATGTTTATCACAGTCCTTGCATGGTATTTTGTATATTATGCTAGATTTACTGGATGTGGGTATGGGGTCCTTTACATTTGTCGGTAGCTGTTGCAGGGTGGTTGTTGGTTTGTGAGTTACTCTGATACCTAGGGGCCTGAGTAGTCTTGTAGTCTTGTCTTTTGTCTCTGATATGTCCCTGATGTACAGTAGGGTGACTTACTTGGCTTAGCTCCTACCTTCCTCTCAATCACTGCACATGCTGACCTACTGCTTTGATTCCCACCTGCCAATGACAGACACTCCTGAGTGGCACAAGCAAATCTCTCTGTAATATCACAGAATCTGTAGAACAAGATTCAGGAAGAGGTGATATGAAAAAGGTATTTTGTAGATGACATTCGTTTTGCTTGTCAGTATAGGGTCTTTTAAGTTCATTAGCTGCTGTTTTAGTGTGTTCGTGGGTTTGTGGGCTACATCTACAAAATACCATGCAAGAACTGTGACAAACACTACATTGGACACACAGGCAGAAAGCTAGCCACCAGGATACATGAACATCAACTAGCCACAAAACGACATGACCCACTATCACTAGTATCCTTACATACAGATGAGGAAGGACAACACATCTATCCTAGGACAAGCCAAACAGAGACACGCACAAGAATTCCTAGAAGCATGGCATTCCAACCGGAACTCCATCAACAAACACATTGATTTGGAGCCCATCTACCATCCTCTGAGAAAAAGAACAGGAAATGACATCACCAACGCAGGAAATGACATCACGAACCCAAGGAAACCTAAACAGATAAATAGAAAGTGGGACATAACACCAGCGCTTCGTTGGAGGCTCACTGATGATGTTACCTAGAATGGTGACGAAACGTCTGAAAACTAACCTTCCAACTCAGCGAGCAAATTCACATCCAGATATTTAATGGGAGCTTGGTCCGTGTGTGTGAGTAAAGTATGCAATCATTTTTATTGGAAATATTTGGAATGGTGACAATCAAGACAATTTTTATGGATAAAGTGGAATGCTTATCATAATGGAAAAAGAAACAGGTTTTGTTTTCAGTTGAAGAAGAAAATAATCTAGATACTAATAATTATCCATAAAACAAAGTAAAGTAGGCATTTTGTAATGGGATAAAAAGGGGAGAATGCTATGTTTTCGGTTCTCATATGTTATTATTCACCAAGACTGACTTCTTATTGCAGAGAATGTTTGCCTGTTTACTGCAGAGTATGCAAGAACTGTTGTCCTCCAACATGCTTAGCCGACTGCAATTCATTGAAGAGATTTGGAAGGCAAAGGTGAGTAAAATATTGAATTGAGCGTAATTTCAATTAAAGCTGTATTTCTGTTGGAGACACATGTCAGTGGTGAACCTGAAATAAATTCTTGAGACTGCAAGAGAAACAATCTAAGTCCTTTAAGAAATTTCAACTTTGACAAATTGAATTTAATCCAGCCTACATTCTACCGTTGTATTCCTGACAGTGACAGCTTGGCAGCCTAGAAATTTATAACATATTTCAAGCAGCTTTTTATATTCTATTTTGTAAATTATGCACTGAGTGTAGCGTTATGATCTCTGAAAGGATGGGTAACGCATTAGTGCAAAAGACAGGGCTAAAGCATTTGCAACAGTTTTCAACCAGAAGTGCCAAGTAGATGATCCATTGCAGCCTCCTGCAGAGGTCCCTAGCAGGTACCAGTTGTCAGCCAAATTGATTCACTCCATGTGAAGTTTGGAAGTGCTGGATGCTGCAAAGGTTATGAGCCCTGACAACATTTTGGCTATATTACTGAAAGTTTGAGCTCCAGAAATTGCCACTCCCCTAACCACGCTGTTTCAGTACAGTCACTACACTGGTGTCTACCCGACAATGTGGGATAAATGCTCAGATATGTCCCATACTCAAAAAAACAGGACAAATCCAACCTGGCCAATTACCTCTCTGTCACTCTTTTCTTGATTATTAGGAAAGTGGCATTAATAGGGCTATCAGGCAGGACCTGCTCAGCAACAAGCTGCTCAGTGATGCCCAATTTGGGTTCCGCCAGGGCCGCTCAGCTCCTGACCACATGACAGCTTAGTTCAAACATGGACAAAAGGGCTGAATTCCACAAGTTCAGAGTTCCAGAGACTCGGGGCTTGTATCTCTGGATTGGAAAGTTGTTAATGTCACTCTGTTGTTTAAGAAGGGTGACAGCAGGAAACCGGGGAATTACAGACCAGTTAGCCTGACACCTGTAGTGGGTTCAAGACAGTGCATGTCTAATGAAATGTAGGGCTTCAGGTGCAAAGCTCTTTAAAATATGAACATGTGCAGAAAATAGACAGTGTAGTGGAATGCTGGCCGTCAGAAATAAAGAGCTGGAGTACAAGGATGCAGACATCACGCTGCAGTTATATAAAATCCTGGTTAACCTGCTATGGGAAGGAAGTTGTGAAACTTGAAAGGGTTCGGAAGAGATTTACAAGGATGTTCCCAGGTTGGAGAGTTTGATCTATATTGAGAGGCTGAATAGACTGAAGCTATTTTCCCTGGAGCGTTGGAGGCTGAGGGGTGACCTTGCAGTGGTTTATAAAATCATGAGGAGGTTGGATAGGGTAAATAGTCAAGGCCTTTTCCCTGGATTTGGGGGAGTCCACAATTAGAGGGTTTAGCTTTAAGGCGAGAGGGAAAAGATTTAAACGGGATCTAATGGGCAACTTTTTCATGCAGAGGGTCGTAAGTGTATGGGATGAGCTGCCAGAGGAAGTGGTGGACACAGGTACAATTACAACATTTAAAAGGTATTTTTCTGAATAAGAAGGGTTAGAGGGATATGGGCCAAATGCTGGTAAATGGGACGAGATTTATTAAGGATATCTGGTTGGCATGGACGAGTTGGACTGAAGGATCTATTACCATGCTGTAAAGCTCAATGACTCCACTTAGAGTACAACGAGCAGATCTGGGCACCACTCCTTGGAAAGAATGTCTTGTCCCTGAAGGGAGTTCAGCACAGGTTTGCAAGGGTGATACCTGGACTTCTGGGGTTATATTATGAAGAGAGATTAGGCAAATTAGGCCTGTGTTCTCCAAAATTTGGAAGGATAAGCGGTGGTTGGGGGTCCTCAGGATAATAACAGGGAAAGTCAAGGTAGACAAAGATAAACTATTTCCACTAGTTGAAGATTCTAGAACTGGGAATTATATTCTAAGAATTAGTCAGGCCATTCAGCAGAGTTGTTAGGAAGCATTTCTACATGCAAAACATAGGAGGTTTGGAAATCTCTTCCTCAAATGATGGGTGATGCAAATTCAGTTAAATTTAAATCCAAGAGAGACAAATTTTTATTGAGGAAGTTATCAAGGGATATAGGCCCGAGGCAGGGTATGTGGAGTTAGGTCACAGATTAGCCTTTATGGATTGGTGGAATGGGCTCAAGAGGCTGAAGGGCCTACTCCTTTGTCTATGATCCCATTTTCCCAGATAAAGTGAGAGTGACAGTTCTTGACATCAAGGCCACATCAATCAAGCATCAAGGAGCCCGAGCAAAACTGGAATCAATGGGAAGCGGGGGTAAACTCTCGTTGGAATCATACCTGGCATATAGGAAGGTGTTTGTGGTTGTTGGAAGTCAGTTGTCTCAGCTCCAAAACATCACTGCAGTAGTTCCTCAGAGTAATGTCATAGGCGCAACCATCTTTAGCTGCTTCATCGATGACCATCCCTCCATCATAAGGTCAGAAATGGGGTGTTCGTCGATGATGACACAACATTCAGCACCATTCCTGACTCCTCAGATACTGAAGCAGTCCATGTTCAAATGCAACAAGATTTGGACAAGTGGCAAGTAACATCATGCCACACAAATGCCAGGCAATGACCGTCTCCAAAAGAGAATCTAACCATTCACCCTTGACATTCCATGGTTTTATCATCACTGAATCTCCCACTATCAACATCAAGAGGGGTCCCATTGACCGGAAACTCAACTGGACTTGCCATAAAAATACAGTAGCTACAAGAATAGGTCAGAGGCTGGGAATATTGTGACAAGTAATACGTTTTCTAACTTCCTATAAACTGTCCACCATTGACAAGGCATAAATCAGGAGTAATGAATACTCCCCACTTGCCTGCATGAGTGCAGCTCCAACAGTACTTAAGAAGCTTGATGCCATTGAATAAAGCAGCTCACTTAATTGGCACCACACTGAGCAAGTATCCACTCCCTCCACCACCGACACTCGGTAACAGCAGTATGTACTATCTACAAAATTCACTATAGAAGTTCACCAAAGTTCCTCAGGTAGCACTTTCCAAATCTGTGACCACTTCCTTCTAGAAGGACAGGGGCAACACATACGTGGAGCATCACTACCTATGGGTTCTCTTCCAAGCCACTCACTATCCTGATTTGGAAATTCATCACCGTTCCTTCAGAGTCGCTGGCCAAAATCCTGGAATCCCATCCCTATGTGCATTGTGACTCAATCTATAGCATGTTAAGTGCAGAGGTTCAAGAGGCAGCTCACTACCACCTTATCAAGGAAAACATGGGACAGGCATATCCTGGCCAGCCAGCAACACACATGTCTCAAGAGTTGGATATATATATTTTTAAATGTTGCTTTTGTGTGATTTTACTTTAATGTCAAAGAATTTTATATAATGTAGTCTTGTCAAATTTCTGAAATACTCTTTTAAAAACAAGGGATTCTGCGGTTCACCTAAAACATTACAGTTTTTTAGACTGAAAGATATTTATGGCATGTTCCTTGCCTGCGGAATTCATTCTCTATTCAGACTTTTCAAAAGGTGTCCCTGAGAGAAAAATCTGAAGACTAGCAACATTTATGTGACTGAGAATCATAATTCTAAATATACATTCTGGAGGTAGATAGCTGGTGATAGCACAAGCTGCAAAACCAACACTGTAGCAATGAACAGCTGGAATAAATATCTCTATAATTTAAGTAAGGTAGAATTATGCAGTATTTTTGTGCCTGGAAGTTTGGTTAGCACGAGATAAGGTGCTGTTGGGTCGATTAGCCCCGTGGCTTTTTTTTGTAAGCAGTTTTGTATTTATGCCTCACAATATGTTGATCAACATTTTTAATTAACCTGTTCAGTCATGTCATGACAGATCTCTGGGGTAGCTGGGACTTGAATCCAAGTCTCCTGGCTCAGAGGCTGGGACTCTGTCACTGTACCACAAGAGCTTCTGTTCCTTCATGTTGTAACTTGATACTAATTTTAAAAAATGGGATAAACTTAACGTGTCCTGCCCATTGTAATATATTACCTATTGTACTGGTACATTCCAGTTATGAGAATTATCCATGTTAATTGTCCATGCCATGTTATTATACTTAAAAAAAAGTTTTCAAAATTTTACTACTTGTGCTATTTTGTCAGTGGGTGTAATTCTATTCAGTGTAGAGCATTCCTTAACCTTGACTTCAATATATTATTTATTCCCTGATATTGATTTATGCTGTACTTGATGGTTTTACCTAGTACTGTATACATGCTATGTTCTCATAGGGCCTGTACTCTCATGGCTGTCGCCGATAGGGTTATTTTCATTTTTCTTTGACGTAGGAATTACCCACTCTGGAAATTGTTTGGCGTTTGCACAAGGAAGGCATTGTGAGCCTTGAGGAACTGTTGGCAAGGTACGTCCATGACAGAAATAAGCAGAATTCTGTATTCCATTATCAGTGATTGGTTGTGTGGTGGCAACTTTGCTAAGTGGCTGGTTGCCTTGTGAAGTCATGCAGACAGTTTTCATTTGGGGCTGCAGAAATAACTTGAATTGCCACACAGAGTGAAGCAAAGAACATGAGTGTAACGGATGACTGTGCTATTTCAAATATCTCCCTTTGTATCTGATCTTTCCTTCTTACTTATCTGAATTCGAAGTACTCAGAGCAATTATATTTTATACTGACTGCTGATATGATTTTGTTGGTAGTTGTTCTATTCTACAATCCTAATACTTTGTTAATATCATTATGGTAGTTGATGAATTGTTTTTATTGCCATTCAGCTTTATAAAGTTAAATTTTATAATAACATAATTTGCAATATTTTTGCCTGCATATTGGTTGTTAAATATAAAACTTTGACACACTAGAGGATTTATCACCTCTTTTATAATATGCTATGACTTCTTCATACATAACATGGCTTGAGAAAAAGTGCTGATGGAGAGAACAAGGTGTAGAGCTGGTTGAACACAGCAGGCCAAGCTGCATCAGTGGAGCAGAAGAGCTGACGTTTCGGGTCTGGACCCTTCTTCAGAAATGGGGGAGGGGAAGGGGATTCTGAAATAAATAGGGAGAGATGGGGAGGTGGATAGAAGATGGGTAAAGGAGAAGATAGGTGGAGAGGAGACAGACAGGTCAAAGAGGCAGGGTTGGATCCAGTAAAGGTGAGTGTAGATGTGGAGTTAGGGAGGGGATGGGTCAGTCTAGGGAGGAAGGACAGGTCAAGGGGATGGGATGAGGCTGGTAGGTAGCAGATGGGGGTGGGGCTTGAGGTAGGAGGAGTGGATAGGTGGGAGGAGGGACAGGTTAGGGAGGCAGGGGCAAGCTGGGCTGCTTTTGCGATGTGGTCGGGGGAGGGGAGATTTTGAAGCTTGTGAAGCCCACATTGATACCACTGGGCTGCAGGGTTCCCAAATGAAATATGAGGTGCTGTTCCTGCAACCTTCGGGTAGTATCGTTGTGACACTGCAGGAGGCCCAGGATGGACATGTCATCTCAGGAGTGGGAGGGGAGTTGAAATGGTTTGCGACTGGGAGGTGTAGTTGTTTGTTGCGAACCGAGCGGCGGTGTTCCACAAAGCGGTCCCTAAGCCTGCGCTTGGCTTCCCCGATGTAGAGGAGGCCATGAAGCGAAAGCTCGAGGACCGCTTTGTTGAACCCCCTTCCCCTTCACACTTTCTGAAGAAGGGTCTACACCCAAAATGTCAGCCTTCCTGTTTCTCCGATGCTGCTTGGCCTGCTGTATTCGTACAGCTCTACACCTTGTTATCTCAGATTCTCCACCATCTGCAGTTCCTACTATCGCTGATTGTGATAAATCTTTTATTGGAAAGTTGCATTAAGTAAACCTTGCTACAGATTGATGCTAACATTGTACATCGCAAACCCATAATTTGTTTCCTGAATAGTGAAAATGCATCTCTGTTCTGAGAGGCCACAAGTTTCAAATTTCAGATTGCACCAGTTTTTAAAATCTGTACAGGAAGGATACAGGCGTTTGATTGAAATAGAAATTGTTGGAAAGTGCTGGGCTCTTGCTTTTATTCGCGTAGATGATCGCTGCGGTATTTTTTTTTGTAGTGGTATATTTAGGTTCAGATACCCCTTTAGCCATTTAAGTAAAAATCGTGGTTCCTCCTTTCAATGATAAGTTTCTTTTGTTTTGAACTGCCTAATTTTTTTGTTTCCCTGCCCCCTACTTCCAACTCCCACCTCTTTATCAGTATAAGTATTCAAGTTTTATTTTGTGTAATTGCTGTGGTTTTGTCTGAATTCACTCTAAAGTGACCTGGTATGTCCCTGACTCTCAGCAGCTGCTTTATCATGTTATACCATGATTGAGAAGTTGCAGGAGACAGGTCTGGAGCAATGAAAAACAAATGCAGCTATGCCTGAAATTGGGAAATTGGTTGGACAAAGATTTAGAGAACAAAGCACTGTCATTGAAAATTACTAGGAAGCATGAACTTTATAAACTGATGTTTCAAACCAGGCTTGTAAGCTTGCAGTTGGAGAAGACGCCTTGATTTTCTGCTCTGTCAACAGTAACCTGGATGGCTCTGCGGTGGTTGGCTGGCTCTTCACTGATCTGTGCCTCCTTTGTTTGGGAACTGAAGAGGAACACCAACATGAAGAAGTACAGAGGCAGATACTATTAGGTGAAAAGAGTGATTTTGAAATGTGAAAACACACAGTATAATACAAAACCCTCAACCTTGGGCCTTGCACAAAAACTTTGTATCCCCTTTAGCTGCAGGAGAGGTCTCAAAGGAGTGGGCAATAGCCAACGTTGTTCCTTTATTTAAGAAGGACAACTGGGATAACCCAGGAAATTACAAGCCAGTAAGCCAACCATTAGTGGTAAGGAAATTATTGGACAAGTTTCTTAGGGATAGGATTTACTCACATTTGGAAAAATATGGCCTTATTAGCAATAGGCAGTGTGGCTTTTTGGGGCGTGGGGTGGTAGTGTGTCTCAAACTGGATTGAGGTTTTTTTGAGGAAGTTGCAAAGATAATTGAGGTTGGACATCTTGTTGTTAGCAAGGCCTTTGACAAAGTCCCTAATGGCAGGTTAATGCAAAAGGTGAAGCCACATGGGATCCATGGTGAGCTGGTTAAGATGGATACAGAACTGGCTTAGTCATAGAAGACAAAGTAGAGGTGGAAAGGTATTTTTCTGACTGGAGACCTGTGACTAGTTGTGTTCTGACACCGAGTGTGGGGGAAGCTGCGGATAGTGGGAAGGATTACCCGAGGATACAGCAGGAGGCTGCAGACTTGGACAGAGAAATGGTAGATGGAGTTTAATCCAGACAAATGCAAGTTGATGCATTTAGAAGATTGAATGCAGGAGGGAAGTATGCAGTAGATGGCAGAGCCCTCAGATGCATCAACATACAGGATGTAGGTGTTCAGGTCCACAGTTCTCTTAAAGTGGCAACACAAGTGGATAAGGTAGTCAAGAAGATATTTGGCATGCCTTCAGGGCATAAGAGTGTAAAAATTGGCAAGTTGTGTTGCCGCTGTGTAGAACTTTAGTTGGCCCACATTTTGAATATTGTGTACAGTTCTAGTCACCACAGTATAAGAAAGATGTGGAGGCTTTGGAAAGGGTACAGAAGCGGTTAACCAGGTTGATGCCTGGTTTGGAGGATCTCAGCTATGAGGAGAGATTGGTTGAACTTGGTTTGTTTTCATGTAAATGTTAAAGGATGAGGGGCGAACTGGTAAAAGTTTACAAAATTTTGACATACATGGATAGAAAGGATACCCTTTTTCACAGGGCAGATATGTCAATTACTAGGTTAAAGGGGGTAAATTTAAAGGAGATGTGAGAGGTAAGTTCTTTTACGCAGAGGGTGGTAAGTACCTGGATATGCTGCCAGAGGAGGTGGTTGTGGTAACAGTGTAACAGTGTTTAAGAGGCATCTTGACAGACACCTGAATAGACAGGGAATAGAAGGGTGTGGACTGCATAGAGGCAAAAGGTGTTTAGTTTTAGAAAGGAATCATGTGTCGGCACTGTTATGTTGGGCTGATGGGTCTGTTCCTGTGCTGTACTGTTCTTATTCTAATTTAGAAAAAAGTCAAAAAGTAGTTCCATATTGTAAAATGGAGTCGGTCAACTGAATTACCGTAAGCTAAAATAAACCAAAAAACTGTGGATGCTGGAGATCCGAAACAAACAAAAACAGAAATTGCTGGAGAAATTCAGCAGGACTGGTAGCATTCATGGAGACAGAACAGTTCAAGTTTCAAGTCCTGTGGCCCTCCTTTAGAACTGAAGAGCAGAATTGTTCTGTGGAACGGTTACAGGACTCAAAATGTTAACTCTGTTTTCTCGGCAATGATGCTGCCAGAGCTGCTGAGCGTTGCCAGCAATTTCTGTTTTTTTTGTTTGTTACCCAAAGGCGTATGCCTTCTTGCAGTCGTCTTGATCTCTGCCCCCCCCCGCCCCCCACCAACACCACCTGTCAAATGGATCCAGCAAAATATGGTCCCTTCCCAGGCTTGGCAAAAGATGGCCAGTAGCCAGTAAATTGCACCCCCTGGTGATTCCCTCACTGAATAATGTTAAACAAATATTGCACTACAACTTTGGAAGTTGTGCTGTGATGAAAACTTGGGAATAAGTTTCCAATAGCAAGATAAGTGAAGCCACAAGCAATTGTTTACATACTTTGTCGACTACAGTCTTTCAGAAATACTTTGGCCATTGACCCCGTAATGTTGGTTGGCTAATAAATTAATTTAATGTAAACTATTCTCTTCTCCTTGACTCTTGAGTTTGCTAATTATGGCCTGGCTTCTGGACTAGGCACCTCACCCATCATCAGAAAAGATCTCTTGACCGATGAACCCAGAAATTTCATTGGCTATGGTTAGTGTGTCCAGGTGATTGAGGGTTGTATTACGATACTAACTGTCATTATTAATTTTAGATTGTTGGATCCTGTTGCTATTTTTATATAATAATGTATCTTAATGTGTTTTTCAACTAAGATTCATGAATGCAATGAATAGAACTGATAATTATAGTAATGTGAATAACAATAAACATGATGAATTCTCAGCAGGTCTGCATGGTTCAAACATGCTTTCCTCTTGTGGTCATTGGACCCTATGTTTCCAGCACTTCTGTTTTTTATTTCTGTTCTGCAACATTTTATCTTCATAGAGATTGTGTATGTTTTTCATTGGCCACGATGGAGAAACCCGCAATCAGCATTGTTTTGTCTTTTCAGATATTGTGACTGTCTTGGTAAGAAATGGATTTCAAAACCTGAATCTTGTGGAATCAAACCCTAAAGTGCAGCACTTAATGCAGGTGAGGATGATTCATTTGCTGTTTCTTTATTAGACCCAGAATTACTAACAGAGTTCTGCAATGTTTTTGAAATTGCAACTTTGTGAATATAGACTATACTCATTAGGAGAATGAATTTTACCACCATTCAGTAGATGTGCAGAGTGCCCCTGTTAACATGGTATTAGCTCTGTATTTTTCCAGTGCCAGTACCATTACCAATACCTTCCAGTTAAACATTGGAACATGAGGCTCCCATTTCAGCCCTGAGCCTGTTCAATCCATTCAGTTAGATTGTGGCCGATCTGTGGCCTAACTCCGTACACCTGCCTTTGGCCCTTACTCCTTAGTATCTTTGCTCAATTAAAACTTACCTATCTCAGATTTAAGATTTACAACTGATATAGTATCCACTGCCATTTGTGGAAGAGTTCCAAGCCCTTTATGTGTAGAAGTCCTTCCTGAATCTTTTTTAAATACACACATTCAAAAGAGTGTTTGGTTAAATTTTGTCTTGCCATTCATCTTTAAATGAGTAAATTATAATTTCTGTAGAGGTCAAAACTTATAAAGAGAAATTCAGACTTCCAGTTAACATCTGTAAGAATTCCATATTTGAAAAATTTCTCCCATGAAAGCACAGTATTGACTAAACAGTATTTTCTTTAGTAGGTGACGTGGAATTTAATCTATGGAAATAAAGGGTCTTTTTTAGTTTAAAAATTGTCCTTTCCATGGAATTGCAGTTTTTATCACAACAGTTCACAACTACTCACTATTTCTTCCTCCTTCCTTTCCCAGTCAGGTAACCTCTGCTTCAAACTCTCACTGTGTGCATAACATTTAAGCATTCTTCAAGCTGGGCAGATCTTTATGCTTCCTTTAGCTTCTTTGAAGTTGGTCCTCAATCTGTGCATGTGCTCGCACTTGCATTCCTCGAATGAAACAGTCGCAGTTTTCAATGCTTAAACTTTCGGGCATGTTTGGCTGGACCACTTGCAGACCACACAAGACAAACTGTAACATTAGGACAACGAGCAGTTCAGATCTGAACTCTGTAGTCTTGCCTAATCCCATTGTGAAAGGTGGTGGACAGTGAAACAGCTCCCACGAGGAGAGGGTTCCACAAATGGGGCTCTGGGGGTCCAGTTTTAGTGTCTACACCTCTGGGTCAGAAGATCCAGGTTCAAGTCCCACCTGGCCTGGAGATGTGGTGTAACATGTCCAGCAGGTTTATTAAAATAACAAGAGCTGAGATTCTGAGTGGAGGCCCCTGCGTGCAGGGATCCTATCTCTTTCCACCCAGGGTGGAGGGTGCTGTGTGCCACAATCTCGTAAAATTACACTGTTATGGTGATTCATGAGCTTCTCTGGATTCTTTCAAGAAAGCTCCTCTAAGTCCTAAAACAGAGGGTTCAATTTTACTTGGACTTAATAGTTACCCAGGCAAAGTTAGTGAATTGAAAACCTGCAGTAACTCCTGAGTAACTGTTAAACTGATTCCCTATTTACTGACCCTGTTGGATCCCCACCCATTCTGGGAACTGGCACATACAACTATAGAAAAGTTATGGCACAGAAACGGGCTACTCCCCTTCGGTTTGAATAAGCTAGTTGCCCATTCAGATCCGGTTTTCCATACTCTTGTAGGTTACTGCTCTTCAAGTGCAGATCCAGGTTCTGTGTAAACAAGTTGAGAGCTTCTGCCTTGACCAACGAGCTGGGCAGTGAATTCCAGAAACCCACCACCCTCTGTGTGGAAAGGCCTTTCCTCATATTGCCTTTAACTTTTTCACCAATTACCATATATGTTTTTTAAAAAACTAATTCATTTGATGTGGATCTCTCTGATTGAACATGCCAGCATTTATTGCTCCTCCCTAGTCACCCTTAAGGTGGTGGTGAGCTGCTACCCCGAACCGCTTCAGTCCATGTGCTGTGGGTAGACCCGCAATGCTGTTAGGGAGGGAGCTCCAGGATATTGACCCAGTGACACAGAGGGAAGAGCAATATTTTTCCAGTCAGAGCGGTCAGTGGCTTGGAGGGGAGCTTGGAGGCGATGATGTTCCCATGTATCTGCTGCTCTTGTCCTTCTTGATGATAGTGGCTGTGGGTTTGGAAGGTGCTGTCTGAGAGCCTTGGCAAATATCTGCAGCACCCATTGCAGATAGTACGTACTGCTGTTGCTGAGGGAATGAATATTTGTGAATGTGACACCAATTCCCTTGTCCGGTATGGTGTCATGCTTCTTGACTGTTGTTGGAGTTGCACCTATCCAGGCAGGAAGGGAGTATTTCGTCACATTCATAGTCTGTGCCTTATATATGGTGGACAGGCTTGTGGGAATCGGGAGATGAGCTACACACTGCAAGATTCCTAACCTCTGACTTGCCTCATAGCTCTTAATCACTCTTGTAATTGACCTGTCCTCTGAGAAATCCTGTCTACTCCATCCAAGTCCCTCACTATTTCATACACCTCAATTAAGCCTCATCTGTAATAAGGAAATTGACTGTGGTCTATTCAATATTGCCTCATAATTGCAATTATTAAACCCTGGAAACATTGTCATAAATTTCAGCTGTAGTCTCTCCAGAACAATATACTTTTCCTCTAAAGAGGTGACTGGAACTGTGTACACAACTCCAGCTGTGCCTATCTATGTTTTGTTTAGCTCCAGTATTACTTAAGTCCTTCTGTATTCAGTATCGCATCTAGCGAAGGAATCATTGCATATGTCTTCTTTACGCCTATCAACCTGTCCTGCTAGCTTCCAGGACCTGTGGACATGCATTCCAAAATCTCTCATCTCTCCTACTTCTCTTGTACTCTCCTTTTGCATTTCCTTGCTTTGTTTGCTTTCTTTTAATGCATACGCGTCCCTGGATTGAATTGCATTTGCCATTTTTCTGCTCATTCAACCAAACCATTAATACCATCGCAGCAAAACACAGCCGTCCTCTTCACTATAAAATCCACGGCCAATTTTTGTGTTGCCTGCAAACCTCCCCATCATGTCTCTCATATTTAAGTTTAAGTCATTGAAATATACCACTAACTGTAAGGGGCCTCACACTCAGCCCTGTGATATGCCACTGGAAACTTTTCAGAGATTGGTTAATCCTACCGGTCAATATTGATTCTAGTAAATTGGTCCACCATTGCAGTCAGATTGTCTGGCCATTCGTTATTTAGCCTATCTGTCACACTTGGCATAATACTAAAATATTTGCAGGCCCCAAATCATCTGGTAACTCATTTGTGCCTGACCCCGTCAGACATGCCACCATCACCACATTTCCCCCTCCCTTTTCATATTTTAAGTGTTAATTTCAGAAATAAATTACTTTTTTACACTTGAAACAGTGCACCAATCTTCATTAATCCTTCACTTCCCTGTATCGGGATGACTGAAGAAAAATATCTTGTTTTTGCGCTGAAACTTATTAACGGCCAGGATAAACATCATGATCAAGAAAAATGTCTTCTGTAGGAAAACTGCAAATCTTGGGGAAAAAATTGCATTTTCAAATTGTACTGCTTTTTCTCTTCCTTTTCTCACAAACAGATCTGTTTCACGGTGTTGGGCAAAATGATTCCATGTAAGTAAAGTTCATTCTCCATAGGCAGCTATTGTGATTTTGAGATGGCAATTAAATGACCGCATAATGTTTGATGTAAATAATGTTGTCTCTTTTACTGATTTCTTGAGGTAGATTGTTTGAAAATTATAATGAAAGAAAGATAAATATGGAACAGGCTAGTCATGCCAAAATTAAGTGATTAGAATGGACTGTTTGTCCTTTTGAGAAAAGGTTGGGCAGGCTAGGCTTGTTTCGGCTGGTGTATTTCGAAGGGTAAGAAATGACTGAAATATATAAGGTCTGAAATGCCTAAACAGGGTTCATATGAAAAAGATGTTGTCATGTAGAAGCTTCTGTAGGTAGGAATTACTTTGAAATGAAGAAGTTGCCCATTTAATACACAGTTATTGAACTTTTTATTTCAGAGAGTTTTGAGTTCTTGGAACTGTCTTTCTCAAAACATGGTGGATGTAGAACGTCTAAATATTTGTGAGGTAAAGGGAGAAAAATTCTTGATAAAGAAGACTCCCTACAGTGTGGAAACAGGCCATTCAACCCCTCGAATCCACTCTAACGCTCCCACACAGGCCCATCCCATCCCTGTAACTCTGCATTTCCCATGGCTTCCATGTAGACTGCACAATGCTACGGGCAATTTAACCTGGCCAATCCACCTAGCCTGCACATCTTTGGACTGTGGGAGGAAACTGCAGCACCTGGAGTAATTCCATGCAGACACTAGGAGAATGTCCAAACTCCTCACAGACAGTCGCCCAAGGGTGGAATTGAACCCAGGTCCCTGGTGCTGTGAGGCAGCAGTGCTAACCACTGAGCCATAGTGCTACCCATTCCTTATAAGCAAGTCAATGAAAGGTCATCAGGATTATCCATGAATGTAGACTCATCTGATCAATTATTGAATAGTGGAGCAGGCGAGAAGGATGTGTGATCTGCTGCTGTTCCTACTTCATATGTTTGTATCTTGTTACTATTAAGGTGTGATTCTGTCTCCTTATCAGGATATCTTTTCTTTCCTCAAGGGTTACTGGACAATGTTCGGAATGAAGGGGAAAAGGAAGACTCAGCTGGACAGAAAACAACTCTAGTCTGGTATGTGGAAATGGCTACAAGTTCTCATAATTGGTTTTGTCTTGGTGCTGGAAGAATTTAACTTAAAGCTGCGACTTGATGTTTCTAAGTTAAAATTTCCTTCCTTGTTTTGGTCTTTTCCAAGTTTCTTGTCTTTGCCTCAGCTGAGTGAACATATAGTAGAGATTGAAAAGTTAACTTTCCTCTAAATAGCAAACAAGGCTCCAAGAAAATGTCTGAGCTAAAGTGGACGATATGACCTGTTGAATTCACTGGTCTAGAGCTTCAAGTCTATTTTCTCACCTGTTCCTCCTATCAGTTGATGCTGTGAGACATCAAAAATCAATGTCAACCTCAAATATATTCAATGATGGGAGCATTCACAACTATCTGGAGTTGTTTCTCAATCCTTTGGGTGAAGAAGTTTCTCCTCATCCAAGTCATAAATGATTGGCCTTGATTTGTTAGTGTCCCTTTGTCTAGATTTCCAGGCAGAAGAAGCAAGCTAACAAAGCGTGAAGCTGGATGAACACAGCAGGCCAAGCAGCATCTCAGGAGCACAAAAGCTGACGTTTCGGGCCTAGACCCTTCATCAGAGAGGGGGATGGGGAGAGGGTTCTGAAATAAAAAGGGAGAGAGGGGGAGGCAGACTGAAGATAGAGAGAAAAGAAGATAGGTAGGGAGGGGATAGGTCAGCCTGGGGAGGACGGACAGGTCAAGGAGGCGGGATGAGGTTGGTAGGTGGGGAAATGGAGGTGTGGCTTGAGGTGGGAGGAGGGGATAGGTGAGAGGAAGAACAAGTTGGGGAGGCGGGGACGCGCTGGGTTGGTTTTGTGATGCAGTGGGGGGAGGGGATGAGCTGGGCTGGTTTTGGGATACAGTGGGGGAGGGGGAGATTTTGAAGCTTGTGAAGTCCACATTGATACCATTGCGCTGCAGGGTTCCCAAGTGGAATATGAGTTACTGTTCCTGCAAACTTCGGGTGGCATCATTGTGGCACTGTGTAGGAGGCCCATGATGGACATGTCGTCTAAGGAATGGGAGGGGGAGTTGAAATGGTTCGTGACTGAGAGGTGTAGTTGTTTATTGCAAACCGAGCGGAGGTGTTCTGCAAAGCGGTCCCCAAGCCTCCGCTTGGTTTCCCTCATGTAGAGGAGGCCACACTGGGTACAGTGGATACAGTATACCACATTGGCAGATGTACAGGTGAACCTCTGCTTAATATGGAAAGTCATCTTGAGGCCTGGGATAGGGTTGAGGGAGGAGGTGTGGGGGCAAGTGTAGCACTTCCTGCGGTTGCAGGGGAAAGTGCCGGGTGTGGTTGGGTTGGAGGGGAGTGTGGAGCAGACAAGGGAGTCAAGGACAGAGTGGTCTCTCCGGAAGGCAGACAGCGGAGGGGATGGAAAAATGTGTTGGGTGGTGGGGTCGGATTGTAGATGGCGGAAGTGTCGGTGGATGATGCGTTGTATGCAGAGGTTGGTGGGGTGGTATGTGAGGACAAGGGGGATTCTCTCAGCTACCTAGAATACACCTCCTCCCACCCACCCCCCTGCAAAAATTCCATCCCCTATTCCCAATTCCTTTGGCTGCGCCGCATCTGCTCCCAGAATGAGGCATTCCACTCCCGCAAATCCGCGTTCCCCCCCCCCCCGCAGTGGCCGAGAATGCCCTTGACTGTGTCTACCGCATTTCCCGCAACACATTGCTGACACCCTGCCCCCGCAATAACCGCCCTAAGAGAATCCCCCTCGTTCTCACACACCACCCCACCAACCTCCGGATACAACGCATCATCCTCTGACACTTCCGCCATTTACAATCCGACCCCACCACCCAAGACATTTTTCCATCCCCACCCTTGTCTGCCTTCCGGAGAGACCACTCTCTCCACAACTCCCTTGTCCGCTCCACACTCCCCTCCAACCCCACCACACCCGGAACCTTCCCCTGCAACCGCAGGAAGTGCTACACTTGCCCCCACACCTCCTCCCTCACCCCCATCCTAGGCCCCAAGATGACTTTCCATATTAAGCAGATGTTCACCTGCACATCTGCCAATGTGGTATACTGTATCCACTGTACCCGGTGTGGCTTCCTCTACATTGGGGAAACCAAGCGGAGGCTTGGGGATCGCTTTGCAGAACACCTCCGCTCGGTTCGCAACGAACAACTGCACCTCCCAGTCGCAAACCATTTCCACTCCCCCTCCCATTCTTTAGATGACATGTCCATCATGGGCCTCCTGCAGTGCCACAATGATGCCACCCGAAGGCTGCAGGAACAGCAACTCATATTCCGCTTGGGAACCCTGCAGCCCAATGGTATCAATGTGGACTTCATAAGCTTCAAAATCTCCCCCCTCCCCCACTGCATCCCAAAACCAGCCCAGGTCGTCCCCGCCTCCCTAACCTGTTTTTGCTCTCACCTATCCCCTCCTCCCACCTCAAGCCACACCTCCATTTCCCACCTACCATCGTTATCCTGCCCCCTTGACCTGTCCGTCCTCCCCGGACTGACCTATCCCCTCCCTACCTCCCCACCTATACTCTCCTCTCCACCTATCTTCTCCTCTATCCATCTTCGGTCTGCCTCCCCCCTCCCTATTTATTTCAGAACCCTCTCCCCATCCCCTTCTCTGATGAAGGGTCTAGGCCCGAAATGTCAGCTTTTGTGCTCCTGAGATGCTGCTGGGCCTGCTGTGTTCATCCAGCCTCACATTTTATTATCTCGGATTCTCCAGCATCTGCAGTTCCCATTATCTCAGAAGAAGCAAGCTGGTTTTTTTCAAAAAATAGCTTCTGTGTTATGCAAGTGTCTCTGGCATCCTGAGTTGTCCTTGAACTGATTAATTGCCCTTGAAAATGGCTGAGATAGCCTCAAGTCAATCCCATTGCTATGGGTCTGGTGTCATGTGTAGACCAGGCCAGATAAGAACAATAGATTTTCTTCCCTAAAGCACATTAGTGAACAGGATGGGATTTTACAGCAATCAACGGCTATTAGATTAGCTTTCAGTTCCAGATCTTTATTAAAATCAAATGCAAACACGGCAGATTGTGCAATTCCAACCCGTGTCCCAGAAACATTAACCTGAGTTTCGAGTCATTAGTCCAGCGACATTACAACCCGACTGCTGCCTCCCCCAACATCTACCCTGTCAAGCCCTTTATAGTCTTGAATGTTTGAATGAGATCACCTCTCAATCCTCTAAACTCCAAGGAATGTATCCCTAATTAGGTCAGCTTCCTATTATGGGAGAAGCTTATAACTGTTAGAGTATAAACTTTATGGTATTGTTATGTTTTAGTACTGTCTCTTTAAGCAAATTAGAGGGGCATGGGGAACATGGAATGGCATGGATGCTGCAGGGAAAATGTGTATAGAATGGAAGGGACAGGAGGGCTGGTGGAAATAAAATCAAATGTTGCTGAAAGATCTCAGCAGGTCTGGCAGCATCTGTGGAGAGAAATCAGAGTTAACATTTCAGGTCCAGTGACACTTCTTCAGAAGGATCCAGCAATTTCTGTTTTTGTTTCACATTTCCAGCATCTGTAGTTCTTTCAGTTTTTTTGAGGGCTAGAGGGATGTTTTAGGCTCCTTGAGTTTCTTTCATTAATCTTCTAACTGTGCCTTAGCATAGATGCAGACCTTGTGACCGGTCTGCATCTGCATTGGCAGAAGGACGTAAGATTTGAGATTACGTTAAGATTTGAACTGGTTTATCTTGGATTGCAGTTTTTAAATAACTTATTTGATTGCCCATTAAGAAGCAGGCATACACATGTCAAAGTTGTCGTTGTCCTACCAGACCATAGGGCTGCTCTCTCGTTAGAGAGACATTACTGGTGATAGTTTAACCTGAAGGTCACCGTGCCTCAGGAGAGGCTGAGGAGAAGAGTCCTTCATGGTACCCTCAGCTGGTGTGGCAATTGAACCCACGCTGTTACCATTGCCCCACATCACAAACCAGCCATCCACTCAACAAAATGGTACACACTCTTATATGATCATTTGTCGGGTAATTTGATTTGAAAGGAATGTCTTCTTGTGTTTAACTTCTGTGTGCAATTAAATGTGAAGTCATGCCTGCTGGAATAACAATCATTCAATATTGAATTATCAGTTCATTCACTCCTTGGTGATTAAGGATGAGGGTATAGTGTCTAGAATTGAGAGAAATGTATGTCATCGTAGATAAAGATGTTCGTTCCATATTTTGTATTGTGTTGAATGCATAGATTGCTCGAAATTATTCGGGAACCTTCAGTTATATAGTAGGAGTCAATATTTGAAATTGGCCTAAAGTGGAACTTAAAATAAGAACTGAGGTTGTTGGAGACCTGAAGCAAACAAAAACAGAAATTGCCGGAGAAACAAATCAGGTCCGGCAGCATCTGTGGAAACGTCACAGAACTCGTAATGTTAGTTTTCTCTATACGGATGCTGCCAGATTGCTGATCTTGCAATTAATTTCCATAGGACAACTTTTTGGTAATGATCTTTGAAGTCAATATGCTTATGGCTAATATCTCACTTATTAATAATTTTTATTGATCCTGTTTTGGGTTTCACAGGCTGGATATGTTTGATGTGACATTGTTTCATGGTGCCATCTCTCTGGATTCACTAAAACAGTTCTTCTACCACACACTGACACAGGTTCTGACCTACAATCCTGTGCTTGAAGGTAACAATAAGTAACATCAACATATTGGACAACATTTTTCTTTTAAGGTCACTCTTAATTACATTAAGACCTCAGACTGACTTTGACTGCCATTCTTTATGCATTTCAAAAGATGTTACTTTAATTTTCCTTTTGCAAGTGATGAAAAACAGTTTGGATTACTTTAAAATTATTCTTTCTTTCTTCTATCATGCTTGAATCTTTAGTCAGTAACACAGCAACATCTCCAATCATAAAATGAATAATGTTCTTTGGAAGGTGGTATATTATATTCACTTATCAAGAAAAAAGAAGTTTTGTATCATTGGCTGCCTCCTGCAATATTGTAGAAATGACTCTTTCCATTGGAGCGATTTTAAAATTGCATGTCTAGAATTTCTGGCTGGAAAGGCCACACTGCTGGTATTTCAACACTCAGTTGAGGTCACCTCTTTACAGCAGAAGACCAAGTAGGAGTGTTCAATCACAAGTGTGTCAACGTCAAATATCCACATTATTACAGCACGTTTAAGAGGTCTTGAAAAAAATTCTTCTCTTCACTCCAGAGAGAAACAATAACTTGCAATTATATTGCACATAATTCAGCAAGATCTCTGGGATTTTGATGGAGGCTGGAAAGATTAGTTAACCAGTGCATGGATCTTTTTGGAAGATCCAGTGGAAACTGTGATTTGCGTACTGCGACATCAGGTGCCTATTGATCTCCATCTCAGACTTTGTAAGGTTTGGCTGCTACATATATCTAATGTCACTATCTGGAACAAAGATAGTTCAAATTGCATAAACTATATCATCTTAAATTTTACTCAAGTATGCTGCTATTTATTGTTGAGGGTGTGTAATGTAGTTAAAGACTAAAGATGTAATTTCTCCCTTGCAACCACTGTTTAGTAGACCCCTGATAGCCACATGATTACCTTTTATTTGATTGCAAAAATATACTTTATCCATAAAAATATCTTTATGTCCTACACAGATACTAAAGCGGTTATGTACAATCTTTGTTTGTAAAGAATCAACATTGAAATTTGAAATTCCCTGCAGTTGCAAAACCAAAGGCATTAACTACTCATGCAGAGCACTATTCATGTAGATTTTGAGGCACTGAGAGGGTCTAACAACTGAATGCACCTCATTGTACTTTGGCAGAAAGATCTTAAATGGTAGTCTTACCCCACTGCCCCAAGCTTTAGTGTGCCCCTCTGCACATATCCTTTTGACCTTGGAATGTACCAGTCTGCAACACTCAGTTGAAGTTGCCTCTTTACAGTCGAAGACCAACAAGCTTTGACCAAAGAGTGCCCTTCTCCCAGGCACAGCCATTGTTTGTCTTGGTGCGCTTCCTGGGAACAGCACGTGGAGTCCTGTGTCATGGAGTTGCTTGGGTTGAACCTCAACGAGAGCCACTGCATCCCTCTAGATTTTCTTTATATAGGCATGTTCCAGAAGCAGATGTGTGATGGTCACTTTTCCAGTGCAGACACTTCCAGGGTGAGGCACAGAGAGCGGGCATACATGAAGGATCTGACAGGCAGTGCCCTTCTCAGCACTGTCCAAGCAACGCCTTGTGCTTGTTGGAAAGTTCTGACAATGAGGCATTCTGCCAAATGACTTTGACAGTCTGCTGAGGGAACCATTGACAGGATAACCATTTGACTACCAAGCAATCACGTTGCAGTATTGTCATATAGAACCATAGGCTCAAGGCTGAATCTCTGATCTCTGCTGAGTTATCATTTCAATATGATGGTGATTTTGGCTGCACCAGAGTTGGGCTGAGGGTGGAAAAGAGTCAGCCAACGATTCTCTAGGCTGTCTGTTTGTAATGCTGTTGGATAACCCAGTACCACTCATTGTTTAGCTAATGGATGAAGAGTGTCAGCCTGGCTGAGAGATCCAGAGGGCACCACCAGCAACTGTCTACTTTGTACCAAAGCCAGAATAATCACCTACAAAGGGAAGGAAAGCCAATTAAAAGGAGTGCACAGTAAACTACGGAGAGTAGATGTCTCTGCTGTACTCAGTCTGGGGGGGTGATTCTTGAATATCTGGTCATCTCAAATGGTTAGCTGGTTAAGGGTGTTAATTAACTATTTCTCTGGTTTTTCTATGAACAGCGAAAACAGAAAGCATGCCTTTAGCCATTTCCAAGATTCATATTTCAAGTACCAAAAAGATTGATTATAAATAAAAATTCCGTCAACAGGGATGTTTTATAATATATAACTTCAGCATTTTATTTTCTTCCTTTCACAGCATCTGACGCAATTCGCAGGCAGGGAGAATGGTGCTTTGCTAAAACTAAGCCACTTTTAGTAACCTTGTATAGAAAGGTAATTGACTTTTAATCAATATAATTGTATTTCTATAAACTGCACTGAGCTCAAATGAGTGAACCAAAGTGTACTTCAGTTGTTACAGATATAGTAGGAACTGCCGATGCTGGAGAATCTGAGATAACATGGTGTGAAGCTTGATGAACACAGCAGGGCAAGCAGCTTCAGAGGAGCAGGAAAGTTGACACTTCTGGTCGAGACCCTTCTTTCATGCTCCTCTGTACTTTAGTTGTGATGCATTCCTTTGTTCTTACCTGAAGAAAACTTTAAGAACATACTCTAGTGTATGTTGTGATTGGATCTCAAATCTATGCTCACTGACTTCTTCATAATTGTGACTCCTTAAGCTGAGTAACTTCAGTTCAGTGAAACACGTTTTTTTTTGTTCTTTCTCAGAATAAAAGGTTGAATATGTTTTTAACTAAATCAAAATTTCTCAATCAAAATG
This sequence comes from Stegostoma tigrinum, assembly GCF_030684315.1. NCBI lineage: Eukaryota > Metazoa > Chordata > Chondrichthyes > Orectolobiformes > Stegostomatidae > Stegostoma > Stegostoma tigrinum. The sequence goes on from NC_081369.1 coordinate 38,714,517, forward strand.
CTTTTTCTTTTTTGACAGTACAACTCTGGGACAAAGATACCTCAGCTGTTTGTACAGTTAAACCATTCCTTTAGTTTGCACAGACATTGCATTCCAATTCTGACTTGAAGTAATCTTAAAACTGCGATACGAAACTAATGAGTTCTTTCGAGTCTGTAAAATTTACTGACGCGCCATTTGAACTTTGAATGACCCCATTTATGATTGCTTTGTAAATTCAGTTCTAGTAGAGATACCTTCTTGGTTCAATGGTGTCAGTTGCTCCTCCCTAAAGGGTGGAGGATCCACTATCAAGTTGGAGAAGACTCACTGCTCACGTGGTAACAACACTATTAGAACACCGAGTCTGCTCCTGTGTGACTTTACCTGGATAGTCATGTTTTTTGTACGTGATACCACACTCCTCTGATTCTTTTGAATGGGAACTGTGAATACATTTAGTAACACTCAGCCAGATAGAAATTTATCATATTGCAAATAAATCAGAATGATTTAACTTTGTGAAATAATACAAAACAGTGCATGGGGTGAGGTTTGAAAGTGTTTAAGTGAAGGTATACTTATGAATTTAAATAAAATATTAAGGCTACAGAACAATGATGCATTAAACTAAGGGGATGAAAAAGTATAATGGTGATAATGCATCAGTGAATAAGGTCAAACCATGTAAAAATGATAAAATTTAATAGATGCCTTAGCTGAATACATCAAACATTTGTGATAAGATAGGCAAATTAATCATACCAATAGGCATAATTGTGTTAAATCTAAATACCATACCAGAAACGTTGTTGCTTGGTGACCAAAATTAGGAACTAAGGGCATTAACTAAACCTCTGTCTCAACCAAATTAACTTGATATGAAGGTATTTCCCTCTGAGGAGTAATTAAATAGATTAGGCTTAAATTTGTTCGCATTTTCATAAGTCATTGAAGTTCTGTATCCCAGAAGGTTGTGGATGCTCAGTTGTTTAGTATATTCAAGGCAGAGAGAGATTTTGGGGAACTAAGTCAATTAAGGCATATGTTGATGGGGCATGAATTGAGCTAGAAGATTAACCACAAACATACTGCATTGTGGGACAGGCTTCAATGGCTAATACAAAATAGGCTACCCTCTTACATCCCAGCCTTCTGTCCCTGGGGAAAGTTTGCCTCATTTTCTTTCAAAGAAGATAACCAAAATGTTTGCCTTATCTCTCCTCAATTCACAGCCAGAGGGGATTTGCCCAACAAGCAGTCCAGGAACTACCTAACATACTGTTTAAGAGAGGTTTAATGATAAATGTGACAACTAACAATATGTTTATTTTTACAGACTGTGAGCAGTTTTGAGGCTTATTATCTTATTACCTCAATTACTCTATCTCTTATACCATTTTAAACAAAATGGTGTGAATAGATTTTGCTGAAATGTTCTAAATTCTTTTGCTTCTTATAAAAAGCAACAATTGCCAACTTTGCGACTTTTTAAACTTTCTGATCTTACTTGCAGAAGACAATATTAAACAATACATGATGCAGAGAGATCCAATTTGGATTTTCTGTGGCATCATTTATAATTTGTAATAAATAGGTTAGAGAACATAAGATTGGCTCCATGTCTGCAACAAGAATAATGTGCATGGGCTTGCAAATTTCAGTTGCCTTTGCAAAAGGGGACCTTAACGACAATGTTACAGTGAAATGTGTCTAAAGAAGGATGCATTCTCAAATTGCATTTTTTTTTTGTTATTCACTTGCAGGGTATGGGTGTCACTGGCTAGAGCAGTATTTACTGCTCTTGAGAAGGTGGTGGTGAGCAGCTTTTGTGAACTGCTGCAGCCCATGTGTTATAGGTAGACCCACAATGCTTTTAGGAAGGGTCTTCTTTGATTTTGATCCAACGATAGTGAAGAAGTGGTGATAAAATTCCAAGTCACGATTGTATATGATGTGGAGGGGAGCTTGCAGGTGGTGGTGTCCCCACATAACTGCTGCCCTTTTCCCTAGGTGAAAATGATTGTAGGTTTAGAAGGTGCGCTACCTAAGGATCTGAGGTAGATTTCTGCAGTAGAGTTCTGCAATTGTGAGCTGTATTGATCCTAAGCTTAAAACAAATTTTGCCATGAATAATAATGATTGGTTAGTAGCCAAAATTGATGTAAATGTGTTCATTCTTGGTTGCTCTGTAAGCCTGACCCACCAAGCCCATTTCGGATTTTTTTCTTTCTCTAAAAAGTGCTAATTTTAGAAAACATTGGAGTGAACTGTATCTTTGTCCTGCAGTGATGGTTCTACTTCATTAGATTCTGTGATTTTTTTTTTTTTGAAAAAAGGAATAATGATTTATTACCACAGTTTTCAAAAAGTGGTTAAATTTTGAAGCCAACTGATTATCTCCATTTGACATTATAGGTTGAGGAGTCTATTTGTCTTGGCTGAAATAATGGTGCCATTCTCTTAATCCTTTCCTATCTTTTGCATGCTTTCACATTACTTCTTTCCAGTGAATTTTGTTTTCTTTTCAGATGTATGCTTACTAATGCACAAGACTGTGGCAGCTAGTTCAGTACTGTATCTTTTAATCCTCCAAGGCTTCTGAAATTTGGTGCATTCTCTGCAGTCAGCACATTACAGCTCTGCATTTTTAAACACAGTTAATCAGCCTATGATAACTAAAGCTTCTCTATTTTTCAAATGTTGTAACATATTATCCATCTAATTTCCTTTCCTTATACCACCAGGCCATATCCCCTTCAATTCCAGTGAAATGAACTCTTGCAAAATTGACATTTTCCTTAACCTTTAAAACTATGATTTAAACTTTTCATTAATCATGTCTTCTCATTTTGCAGCTATTTGTACTGTTTAGTGCAGAGGAGGTGATCACACATTTTCAACAAGTTTTGGAATCCCATGAGGTTAACTGGCAATATGTACTGTCCTCTGCTTCAACACTGTTGGTCTGCCAACCAGAGAGCCAAAACTATCTGAAAGGTATGACATTAACCTGGACAAGAGTCGGGTGATGTGAATCAATTTGCAACATTTTAAAATATCGCATCATACCATTGTATCTCTCCCATCTTGCTTATGATTAATCTGAGTTGTATTTCCTGTAACCGGTCAAGAGGTTTGAGGCAAAAATGACCAGCAAATATTCATTTGGTGTCTTGATTTTGAAGTTAAGAGCATATAAACTAGAGAGGAAGCAAGAACAGCAATCAGTCTCTTACAGTGATGGCCATTTTGCTTTAATTGCACTGGAGTATTAGTATTACTAACCTGATGATATTAAATGATGAATTGTAGCATTGCACACGTTGAGTCATATAATGTAGTTACTCTCGATGTTGTCAATGTCTTTGTGTTCTTTCTTCTCTTTGATTCTTGCCACTTTTTATCATCTGCTTCACCCCCACCCTTAACACTTCATGTTCCTTCTTTCTTTATAAGGGTAAGCACTGACCTTTCTCACTGTTAAATGGTGATAACTAGTCAGCTTGAAAATTTACCTACTTTTTGAAAACCTCAGTAATAAATTACTCTTCCTCCTTCTCTCTCTTTTTTCCTGTCACTTTTTCCATTCTCCCTCAGCATAATTCACCATGTTGACATTAACGAAACATGGAACAAAAGCCACAAAGAAGGTATAATCACAGCATCACCACCACTGTTTTTATTCATAGAATTAAATGTGTTATTTTTCAAAATCAGTTGGAAGAAATCAACTGAGTCCATTTTGTAGGAAGAATATGAAAATATTTCATCAATACAGTAGATGCTGAATTTATTTATACAGGGCAATCCAACATCATCTCATACAAATACAGCTCTGGCAAAAGATATTGAATCTAAGTTTAGGCTTTTGGGAACAATGGAGCCATGTATAAACTTCAATAAAGCCATTAAGAACCACAAGATAATTCAATGGATAAAGTTAAGAATTATGTAACAAACTGGGTATTTTAACCTTTAAGCTAAATTTGTAAATCCCTCTTTAAATTGCTCCAAGAAAGATCAAAAAGCATTCTGGCCAGTTGATTGTTCAATCTCAGTGCATTTAATTCTCGATACAAAGCAACAACTACTATGTTACACATCTGACATTAAACATACTTCTGTCAGGTGTAACAAATATTGCAGATATATAATCTGTTCAATAAACATGCATCTTAACTTCGTTGAGGTTATGATGCACAAAAATTGATGTGTACGCTTCCTGCATTTGATCCATTATTTATGACCAAAAGTTTAGTGTCCTACGTATATGTCCATGAATGCCACAAGGTTGGATACTCCTTTGTAAAACAAATAAATTAAGCTCTGCTTTTGAATGAAATCATTAACTTGAGGCCCTGTCTTGGACATGAGGCAAAAGATTCTATTGCACTATTTTGTAGAGGAGCCGATGAACTTTCCTGATGTTCTGGCTGACAATTATGCTCTGAGCAACATCACAAAAAATCATCTTTTCATTATATGACCTTGCTGTTGGTGGGAGCTAGCTGTGTACAAATTACATGCAGTATTTTCCTACATTGAGGCCATGACTGTAATTTGTAAGTATTTCATTTGCTGTAAAATGCTTTAGAACATCCTGAGGCTGTGAAATTAACTTTATCAGTGCAGGCCTTTCTTGTTTCTTCCCTATATTTATTTCAACTATTCTTATTTTATTCCTTGCACTTCTACAGAGTTCCTTATTTCTTGCTGTGCTCTGAGTAAAGACGCTGCTTTGCTGTGCAGAGACCGTTGAAATTACTGTTTGGGTGTCAAAAGCTAAGATCCTGTTGACACTGTACCTCTAATTCCCAGGAAGAAGACAGAAGGATGCATTTGAGTGATAGCTAACAGACTTGACTGTCCAGGAGCAAGAAAGCAGTAGCTTATTCCCTTTGAATTATTAATTTCACTAGGTTAGATTTTCTCGTCTTTTCAGAGCTACTGACTAAGTTGCTGATAAATTCATTTGAGAATTATGAATTGGAGAGTATAATCACTGCGTTCCTGCTTGCACGTCAGGCTGCACTAGAGGGACCACCTGTTTTCATCAGCTATGCCGAATGGTTCAAGGTAAGATGAGACATTTGAACAAAAGTAGCGCCCCAGAATTTAATCACTGCCTCGTCTTTAGGGAGGCCCCCCTTGCTTCTCCGTGGAGAGCATGGCAATCCTGACTGTTGTACTGATTTGAAGTATTGCAAAATAAGCGATGGGAATATCGTCTGATGAATTCAGGCCAGGAACATTTACTAATTATCTTTGAGAGAATCACGGCATCTTCGAAGTTGTTCAAAATAGCTGAATTACAAATAGCTCTAAACATTTTTGAATAGCCGGAGGAAGATGACATACACAACTGGGAAAGGTAGCTTGATTGGAAAAGTTAATTTAGGACTTAGCTTGGGGCAGGATACTCTAAACCTTTGAGACAGAAAAGATTGCAGGCTAGAGTCAGAAAATATGGAGCTGGAAAAGCGCAGCAAGTTAGACAGCATCCGCATAGCAGGAAAGTCAATATTTCAGGTCGAAACATTGAGTTTCCTGCTCCTTGGATACTCTAACACTTTGCCTGTGTCGATGGGCAATTTAAGATAAGTATCTCGTTCCTCTGTACTCCCTCAATTTCATGTGCTCTCTCTTGCTCACACTCCATTGCTAATCTTCAGAATTGAATTAGCAACTCTACAAAACAGCTCATTTGAATTTGCGATGTTTTACACTTTACCTATTATGTAATTACCTCAGGGAGCTATTAGTAGATATTTTACTATTATGACCAAGGTTTGATTGTCTGACAATTTTTTGTCTACTTGTGGTTCACGCAGAAGTTTTTTTAATAAGAGATTTTATCATAGTAAATGATTGGGTTTCAATTTATACTATGTAGAATAGACTTAATGCAACCTTGCTTCCCGATGCTGACTGTCTCACCACACAGTCTAAAGTTAGAACAATACTGTCATGGACCTCCTGTCCTTCAGGCTCCTGTTGTCTAGGTCATTGTCTAGCTTTGATGCATAGTTCCCCTGACATTTGAGAAAGCCCTAATTGTAAAGGGGGCCTTAATCAATTCTTAGACACCAGAATAACTTGGTGTTTGCTTGTATAATTTGTAATTTGTATGATTAGCTGAGGAAGCAATAATGTGACTCATGCAGGAAGACCTGGACAATATTCAGGATTGAGCTGATGAGTAGGAAGTGCGTTTGCATCACATAAACACTAAAGAGTGACCATCTCTATCAAGAGAGAATCTAACTTTCTGCCCGTGACATTCAATGGCACTATCATCACTGAGCTGTTCATTATCAACATCCTGGAAGGTTACCATTAACCAGAAGCTGAGCTCTGGCAACAGAATATGTCACAGACCAGGAATCCTGCAACAAGTAACCTGTCTCCTATCTCTCCAAAGATTGGTCTCAATCTAAAAGGCGTATATGGAAAGTAATGAAATATTCTCCACATGTCTGGATGACACAGCTCCAAAAACATTATGAAAGTTTGATACCGTCCAGGACAAACCAGCCTGTTTGATCAGGACCTTATACAGAGCTTTTTACATGCACACCCGACACCACTGGCACACAGTGGCAGCATCGTGTACCATCTGTGGGATGCACTGCTGCAACTTGCCAGACCTCCTTTGTCAGCACCTTCCAGACCTACTTCATCTACCAACTCAAAGGTCATTCATTGACATTCAATGACATTGCCATTGCTGAATTCCTCTACTTATCAGTGTTCTGGGGATTATCATTGACGTGGTAAATGAACCAGACTATCCTTAAAAATATTGTGGCTACTAGATTAGGAGGGCAGTGGTTAGGATTCCTGCAGCAAGTAACTCACTTCTTGAGTTTCCCACTACCACAAGCCAGGTGTGTGATTGGGTTACTCTCCATTTGCCTGGATGGGTGCAGCTCCAAGAGTACACAAGAAGCTTGACACCATCCACGCAAAGCAGCCAATTTGATTGGCACCACATCGATAAACGTTCACCACCAACATGCAGCAGCAGTGTGTACCACCTACAGTTTATACTGCAGCAACTCACCAAGGCTCTTCTAAACCCATGACCACATTAAACCCACTGCCCATCTGGAAGGACGAAGAGCTGTAGATACATGGGAGTTCTAGCAAGTGCAAGTTCCCGTCCGTGCCACTCTCAATCCTGGCTTGAAAATAAAGCCAAATATTGTAGATGTTAAAAAATCTGAAAGAAATAGGTTTGGCAACATCTGTGGAGAGAGCAACAAGGCTTGCCATAATCTGAAGGAGCTGTCAGACCTGCTTCACATGGGAATGTATTATGGAGAACCAGATGCGACCTGTGTCTGAACCTCTTTATTGCTACGTTTAATTTTGGTTATTCAAGAATCTTGTCGCTACCCTTCCTACCTCCTCATTTTCTGACAGTTACACGCACAGCAATTTAAATTGGCATATCAGTGGCTGAAAATGTTATTAAATTGTGTTCTTAATTTGTACACCAATTGAAATGCCTAATTTTAAACTGACCGTTCAGTTACAACTAGGTATATATTCTATAACTGTGTACAATAACCACTCCATCCAGAAACCTTTGTTTGGAAGCAACGGTTTTCCAGAAATAAATTTGAGCAGGCAGAGGTTTTTTTTTAATGCTCTTGGCATCATTTTGAGGCAGAACATTTTCATGTTTACATTATCAGATACAGTATTTGGATACGTACAACCTTCATTCCAGCTCATAATGGTTTCATTGTTTGAGCTAAATATTTATCTATGGAGTTTTCCAGTTCACTAACTTTTGGCTGCACTTTGTAATATCATTCTATGGTCCTATAAATTTCAAAATCAAGAAATAACTTTATCTCTAGTATTGTGCAGTAGAGAGCTCACAATGAATTATATTCTTGATGATACTAGTGACTTGCACTGTACACTAGCCACAGTTTTACTAGCATTACATCTGTACAGTACTGGAGGATCGCTTAGATTCCAAGCAATTTTTTTTTAATACCACTTTGGTGCAACGCTGGATCACATGTAGCACAAAATAGATGTAAGTCCCCAAATTCTGTTTGTTTTGTGTTATTAGAATTCCTTTGGGTCTGCGAGTGGTTACCATGCCAGTAGCAAGAAGTCGCTAATTTTCCTACTGAAATTTTTGACAGACCTGGTGCCATTTGAAACTGCACAATATTTAAAGGTGAGAAGATTATTAATGACCAGGTAGAAGCACCAAGCCTGAGATCTAATATGGATATTGTTGAGCTCTTTGTCCATTTATCTGTTTATTCTGCTGAGGAACAGGAAACCAGTTGCATTCAAAATGGCCATAATTTTCTTTTGCTGTTTAAATGAGTAAATATTACATCAGGGATTAATCAAAACTGCTGCCTGTCATTGTTTAGTATTGATAAACTAGTGCTGCAACCAGACTAAGCTCTGAGATGAGGGGATTGTCCTATGAGGCCTTGATTCCCTCAAACTTAGAAGATTGAGAGATAATTTGATTGAAACATAGAAGGCTTTTAAGGGGTTTACAGAGACCGAGCTGAAGAGAAATTGCTTCGCTCTAGAGTTGTGAATTTTTTGTATTCTCTATCCCCCAGGTTTGTGGATGCTCTGTTGTTGACTGTATTAAAGACAGTGTTTATGATTTTTGGGTACTAAGGCAATTTGGAGATTTGGGAAACACCCATTATAATATTAAATAGCTGAACAGAGTTGAGGGTTGATATGGCTGCTTCCTGTGATTTTACGTGTTTCTAAAGTACACTGTTACAGTAGGAATGACATTTGGCAACACTGTCTTTCTTGCACAGGTCCACATATTATATCCCCCTTATGTGGCATCAAAGTATCGCGTTATGCTTCTGGAATATATCTCACTGGCTAAAACTCGACTTTCAGATCTCCAGGTTGGTATGAAGCCAAGCTGTTAAACTGTGTGGGAGTTTTGCAGGATTGCTTAATTCATAGAGTAAAGGAACTCTATTGAGTAGTATAGCACTTCCTTTCCTAAAATGATTAAGAAGTGATAACAAAACTGTTGATATTTAAATAAGCTACTTTAAAACTAAGCACTGTGACTGACCAATCTAAGCCTTCCTTTCATTCTTAATTCCACACGTTTCTGTTTGTAGGTGTCAATTGAAGAGTTGGGTCTGTATGAGGACCTGTCAACAGCTAATGCTCCTCCTCAGGTTAGTCTCGAAATAGATGGATACAGGTTTCACTCGCATAACTGCCTGTGTCAGCATGTCAGCAAGTGCTAATGCAGAGAAATTGTCTCATTCTATTCTTTACACTTATTACTGAATTGGATTTTAATTTTTATTTCCTGAAAATTGAATGCTTCAGAACTGAAACCTAACATTGGATCCAAAGTAAAAACAAGGAATTTTAGATTCATACCTAGAATTTACAGAGGATCATTCATTCATTCATTTATTCATGGTAATATTTGATTTGTTACACAAAGCAGATCTGCAATATTTGAGGTAGCTGTTGTATCTGAGAGAAGAAAATTGCATCAGGTTTTGAATAATGTTGTTTAACTTTATTTTCTATAGCCCCAGTGTCAAGCCATGCAGGATGTTGAGAGAGCTATTCTGATTTTTGAAAACAGTGGAAAGATCCCATCTAGCGTAATGGAAGCAAGGTACGTCACACTTAGGTTCCAAATATTGAGAACTACTTCATACATTTGTGGAATAATTTATTGCTTTGTATACACTTTTATTTGCAAAAGTGAAAAAAAAAACGAAGCTTGAAATCTCCAAATCCATCCTGTACATGATATTTGCCTGCTGTTCTATAGCCCGTACTTGTACTGAGCTCCTCACTTCACAACTCTGGTATCAGGCCCCCATTCCAGGTGGCATTCTGCATCTTTACAAGTTGTCATTATTTACCCAAATCACACTTAATCGAAAAAAAAAATTGCTTACAAACAGCTGGCATAATTCACAATTCCTTGAATGTATCAATTGTTCCTAACAAACATCTCCTCCTGTTTTTATGTTTATCATAATAAGCTCAATCTAACCAAAATCACGTATCACACCCTCAGACCCTGGCCGTGGTATATTATACCTCTTTACCTTTCCACCGTGTTTGATATGATCGATCATTTACCTCTATTCCAAATTCCCCTGGTCTCTTATCTTCGAGCTTGGCCAGTCATGGGATCTTCACCACCCCACCAACAGCTTCCCCCTCCCCCAAACACACTTTCCCCCAAAAATCTGTTAAACTCTGAAATCCCATAATTATCCCAATTTTCTTCTCCACAGGCTATCCATGGGAGCATTGTCTGCGGATGTGAAGTCTGCATCCCTCTGTATATAGATAACAGTTTATATATCTAACCCCTCTGATCCCCTCCAGTGCCTCTGTGCTGTCAGATTGTTCTCGCTTTGGTTGACGTGTAGTGACACTTAAATGTTGGGCAAACCAAAGCTGTTGCCTCTAGTTCTTTTCAGGTGACCATGATATAATTATATTTAATGTCACTGTCATGGATGTTGATACAGTGGAAATGTGAATTCTGTTTTTAAAACGGCAATATCAATTTATTTAAAATAAGACTAATCATGAAGCTGTTCTATTTTCATTAAAAATCCAACATCTTACTGGTTTCCTTGACGAAGGAAAGGTTTGGTGCTTATCTGATCTATTTGTGATGAAAGTCTCACATTAATGTCATTTAAGACTTAACAGTCCTCAGAAGTGTCCAAATAAGACAATCAGTTTTATCAAGTCACTATCAATCCATCAGGAAAGTGGAAATCTGAAATAAAAAACATAAAGTGCTGAGGAATGTCAGCAGGTCTGGCAGCATCTGTGGAGAAAGAAGTAGAGTTAATGTTTCAAGCCTGTTATGACACAATAATTGCTGCCCATGCCAATATTCCAAGATTAAATGATGATTCTTTTTAGAAGCTACTTTTCAAGAATTCTTTGTTTCTAACTCAGAAGGTGAGATTTCCAATTTCAAGGCCAAACCCATCAACAATCAGTATTTTTCATCTAATTTACTGATTTTACAATAGCTAGATAAGCTGTTTAAATTTCAAATGAGCACTAATTATACACATTTTTAAAAATTTTATTCCAGCATTTTCCGAAGGCCGTATTACTTGACAAGATTTTTGCCTGCTCTGCTTACCCCTCGTCTGGTTTGTGTTTCTTATATTTTAATATTTAAGCTTAACTGTGATGTTATACAAAATACATTGTGATCAATGAGTCATATTATATTGTGATAGTACCATAATTAGTGGATCTTTGTTTATGGAATGAAATTCCTAATTAATCAATGTTATTGGTTGTGATTTGCTATATTGTCATTTACAGCTACCTCCTGTCCAGGACTCGCGAATGTTCTTCATTGATTCTCTCAAAAAGTAAGTGACCATTTCAAACTTGTATATAATGCAAAAGTCTGGATTGGAATATTCAAAGTGACAAAACAACAGCTGAATAAAACTGCCTTCATTTTAAGTCCAAGGCACTAGGCTACCTGTAGTTCAGTCTTAATTAGAATTAGGATTTGCTTTATTGTCATGTGCACTCGAGTACAGAATGAGAGGAGTACAGTGAAAAGTTTACAATATTGCTCCATGTGGCACGGAATGCTGGAATAAAATCTTCAGTACAAATCTTAGATACAACATAGGGAAATAAGGGAGAATCAGTTATGTTACCTTGCAGTTATTTGTAGTATAAGTTAGAAAAATAAGAAAATAAAGTTAGAAAGATAAAACATTACTGCCTTTCAGTAAAGGGCCTGCAGTAAGTCAGCGCAGTCATTTCCACACGTGGTCTGACTGGGTCCGCAGGGTACTGGCCGCCCCCACCGGTCCCAGCCCAACAACCGTCCCTGCTCCACTCGGCCTCAGGCCACTCTGTCTTGCTGTTCTGAGGTAAGTGTTTCGAAAACAATTAAAAGAGATGGGAAGACCAAGATAAGAAAAAAATCAGACAGAACGGATAAGCTGTGGGCTGAGGAGCCTGGATGCTGTCTGCTCCGCCGTTGCTATCTTGTAATGGTCAATCTGAATTTGGTCAGCCTGAACCCGGTCAACCTTCAGCCTATCCTTTACCACAAAGGTGCGGGAACCAATTGATTGGGGCCTATTGTGTCTATTTGTTCCAAGTTAAATTTATGGTACCAACCCCCAGAAAGTCTGTTTGAGACAATTCACGAGGACATGAACATTCTGTCCATCATAAAAACATTGTACGTCTCTAACTGTAAGAGTATTAGGTCAACTGCTGCCACTTTTTATTATTTAATGAGACGTTGTTCTGATCTCAATGCAAAAAGCACTGCAATTAGTGTTTTGTATCATTCAGTTAGATGACAAAAAGTTGATAACTCTTATTTGATTTCTTCTAATTTTGGCCCTTCACTATCTTGACCTTTGTAGTTGGTAACAGTCTCTTTTGTTTCGACCAGAGCAGATAAAATACCAGAGAATCTGTACGCGAGCTACATTCACTCATGTGAAAGAGAGAAACAGCGCCTATTTGAAGGTAAGGAGTGTGAGTGTGTGAGTAAAATATATTTTGCGCCTTTGCATGTGCTGTGAAAGCATGTTATGTAACCTGTTAAATTCAGTGAATGTTATCTGTCTGCCCCACTCGACTGCACCTGAAGTCCTCATGTTGAGTATCAAAGTTTTTTTTGTTGCAGATTATGTTAAAATCCTTCAATATTAATGATACCTATTGCTCTGTTTCTGAAGAATTCTCAGCTGTTTATTTCCTTTCTGTTCCCGTTTCCTGGTTTCCCTGATAAATCTTTAATGAATAAGTTATTCTGAAAAATCAAAACAATGGAGGCAGTGACTCTCTCTTGTCCCTCTCAATGGGACATCACAGACCACATTCTTAACACCCTTGTTTATCTGCCATCCCATAAACGACTTTTCAAAATTCATCACTAGAACCTGGCAAATTGTAGCTCTTCACATCTCCCCCATGAAGCAGCAGTTTAACCTCAAGGAGAGGGGAGGGAAGGGCTAAGAGAGATGAAGAGTGTGAAATGGGATTAAGGAAAGAAGTAGGGTGAACGGTAATATCACAATGACTCCATTCCTACCTCGCCTTTTTTAAGGTACACACTCAAGTTTGTATTCTGCCTTCCCTTCCTCTTTCTTCCTTTATTTGTCTATCTCTTCCTCTTTCTTCTGACTTTCTAGCTACCTCTCCTCATCCCAGCTTCATCTCCTCCCCACCCTCCTGCCATTCTACCTCCCCCTTCCTCTTTTCTCTTCCCTCATCTCCCTGACCTCCCTCATCCCTCAATAATGTGGCTTATTTTAAAAATTGCAAAGTTTATGGCTGAAAAGTGTCCTTAACCAAATACATCAAGTACTCACTTTGTGCAGATCCATTTATGACTGTATAATCTCATGTTGGTATATTGATGTTATTTTTACCAGAAATCCAGACATTTAAATCAATGTTATATAACCTGGCAGTTAATATTGCATTTTATCCACTTCTTGTTTTGGAAGCAGACATTTCCATGTCAGAGGAAATGCAGCATCCAATGGAACCGCTTAGAGTCCTGACGACTGCTCTTGAAGAGCTGAGCAATGTTGTTACTGAGCCAAGCGATACTGGTGGTACGTGCAAGATGTTGATAGAATGACAGTAGTCACGAGCAATCAAGATGGGCCTCACTGAGTTTATTTCTTTCTCAAGCTTTCACTTCTCAAGCCTAGGTGCATCTTTCAAAGCTAATTACATTTGTAATTTTAAGAGGGCATTGGAGAGTGTTTGGCAGCAAAATAAATCGAGGAATAAGTTAACAAATTGTTTATGCTGTATAACATGTTAGGAAGATTTTGATGTTCCCATTGACCTGAAGGGCAGTGCTAACAGTAATATAACTTTTGGTGGGATCATCCAAGCCGTCTAAAGCTAAGAACAGTTCACACGTCCTGGTTGGATGTTGTGAGTTAGGCTGATGAGCAGTCCACATAAAAATGCCTTTCATTGTGGAGTCTTGTTTCTGGACTGCGTTACAGATGTGAGGTATGGCCGCCAAGAAGAAAGAACTTGTATCTATACTGCATATTTCACAATTTCGGGACAGCCTTTATGGAGTGTATTCACTGTTATGGCATAGGAAACATGGCAATCAGTTTGCAAACAGCAGTGAAATACACTTGTTTTTCACTTCTATCGACTGAACTTTGAATATTGGCCAAAGTGGCTGCCATATTTGCTGCATTATATCAGTGGCCTCAAGAAGCTGTTCATTGGCTGTAAAGTGCTTTGGAATACCCTGAGATGATGAAAAGTTCTAATTGAATGCAGGTCTGTCTTTCTTGAACAAAGAATCTTCTGATTGAGAGGTCAGTGTGTTACCTAGTGAATCCCAGCTGACACAATAAAGTCCAATATCATGGTCTGAACGGACAGCAACAGACTTTAGAGTACAGAGGAGATCATTTTTCTAGGACTGAGCAATTAAAGAAAACTGACGAAAAATGTACCATATTTCATGTCCAACAAGATTCTAATATAGAATTGATCATAATTAATTTGTGTCAAAACAGATCTTTTTCTTAATGGGATAACGTGGTGTGGAGCTGGGTGAACACAGCAGGCCAAGTAGCATCAGAGGAGCAGGAAGGCTGACATTTCGGGCCTAGACCCTTCATCAGAAATGGGGGAGGGAAGGAGATTCTGAAATAAATAGGGAGAGAGGGAGAGGCGGATAGAAGATGGATAGAGGAGAAGATAGGTGGAGAAGAGATAGTCAGGGCAAAGAGGCTACAGGGTTCCCAAGTGGAATATGAGTTGCTGTTCCTGCAACCTTCGGTGGCATTGTTGTGGCACTGCAGGTAGCTTGTGAAGCCCACATTGATACCAAAGCTTTTCAGATTCTCCAGCATCTGCAGTTCCTACCATCTCTTTTTCTTAATGCATCTTCTCTTGAACAGAAATTAGTGGTTAATGCATTTATTTGTGTTAATGATACAAATCTTTTTCTAGTTGTTTCTGCTCAAATAGCTGTAATCTTTGGTCAACTGAAAACTATGGTAGGCACTGATGATGATTGCACTGCAATGGATAAACCAATCCAGTTAGAAACTGCTGTACATGAATTGGCTCCTGTTGAATTAGAGGTGAGTGTTCTTTTGGAGGTCATGTTACAGTAATGGGCATGTGTGTAATGTTTAGATATGCATGCATGTGAACAAGGTGCATCTAACATTTTATTCGTGTGAAATTATTGATGGTGATGTATACTGTTGTGTTTTTTTTATTTATTTAGATATTTATTTTGTATAAGTGTTCCCCTGTGACATTGGGATCATTTTCCATATTCTACTCACCCTAAACAACTTCCATCTGTATTGTGGTATATGCAATCAGTAGTAGTGTCTGATTTTCAAACGCTGTTACCCATCAATGTAAAGGTTAAAACAGTTTGGCCATGGCACAGTTCTTCCTGAACACTTCAGAGGCCCTGCAAAGAAATCCCTCCCAAAAAAATTCTGTTCTCAATTTTTGTGTTAAAATTCCGATAATTTTAAAAATGGACAATGTTGCCGGACTCTCAAAATGGCTGAGGCTGATTGTATTTCCAGGAGCTCCTCAGCCTCCAAAAGACTTGCCAGATAAAGCTGACATAAAGGGCTTGGATGTAAGCTGCCTATCTCCAGCAAGTCCAGCAAAAAAGAAAGTATCAAAACTCATTACAGTTTGTTCTCCTATACCGCGATAGTTGTGTTCTTATGCTATAGAAAGTCCACATTGAAAATCTCATGAGAGGGATATTGCTATACCTATAGAGCAGAACATTTGTGTTATCCAAACAGCGTCCACTATTCCCCGATTGAGTTACAGACAATTTGCATCAACGAAACATGCATTATAGCAGAACTACCTGTGTTTATTACAGTGAGCACCAATGCTGTTATAGTTAGCTCTTTATCTTGTAATAGAAAACCTTGTGGGGGTTAGCTTTCTGACCTTGCAAAAAGCCCACTGAGCAAACAAAATACCTGTTTTTATCACATGACTGAAATCAGAATTTGACAAATGTTTTTATTAATTCAAGGTATGTCGATGTTACTGGTTGTACCACTATTTATTTCCGGTCCCTCACTTCCCTTGAGAAGATGGCGGTGATCTGCAGCCTTGGATCACTATAGTCCATTTGGAATAGGCAGATCCACAATGCCATTAGGGAGGGAATTCTAGGATTATGAACTAGCGATACTAAAAGAATGGCAATATATTTCCAAGTCAGAATGGTGAGTGGTTGGAGGGGAATTTGCAGGTCATGACGTTCCCATGTGTCTGCTGCACTTGTCCTTCCAGATGGTAGGTGCACATTTGGAAGGTGCAATCTAAGGTGCCGTGGGGATCTTATGCTGAGCAGCTTATGGATGCTAAACACAATTACAAGTGAGCCTTAGCGATGGAAGGCATAAATGGCACCAAGTTCACAAACTGTCAAGTGGCCTGCTTTTCTTAGATGGTGTTGGGCTTCTGGAGAGTGTTGTTTTAGCTCCACCCATTCTGGCAAGTGGAGAGTATTTCATCTGTTAAGTGGCCCTGGTGGAACCCAAAACTGGGTGTTGCTGAACAGTTTGCTAATCTTGATAGTCACTGCTGGATAGCACTGTTAATAACATTTTCCATCATTTTACTGATGATCTAGAATAGATTGATGGGGTGGTAACTGGCCAAGTTGGATTAGTCCTGCTTTGTATGTGCAGGACACACCTGGGTGATTTTCCACATTGTCAGTTAAATGCCAGCATTGTACCTGTACTGGAACTGTTTGTCCAGGTGTGAGGCAGGTTCTGAAACACGGGTCTTCAGTACTATTGCTAGAATGTTGTCAGGGCCCTTAGACTTTGCAATATCCAGTGCCACCTCTGTTTCATGTTATCACGTGGAATTGGAATTGGTTGAAGACTGACATCAGTGATGCTGGGGCCTCTGGAGGAGGCCGAGATGGATGATCCATACAGCACTTCTGGCTAAAGATTAATGCAGAATGCTGCAGCCTTAAGTTTTACACACCCCCATCGTTGAGGATGGGGATGTTTGTGGAGTTGCCTCCTTCAGTGAATTGTTTAATTATCTATGACCATTCATGACTGGATATGGATGAACGGCAGGTCATTGATCTAAACTGTTGACTGGGGGATTACTTAGCTCTGCCTATCACTTGCTGCTTTTGCTGTTTGGCGAAGAACCTATTTGTGCAAGTAGTCCTGTTTTGTATCTTCATCAAGGTGACATCTTATTTTTACAGTTACCTGATGCTGCTTCTGGCATACTCTCCTGCACTGTCTACTGAACTAGTTTTCATCTCCTGGCTTAATGGTAACTGCAGAATTGGGAATATGCCAGGCCTAAGCTTGCAGATTTGTGGTTTTTTTTCCTCATTTATTGGTTCCCTTGTTACTTGCTGTAGACCCAGTCTAGTGGCTGTGTCCTTTTGAACTCAACCAGCTCAGTCAGTAATGATGCTGCTGAGATAATCTTGTTTTGGACATTGTGTTCCCCAACCCAGAGTATGTACTGTACCCTTGCTACCCTCAATGCTTCCTTCAAGTAGTGTTCAACATGGTGGAGTACTGATTTATCAGTAGTGGAGGGTGCTGGAGGTACTAGTCAGCAAGAGATTTCCTTCCCCATGGGTGACCTGACACCATGAAACTTCGGTGGGTCCAGAGTCAATGTTGAAGATTTCCTGGGCAACTCCCTCACAGGTGTATATTACTGTACTGCCACCTGCTATGTCTCCCCTACTGGTGGGACAGGACATACCTAAGGATGGTGGTGATTGTGTCATGGACATTGTTTGTACAATATGATTCTTTGAGTATGACTGTGTCGGGCTGGAATTGTCTGTGGGACAGCTCTCCCAATTTTGGCACGAGCCGCAAATGATGGTAAGGAGGACTTTGCAGGGTTGTCAGGGCCGTGTTTGTCCTTGTCCTTCCCCGAGCCTCAGCCACCTCCAGAGGCCCCAGCATCACCGATGTCAGTCTTCAACCAATTCGAATTCCACGTGATAACATGAAACAGAGGTGGCACTGGATATTGCAAAGGCTGAGGGCCCTGACAACATTCTAGCAATAGTACCGAAGACTCATGTTTCAGAACCTGCCTCACACCTGGACAAACAGTTCCAGTACAGGTACAATGCTGGCATTTAACTGACAATGTGGAAAATCACCCAGTTGAAACTTTAGTGGTCAACACAACTGAATGGCTTGCTGGAGACAGAAAGGACTGCAGATGCTGGAAGCTACAGTCAAAAAGTGTAGAGCTGGAAAAGCACAGCAGGTCAGACAGCATCTGAGGAGTAGGAAAGTCAACGTTTCAGGTTGGAATCCTTCTGGCTTGCCGGACTATTTCAGAGGGCAATTTATGAATCAATCACATATGAATAAATCTGAATCTGGAGCCACATGCAGGCCAGACCTGGACACTGGAGAAGTAGGTGGAGTTTTGTATCACTTGACAGTGATTTCGTGGCCACTAGTGGACTACTAATTCTATTCTCGGTTATCCAGGTCTCCGGGTTATTAGTCACCACGAGTCTATCGCCTACACAGTATAGAGTTATAAGTGGTTCAGTTTGATTCACATGAGTTGGGAAGAGGTGAGAAGAATTTGAGTGATTTAGAAAGGTTAAAGAAAGAGTGTGATTGAGAAAGTCATTCAGGTTCTATGAACTGACCCATATATTTGATATTTTGTCTTGCAAGTATTGTTGTCATTTATTTCAAAGCATTTTGAATCTTCTCTACTATAGAAATCCATAAGATGTGTACAGTATTCAGATTGAGAGTACCAGCTATTTCTGGTGTCATTATATAATTATAGTTATACTATGATACAACTGTTGTAATTGTGTGTTTCTAGCCAAGGCAAGTTTTTCAAGAGTGCTGTTAGAATGTGTTTTCTCTTGTAGGTCAGAGATCTTCTATTAAAGAGCTTTTGTCAGACATTTATTACAGCAACAAAATTCAGCCCACCCCAGAGGTAAGGTGCAACAGTGAATGAAATGGCAATGAACTCACGTTAATTGAATTGAGGAGCTCAAACAGTTCATCCACTTTAACAACACCTTCCACCCCAACCTCAAGTTCACCTGGGCCATCTCCAACACATCCCTCACCTTCCTGGACCTCTCAGTCTCCATCTCAGGTAACCAGTTGGAAACTGATGTCCACTTCAAGCCCACCGACTCCCACAGCTACCTAGAATACACCTCCTCCCACCCACCTTCCTGCAAAAATTCCATCCCCTATTCCCAATTCCTCCGCCTCCACCGCATCTGCTCCCAGGATGAGGCACTCCACTCCCGCACAGCCCAGATGTCCACGTTCTTAAAGGACCGCAACTTTTCCCCCACAGTGGTCGAGAACACCCTTGACCGTGTCTCCCGCATTTCCCGCAACACATCCCTCACACCCCGCCCCCGCCACAACAGCCCAAAGAGGATCCCCCTCGTTCTCACACACCACCCCACCAACCTCCGGATACAACGCATCATCCTCCGACACTTCCGCCATCTACAATCCGACCCCACCACCGAAGCCCTTTTTCCATCCCCACCCTTGTCTGCCTTCCAGAGAGACCACTCTCCACGACTCCCTTGTCCGCTCCACACTCCCCTCCAACCCCACCACACCCGGCACCTTCCCCTGCAACCGCAGGAAGTGCTACACTAGCCCCCACGCCTCTTCCCTCACCCCCATCCCAGGCCCCAAGATGACCTTCCACATCAAGCAGATGTTCACCTGCCCATCTGCCAATGTGGCATATTGTGTCCATTGCACCCGGTTTGGCATCCTCTACATTGGGGAAACCAACCGGAAGCTTGGAGACCGCTCTGCAGAACACCTCTGCTCAGTTTGCAACAAACAACTGCACCTCTCAGTCGCGAACCATTTCCACTCCCCCTCCCATTCTTAAGATGACATGTCCATCACGGGCCTCCTGCAGTGCCACAATGATGCCACGCGAAGGTTGCAGGAACAGCAATTCATATTCCGCTTGGGAACCCTGCAGCCCAATGGTATCAATGTGGATCTCACCAGCTTCAAAATCTCCCCTTCCCCCGCCGCATCCCAAAACCAGCCCAGTTTGTCCCCTCCCCCCACCGCATCCCAAAACCAGCCCAGCTCATCTCCGCCTCCCTAACCTGTTCTTCCTCTCACCTATCCCTTCCTCCCACCTCAAGCCGCACCTCCATTTCCTACCTACTAACCTCATCCCGCCTCCTTGACCTGTCCATCTTCCCTGGACTGACCTATCCCCTCCCTACCTCCCCACCTATACTCTCCTCTCCACCTATCTTCTTTTCTCTCCATCTTCGGTCCGCCTCCCCCTCTCTCCCTATTTATTCCAGTTCCCTCTCCCCATCCCCCTCTCTGATGAAGGGTCTAGGTTCGAAATGTGAGCTTTTGTGCTGCCTGAGATGCTGCTTGGCCTGCTGTGTTCATCCAGCTCCACACTTTGTTATCTTGGATTCTCCAGCATCTGCAGTTCCCATTATCTCAGGTTAACTGAATGACAGGCTAAACACCTCTTGTGTAATTCATTAGGATTCAATTTTGTTTTAAATACACTAGAAGTGAGCAAAAGTCACAATATGTGTTTGCCGTCTAGTACTATCTTCCAACTTGAGCATCCTCTATTTCTAACTGAAAACAATTACTTCAGAATAAAAATATATACTAGTGCTGTCATTTGATAACAAGTTGTCAGGGTCCGTCTTTGGTTCCAGCGTAATCGGCTGGTTTTCAACAGCTGTCTTTTCAAGCCATGTTTTCAGCAGGGCAGGGGCACTTAACACAGGGCTGTGTCCCAGCAAGTCATTACCTTTCAGCCTGACTCCCATTCCCACTAGATAGATGAATAGGCATTGAAATCAGCAGCCAGCCCGCCATTGTGAATAAATTTAAGTAACCGGCAGTTGAACATGTTATCAAGACATAACATGGGAAGCTGAATGAGTTTATATTAAACTTAGTGAAAACAGTGGAAAAGAGGTGGGGAGTCGGTGACCATTTTAGGAATGCCCCCTGTGTGTATCAGGGGTCACCTGTTTCCCCATTTTTCCTTGCTCTCACTAACCCTCAAAAGCTCACATGGCGCTATTCCAAACCAGAGCAGAGTAGTTTTCCTTAATCTCCTGACTAATGATTATTCTTCAAACAATTCCACTGAGAAAAAGCTCAGCAGGTCTGGCAGCACCTGTGAGGGAAAAAACAGAGTTAGGGTTACGGGTCTGGGGATCTTTCCTCAGAACTGGACCCGAAACGTTAACTCTGTTTTTTCCACGTTAGATGCTGCCAGACCTGCTGAGCTTTTCCAGCAACTTTTTTTTCTCTCTGATACACAGCATCCGCAGTTCTTTTGGTTTTTAATTACACTGAGGAAACTAGTTGCATGCTCGTTGAATTAATGTGGGCTCCTTGGCTGCTGCATATCAAACAGTGCCCACACTTCAAATATGTCGTAAACCTCAATGGTTGTTAAGGATACAAAAACAAGGAGGAATTCTGTTGCCTTACAGTCATCCCCGTTTATCTGTTATTCTACATACTGCAAACTGGTAGTTTTCATTCTGAACCATAGACTTTCTGCACATGGAGCCAAAGACTTTGAGCTTTAAAAAGAAAAAAAATACCAATGCTGTGAATGTGAAATCAAAACACTAAATTCTGGAGGTACGATATACCTCTAATGGCTTCTGAAAAATGGGTTCATGTTTTCAGATCTTTTCAATTGTTACAGAGGCTTCTACCTGAAACAATCTAGTGTATTACTTATTAGCTGCTGACAGTTTTATTTCTGTTTCTAATGTGTGTCCACCTAATACATATATTTTTGTGTTTGCAGACAAGGTGAATGGGCCTCTCTGTTTGTGAAAATGTTGTGTGGCCACAGAAAACTTTTAAATGCAGTTCTTACACGAGTCCTGCATTTGATCACTCACCAGGTAAGAAAACAGCACATTGTCTGTACCAAATTACTTAATGAAGAATTAAGAAAAAAAACTAAAAGGAATATATTCTTTCTTTGCTGGAGGCATGAATGGCCATTATCCTAACTCACACTCAAAATGCAGAGCTTCGGGTACTTGGGAATATCAAAATAAAGAATACAATGCTATTATTTCAGTAAATGTTTAATTATTTCTACCAGATAAAATGTGTCCACTTTAATATTATTGTGGCCCCTGCACCACTGTAAGATAATCTGTTGACTATTGTTGCATGTTAGAATTCAAACTTAACACTTCACTATTATTACTTGAGAGAATAAGGTAATAATTAGGATTTGCATACCTTGGAATTTATACAGGAGATGTGTTTTGTATAATTGTGGTCCATACATGTTTTTCTTTAAGGGCTCTTCTCTTGCTGATGTTCACATCTTGGGATTGGCTGCTTTCACAGTTCATCTACACATCTTGCAGCTCATGCTATTACCAGTGAATTCCACTGGTCATTTAGCGGAGTCAGCTGGTCAAGAAGGACTTCTCTTTGCTGAGTACCTAAACCAGTTTTTGATCTGTAGGACTGGAGAACTTTTAACATTCTATATGAGGTAAATGAACAATCCTGCTTTAAAGGGATCAGCACAAATCAATGAAGCAGAAGTGCAAAGTCATGAAATTTGGTGAGACAAAAATAGAAATGCGAATGCCTAGTTGGAATACATTGAAAATACAATACCACGGTTGGAGAGACACTGGTGGGTAGGCCTCAAATAGTATTACTTTTCTTCCCATGAGGTGAAGTAAACAAAATGTACAACCTACAAATCAGTTTTGGAAATGATTTTTCTTTAAAATGTTTTGCAATCAGAGAGAGTATATCTGGCAGAACTGGCCATACTACTAGCCAAGCTGCTGATCTAAACCAGACAAAGCTGCAAATGGGAACATTTGTTGCATTATTCCTGTTAGATTGTGTATCCTATTGTAATGTATTGACCAGGCTGTATAAATCAGCATTTGATTTCAATTTTAGCTGTAAGGTATTAATGGTTCACCAATTCTATGCTTCCCTTAGTTTGAAAGTCATCAGAAAAGCTGTATGGAAGTGCACCATATGCACCAGATTTTATGATGCATGTCCTTGCCTTGTTACTGCACAATCTGTGTACCTGTGTGTGAAAACTATTTGAGAACATGACCCACTACATTAACTTAATGCTTCTATTTTCTGACAGGTTTTGTACAGCAGCAGTTGCTTATGCCATCAGCTTGTCACCATCTCCATCAATTGACATAATAAAACACTCTGTTCCTTCTGGATTCATACGAAAGGTGAACTGTTTTGTGAGCAAGTAAATAGTTTTTTACCTTGTCCTTTGACTTACTATACAAGTAATTGATTGTCTTCCTCTTGTTTGGAAATCTGGTATACAGTTATTTGAAGAGTGCATATAATTACCTTTGAGAGTGTTTTAAAAGGTGCATCTTACTTAGAAGTATTTTTTTTTATAGCTATGTGTCTGTAGAAGGTATCTGTGTGCCTAATGTGTGCAGGATAGGCAACAGTGAGATTTTTCAGTGAACTCGTCTGAAAACTCTCACCTAGCTGTGTGGAGTCTAAATTTAGTGATTAAAAGTTCACTTAGATATGAATTTTCCAACCCTAAACCTCCCTGCCATGTCCACTGAGTAACCTCAGGGAAGGTACAGCTGCGTGCCTTAATATATCTCACTGCTGGATCTTTCAACATGGTACCAATTTAGTGAAACTTGTAAAAGAACAGGGTAAATCAGACAACAATTTACATCTTTTCACTTTTATCTGCCTGAGTGCACATGCACAGGTTTGCTGTCAAGGTTGACTCCAGAATAATGGTGTATGCTGGTAGCCTCATCATCCTTTCTATTGTAAAATCTGGATCACCATTTCACTCGAGTTTTCTTTTAGTTGCAGTATGTAGTTCCACGATTGATACCAGAAGCTCGGCAGGATCAAGAGACAGTAATGGAACCCATGTGGCATAACCTTGTTGATCTTCATTTGAATTGGAGAACTGCAGTTCTTTCACAGTTTAAACACCATACATTCAAGGAGCTTATGAAGATGAAAGAATTCCAGGTAACTGAGTGTACCTCTCCAGACTGAGTTTATCTGGGGGTGTTTGATTTTTGTTTTTGGTAAAATAGCCTTAATCCACAGTTACCACTGCTATCTGTCAACTGAATTATGACATTTTAAACAAAAAATGTACAGTTTTAATTTTAAACTGGTTTGGGGCAGTGGAGTAAAGCAAGCTATAGAATATCCTGATAGTTTGATTTGCACACTATCCTGTTTCTTACAATTAAAAGGGCAATTGGACCAAGTGCAAAGTTGATTCCCAATTTGTTATTGCATCTTGGAAGCATTCTCCATTTTAATCTCTGCACCAATGGCTATGTAGTAATGCATTTAAACATTTATACCGAGACTAAGTTTTTGACTCGGACATTATCGACGTAGTAATAATAGAGCAAACCCGTTTCTATATTTGTTGAACAAAGTGAACTCTTCTGCATACTTAATAAACAGTAATAAGGGAAGAAAGTATTAAGGACAGCATAGTTGCTCAGTGGTTAGCACCACTGCCTCAAAGTCCTCGAGACCCAAGTTTGATTTCAGCCTTGGGTGACTGTATGGAGTTTGCATCTTCTCCCTGTGTCTGCATCGATTTCCTCCCATGGTCCAAAAATGTGTAGGTTAGGTGGATTGGCTGTACTAAATTGCCATAGTGTCCAGGAATGTGCAGCCTAGGCAGATTAGTCATGGGAAATGCGGGGTTACAGTGATAGGGTGGAGGAGTGTGTCTGGGTGGGATGCCCTTCGAAGGCTTGGTGCCAGCTCAGACTGGCCTCTTCCACACTGTAGGGATTCTATGATTCTACATTCGATCAACTTTGGAAAATGATAAAAGGACAGAATTTCATGAGTGACCTGACTATAGCTTTGACACTGGCAGATTGTTTATGTTACAATTAGTTGTTGTTATCCAATACTTGCCCAATAAAATGGTAACAAGCTCAAAGTATAGTTGAGTAAGTATTTATTTTAATATATATGAAGCTGTTCGATGTATATAATATGAAGTTTAAAAGGAAATGTCATACCTAACTCTTTCACCCCATTTCTAGTTGACATTCCATGAGTGGTTGATGTCTGAACTGGCAGTCCAACCAGACAAAGATCTACTATCTGACCTGGACAGGTAAATATCCTCGATGAGCCAAGCATAAGCTTGGCAAATCGTTTCTGTCTCCTCGGAATGTAGAATATCAGGCTGCTACCAGTTGTCAGAATTAAGTAGAAGAACAACGCCATGGACTTGAAACTTGTCTCAGCTGATTCACCATGAAAATGGACAGAATTGGATTCACCACTCTTTCCAAGCAGCGTCAGATTTTTAATTTTATTCACTGTAATGGAACTGAATGTAACAGACATCAGAAACAAAAACAAAGTTGCTGGAAAAGCTCAGCAGGTCTGGCAGCATCTGTGAAGGGAGAAAACAGAGTTAACGTTTCCTTCACATATGCTGCCAGACCTGCTGAGCTTTTCCAGCAACTTTGTTTTTGTTCCTGATTTACAGCATCCACAGTTCTTCCGTTTTTCATTTTGCAACAGACATTTGATCCCACCCTGTTCACCATCAGCCAAAACTATGTCCCGTTTCGGAAAGGAGAGGACCACCGAAGGGCAATAGAACTACTCCGACCAGAAGCATTAGATGAAAATGTGTTATCCTTTAAGTAGTCTATGCCCTCAGTAAGAAAGTGGAAACATAGATATTCTTCAAACAAAACCTGCCCATTTTAGTTGGCTTACTACTTATGTTAAATTTTACAGCGGTCAAAGATTTCAGACGTCATCCACTTTCATGTTACAGTTAATTTTCAATGATTTGTTAATTATTCAAGTAACTTTATATTTACAGAATTTGATACATTGTGATGGCTGTGTTTGCCTTGTCCTGTGCCAGTCAAGTACTGTGGACTTATTTGAATGAGGTGTTAATCATGGTATATTCTCTGATTCAATTGCAGACAAGATTATCAGCACTGGGCCTGTTACCAACTTTATCTGCCATGCCCCCTTTCTGAGGGAGGATGTGGCGGGGATTTAGAGACTGCATGTAGGATTATCATCAATGCGTTAATGGATTTTCATAAAAGGTACATTTTCAACATACTTGTCAATTGATTGCTCTGCGTTCAAAATGTGGCTTCACTAAATGTTGTCACATTTTTTTAACCTTTTCAATTTCTCCTTCACCCTCAGTTAATCAAATCAAAAACTTGCTGACAGGCCAATCCTCAATGTTGAATGTTATTATCCCCTGAGGAAAAAGACACAGTACCAAGGAAACTGCTAACCAAAAGCACTAGAAACACTCTGGTCTGGCAACAAATGTGGAGAGAAAAACAGACGTCGTGTTTCAAGTCAATGACTTTTCATAGAATCCTTGCAGTGCGGAGGCAGGCCATTTGGCCCGTTGAGTCTGTACCGACCTTCCGAAGAGCATCCCATCCCTGGAATCTTATTCCCTGTAGTTCTGCATTCCCAGTGGATAACCCACCTAACCTATGCATCCCTGCACACCATGGGCAATTTAGAGTGACCAGTCCACCTAACCTGTACATCTTTGGATTGTGGGAGGAAACTGGAGCAGCCAGAGGCAATCTGGAACAAAAGGAAACTCCCAGAAATTGTTCTTCCATGTGTTTGATCCAGAGAGCTTTTAATTAAAAAATAGCCAAGATGGACATAAAAAAGGCCCCGACTCTGTCCTCTACATTCATGTTGTAACTGTGTAGTTTGATTCCTGCTACTTCCCACCTATCATGTTCCTGAAAAAGGCAAGGAGTTTATTTAAAAATAATAATCTCATGGACACAGATGCAACTTCTTATTTCTCATTTTACTTTATGGTTAATTCCAGAGCTAATGTACAGTACTGCAAAGAGTCTGAATGTTCAGAAGTTTCTTCGCTCAATAGATCGTGCTATGAGAGTATTACTTGTCGACTGCAGGTAACACATTTGTTTTGTATGTTATGTGTTCAAGTATTGCTGGCTCATGGGGAAGCTTCCACAAAATAAACATGGGTGATTTACTTCATGTTTGTTGCCAATTCATGTAATTTCCTAAATGATCACCCCAAGAACCTCGTGGTATTTCCTACCTCTGAGTACATAGTACTGGATAAGGTCTGAGGTGTTTTGCTGTGGCCAATCCTCCTGTCTTAGTTTTGTCTTTAGCCTTTGTAGTAATTAAGGGGGCAAGGATACAGCTCCATAAATTATCTACAGAAGAGGCATTGTTCCTGGATAACAGGAATTGTTTTCTGACAGTGCTATATTTTGATCAGGCGTAATTGCTGTGACTTCTAGAGCTGGTACGTCTTTCTGATTGATTGTTCAAATCCAATAGCTTTATTAAACCCACAAATTGGATCACGTAATCTCCCTTGAAGGCATTATAGACTGAGTGACTCCAGTTGAGCAGCTTGGTTTCTTTGTAAATGTAACAATTTTCCATGCTGTACTAGTCTCTTTCAGAGTGTTCTTTCTAAAAATAGACTCACTGACATCACCCTTTGACATTCAATGGCATTACTATCACTGAATTCCCAAGAGCAAGAGGCTAGGAATGCTGCAGTGAGTAACTCACCACCTTATTCCCCAAAGACTGCTCTCCACCTATGAGGCACTAGTCAGGTTGTGATGAAACTACTCTCCATTATGGCTTGCATGGTGTCTCAGCGGTTAGCAGTACTACCTCACAGCTCCAGATTCAATTCCGGCCTCGGGCAGTTGTCTGTGTGGAGTTTGCACATTCTCCCTGTGTCTGCGTGGATTTCCTTTGGGTGTTCCAGTTTTCTCCCACAGTCCAAAGATGTGCAGGTTAGAGTGGATTGGCCATGCTAAATTGCCCGTAGTGTCCAGGAAGGTGCAGGGTTACAAGGATAGGGGTGGGAGCTGGGTATGGGTGAAATGCTCTTTTGAGGGTTGGTATGGACTCAGTGGGCCAAATAGCTGCTTCTACACAATAGGGATTCTGTGATTCTATGATTATCTGATAGGTGCAGCTCCAACAACGCTCGAAGCTTGATACCATCCAGGTCAATGGAACCTGCTTGATTGGCATCACCTTCATCATTCACTGCTTTCGCCATGATGCGCAGTCGCAGAAGTCTGTAATATTTAAAAGATGCAACTGCAGTAACTCAAGACTCTTTTCACAGCAACTTCCAAAGCTTTCTATTATCCAAAGTGATCTCTATTATCTAGAAAGATCAGTGTATCAGATATATGGGAACACCACCATCTGCAAGTTCCCCTCCAAGCCACACATCATCCTGACTTAGAACTACATCACCATTCCTTCATTGTGGCTGGTTCAGAATCCTAGAATTGCATTCCTGACTGCATTGTGAATGCCCCTACGCACTAAGGACTGGAGCAGCTCACCATCTCCTTCTCCAGGGCAATCAGGGATGAACTGTAAATACTGGCTGAGCCAATGGCATCCCCTCCCATGAATTGATTAAAAAAAACTCTCATTCCCACTTGAAGTTTGCAGATCATATAAAACCAAAGTATTATATTCAATCCCTCATCTAAGTTTTTGATACAGATTGTGAACAGCTTTAACATAAACACTGATCCTTGCCATGCCCCACTAACTGTAGTCTGCCAACCTAAAAATGGCCTGTTCATTCCAACTCTCAAATGTTAATGTTGTTTGCATTAATTACAGGAGATGGTGTTTGATTTGGAGAAAGTATGGACAAAGGCATTAAATAAAAGTTCATCACTTGGAAATGGCCATTTTCTTCTGGATGTGTTTCAAGAAAGAGTGGCAAGTCTGGAATTGTCAAATCTAAGCAAAAAGTTAGAGTGCCAGATTGAATTACAAGTATTCATCAGGTAAGAACAAAAACATTATGGAGGAAAAGGCAACCATAGCGTCAAGAATGTTAATACTAGATAATCGTTTGTTAAGACTGTAAATTATTTTTCATATGATCACATAATTTGACAGACAACTTCATATCAGATACAAGTACATGTAAAAAAGGTCTATTAACTACACTTTCACATAGACTGGTTCAATTATACCATTAGAGACTAAAGGCGCAATCTGACTAGTTCAGAGCAGCACTTTTTGAACTGTGTGAGACACTTAACTATACAGGGTATTTCACCCATAACCAAGTATTTGTACCTTTTAACCAGATATTTCTTGTTTTGCAAACAGAATGTGACTTTGTATGTCAAAAGTTAAGTGAGAATTGTTGTACCTGAGTGACGTTGGTGACTCTCAGTCAAATGGTGGGAAACTCGCTATTGGGCTGCTTGTTGTTCACTCGAGACTTACTCCATCTAGGTCCTTCTCACTTCCTTTGACTTTTTCTTGGTTTTTCCCCCAAAGTATAAAACCAATTCACTTTTCTGCCTCTTCAGTTCTGAAGGACTGTCTTTGGACTTGAAACCTTATTTCTGCTTCTCTCTCACAGATGCTGTCAGACCTGCTGAGATCTCCAGCACTTTGTTTTTACATCACTCCTTCTAACCCATTCTTTCTAACGATTCAGCAACCTAGCTAGACTAAAATAATTTTGTGTTTCTTTTCAAAATCTGTTTAGTCTGCTGTATTTTGTTTTAAAAGTTGAAGAAGATTGCAGTACTGAGAACCATATATGAGCTTGGAAGTTCTATCTGCTGGAGAGCTGTTTTCTTTCTTTCCTTCATCAGCTTCACCGTCACATCCAACCTGGGGACAGCTAATTGTGACAGGCTTTGGCTGAATTTGTTTTCATTTAAAGAATGTTTTTGTCCCTTTAACTGTTGTCCTTGTTACCCTGGGGTGAACTTGATGTGTTGTAGATGTCAGCTAATTTCCAGGAGCTCTAAATTGCCCCTCAGCCTAGACTCAAAACAGCTGTTCACAAGTAGCAGAAATAAATAGCAGGTACTGTTGCATGCACAGAGTACACAATAGTGCTAGAAACACACGTAGGAACCCTGCTTCATTTTACCCTCCAGAACCTGTGTTGGGGGGCACAACAATGTAAAATTGCCCCATCTGAGAGCAGCTGATTATGCAAACCCAGCGAGCATGCTTAATACCTTTCTGTTCTCCATTGCCCAGTTTTAAACTGAAGAGTAACATTTACTAGAGATAGTAGGAACTGCAGATGCTGGAGAATCTGAGATAACAAAGTGTAGAACTGGATGAACACAGCAGGCCAAGCAGCATCATAGGAATGGAAGGCTAACATTTCGGGCCTAGACCCATTTCTGAAGAAGGGTCAAGGACCGAAACGTCAGCTTTCCTGCTCCTCTGATGCTGTTTGGATTGCTGTGTTCATCCAGCTCTGCGCCTTGTTATCTCAGTAACATTTACCACCTGTGATATAGCCTTTATGTAATAATGATGCATCTAATTTATTTCAGTATTAATTTTTAGCTAAGTTTCTGCTTGCTCAGAATTCTAGTCGTACTTCCTCCCAGTTTGCTGTTCAAGACTCACAAGGACAGACTAATGACAACTTTGGAATGTGAGGCATTCTTTCACTTCACAAATACAGAATTGGTAAGTGTGCTGCAGGTAATGAGATAACACATCAGTTTTGGTATCATACTTAGATTTAAGAGATTGGTCAGCTAATGAGCTATAGCTGATAAGAATAAAAGGACAAAACTTGAAGTAAATGACAAATGAATCACAGAATCGTACAATACTGAAGTGACCCTTCAGCCCATTGAGTCTGTACTGACAACATCTACTAAAACTACACTAAAATCTGGAGAAGGGTCACTGGATTTGATCCATTCACTCTGCTTTCTCTCCACAGATGCTGCCAGACCTGCTAAGCATCTCCAGCTTTTTCTGTTTTTGTTTCCAATTTCCAGATCTGCAGCTCTTTGTATTTTTTGAAAATCTAAACCAGTCCCACTTTCCAACACTTGGCCCACAACCTTGAATATTATGACATCTCAAGTACTCATCCAAGTACTTTTTAAAGGTTGCGAGAGTCCCGCCCAAAAACCATCCTCCCAGTCAGTATGATATAGATTCCTACCATCTGCTGGCTGAAAACAAATCTTTCCTCGAATCCCTTCTAAACCTGCTGCCTTTCACGTTTAAATGTGTGCCTCCATGTTATTGTGAACAGTTGCCTCTGATTCACCCTGTGCAGGACCCTCATAATCTTACACGCTTCAATCAGTTTCCCCTTCAGTCTTCTGTGCTCTAAACACCCTGAGCTTATCTAGCCTGTCTTTGTAGCTAAACCACTCTGTCTCCAGCAACGTGGTGGTGAATCTCCTCTCTACCCCCTACAGTGCTTCCTGTACTGTACTGACCAGAACTGCACACAGTACTCCAGCTGTGGCCTGGCCAAGGTTCAGTAAAGCTCTAACATAACCTCCCCACTTTTATAATCTGTGCCAGGACTGATAAATGAAAGTGTCCTATATGCCTTCTTAACTGGTGTATCAACCTGCCATTGTGCTGTCAGGGATCTGTGGACAAGACCCCCCCCCAAGATTCCTCTCTTCCTCTGAGCTTCTTCATGTCTTCCTGGTGTCCTGCCATTCTCGTGACAACATAAATAGCAACGTAAGGGAAAGCTTTCTCATGCAGTGAATGGTTAGAAATCTTGAATGCACTGCCTGAGAGTATGGAGAAGGCTGGTTCAGTTGAGACCTTCAAGAGACAATTTAATTCATGAGGAAAAGATGCACATATTGTTTTATTCTCCTTTCAAAATCCATCCCGTAGGTACTATGTCTAGGAAACTACCTGATCGCGAGCTTGGTGTCATATCTGGCTTTGTGATCATCCAATCAATATTTGTGCTATCACTGAGACCATCTTCTTCCACCTCTATATTTAGGGGAGAGTGAGGAAATGGCATGAGGTGAAATGTTCAAAATAGCCAGCAAAGGCATAATGGGCCATGTAACTGTTCATTGAAAATGTGAGAAATCATTTGTTCCTGGACAATTTTCTTTTTGGGTCCCACAGGCTTCTATGTGCATTTTGATCTGCTGACATAAGAAAAAAAATTTATAGCAGGATCACAAGGAATAGGTTTCATTCTAGTTATCAACCTAGAGGTTCTCACTCATTAGGGTAGAAACTGATTGTTGCTGCTATGT
This sequence comes from Stegostoma tigrinum, assembly GCF_030684315.1. Classification (NCBI taxonomy): domain Eukaryota; kingdom Metazoa; phylum Chordata; class Chondrichthyes; order Orectolobiformes; family Stegostomatidae; genus Stegostoma; species Stegostoma tigrinum. The sequence goes on from NC_081369.1 coordinate 38,746,711, forward strand.
TTGACATGGAAACAGGGGCATCAATGACCAATATTACAGGGCTCTGTAGGAGAGGAGCAGGTCATTCAGCATCATTGGCTATCATGGTCTCAGATCATTTTCAGGTGTCCTTCATGCTCAACTGGAAAATAAATAACATTCCAGTGAAGCACCAAATGCTTGTATTAGAGCTTCTGAACTTTTCTGTCACAAAGACTATGTAATCTGCTTAGCTGCTACTGTGGTGTGTCACTAGTCCACCCAGTATAACCTTATCTGAAGCTCTCCTACTGCCCGAGCCCTGACCTTGCCTTTTTTTTTCCTTGTTTCTCTCTCATTTCCCTTCGTGATCTCTGAGCTTATATGTGCACGAGACCCATCTCTGACTCCTTCATCCAGTTCCTCCTAAACTGATGACCAGCCACCTTCCTACCTTAATATCCATATTAGCTGATACTGTTAGCAGTTCTCTCCCTTCGAGTATTAGTTCTCTTTCCTTTACATTGGCTGTTATCACCACTTACTGCAAAAAAACTTCTTGACCTCAACATTCCTACAAACAATCATCCTATCTTTGGTCTCCCTTTTCCTATCAATGTTCCTTTGAATATATTGGTATGCCCCAAATCCAAACCCATTCATCAAAAAACTTCATGTTTCAGATTTCTCCTTGTGCCATAGTACTTTCGCTCTTGTCAAAGACACAAATTGATTCCTGTGTGATGGTGATAAAAGTAAACCTTCCCTCCTAGTCCTTCTTGATTGTTTGCAGCCTTTGAAATGGTTGGCCAAACTGCTGTCCTCAAAAACCTTTGCACTGTTGTCCAGCTGGCTGCAACTGCACTCACCTGGTTCCACTTCTATCATAACTTGAGGATTGGATACAATGGCTTCTCTCCTCTTGGGACTGTTACCTCTGGTGTCTTCACCCAGGGATTCATCCTTGGCCTACTTCTCTTTCTTATCTGTGTGCTTTCCCACAACAGTACAATCAAAACAATAGCTTGCACACAAGCAATGATGACATCCAAACCTACCTCACAACCACCACCTCTCTCGAGTCCACAGTTCCTAATTTATCAGACTGCTTATTGGACATCCTGTACTGGATGAGCAGTAATTTCCTCCAATGAAAGCCATTGTTTTATTCCCCTTTCAAAATCCATTCCCTAGGTACTATGTCCAACCATCTCCTGGGAAACTACCTGATTGCCAGCTTAGTGTCATATCAGACTTTGATGTGACCTTCCAATCAAATATTTGTGCTATCACTAAGACCACCTCTTTCCACCTCTATATTTTAGCCCCTGTCCCAGGCCTTTTGCTGCTGAAACTCTCATTGATGCCTTGTTCTGTCGGTCTTGACTGTTCCTATGCACTCCTGGCTGCTCTCCCTCATTCTATCTTCTATAAACTTGAGGTCAACCAAACATCATCTACCTTTGCCTAACTCTCAACAAGCTTCATTCACTTAATACCATAATTTTGTTGATCTACTTTGTTTTCTGGTTAAACAACATCTTCACTTATAAAAATCATCCTTGCTTTCAAATCCCTCCACGGCCTTGTCCCACCTTATCCCTGTAATCTCTTCCACACCCACAATGCTCTGAGATGTCTGTGTTTTTCTAGTCCTGGTCTCTGGAGCTTTCTTGATTTTAGGCACTGCACTGTTGGCGACCATTCTTTCAGGTGCTGAGGGCCCAAGTTCTGGAATTCTCGCCAAAGACCTTTCTGTCTCTCTCTCCCTCACTTACTTCCAGCCAGATGCATTTTTAAGCCTAGAACTTCGACCAAGCTATTGATCATCATCTGACCTAACATCACCATACCTGGGTCTGTACTGTTTTGTTTTAACATGCTCCTGCAATATGCCTAGAGGCGTTTTACTATATTAACAACAACATTTTACTTTTATGTAGTGTTATGTTTTAAAAAATACTATGCCTCAGACTTTTATCCTTCAAACTGGTATTTCCAGCAGAGTTATATTCATTACATTTAAATAGAATTAATGTGTATATTTATATACAGGTAGAGTGAATGAGTGACACTGAACACTTGTATAAATTGCATTTCATTAATGAAATCATGGAAATATTTGAATAATTGTGGTTAATTGTATAATACCTTTTAGGATGAGCCACTGATCTCTTACGATCTGCATTGTAATCTTGTCAAGAGTTGGTAGATTCCAGATGATGGGATTAATAAACATAGCATTGTCCAACTGCCTTTGTTTCAATTCCCATTGATTGAACACTCACTACTATTCTTTATCCCTTTACAGCGGAATGACTGCTCGAAAGAATTTGTGATTCCCTTTGGAGTCACCTTGCATTTCTTCAGGGTAAGGAGTCTAACCTCTGATCATTGCTATCCTGTTCAGAGTGAGTGATATGTGTTCTACACCACACAATATGTTGCATAATTTTACTTTGATACCTTTACACTGCCAGTTCAAATTGGTATTAGATGTGGACCCTGTAGATCAGAATGCATTTTATTGCCCATCCCAGGCTGTTCATTAAAGATTGCTATGAGTCTTTGGCTGAGCTGCTTCAGACAGCAGTTATGCATCACCCACACTGGTGTGGGCCTCAAGTCACATATGAACCAGACTAAGTAAGGGCAACTGGTTTCATTCAGGAAAAGGACATTAAAAGCAATTGGGTTTTCACAGTAATCTACACACATACAGGCAGCCACAACAGGAGTAAAAGCAGACCGTTTGATGCCATAAACACCTCCACCATTGAGTAGGATCTTAACTGATCTGTTTGTGTTTTGAATTCTACATCCATTCAAAGCTATGCTTCAAAAACACAGTGCGCCCTAGTTCCCAACTGATCCATAATAGGAAACATCTTTCCCATGTCCAATTTGTCATGATCATTCAGGATTGTGTACACTTCAATCAAATCATATCTCACTCTTCTGTACTCCAGTGAGAACAAGTCTAGCCTGTCCAACCTATCCCCGTAAGACAGCCCTCCCGTTTCCAGGTGTCAATCTAGTGAACCTCCTCCGAACCACCTACAGTGCATTTAACATCCTTTAATATGGTGACGAAAACTGCACATGGTATTTGAGATGTGGCCTAACCCATATGCCCTAGAAAGCTGAAGAAAACATCCTTAGTTGCATATTCAATTCTGCTTGTAATGAAAGATAGCAACGCATTACCACTCTGATTATGTGTTGTATGAGCAAGCTAACTTATTATGACTCGTGCACTTGAAAACCAAAGTCCTCTGCGTCTCTGAATTCTGCAATCGTTTTCTATTTTAGTAATGCTATGCTTTTTGTTTTACTCTGATTTGATTGGATTTGCAGTCAGTTTTATTTGATATTTTTAAAACTGCATTCATATTTTCTGCTATTCCACCTTCCGCAGGCATGATGCAAAATACACTAATGTCAATGTTTAAAGCAGATCTCTGTGCATTCTCCCCTGTCCTTGGCCATAATACACTAATGCTTTTCACTTTTCTATTGCTTTAATTGTTCTCTCTCTTGTTGACAATCCTAGATATTATAAGTAAATATTAAGCAAATTTTAAAATGACATTTGATCATTGATTGTTTTGGCTAAGCATTTACTTATTTTTATAGTGCAACAGTTGATACCCTTTACAATTGTCAAGGTTAAAACAATATATATCACATTGTTCTTGTGATAATCAATCTGATTGGCTCCTGCCAATTTAATTTTTGTCTTCTTCTCACGATTTGTCTTTCATCTTGCAAAGAATATAAGCCGTTTATTTTGAATGGATAAACAAGGTTGTTTTCTAAAAAATAATGTGAATTCAGAAGTGGGCAACACTGTCTAGGATAGATTTTGTTACCATTCCAATTATTGATCTGAGTTCAAACTTTTCAGACAGCACATGAGAGTCAACCATATTGCAGTGGTTCTGGAATCACATTTAGGCCAGTGCAGCTCTGGACAGCAGATTTCCTTCCCTAAAAGGCACTAGTGAAACAGATGGGTATTATGTTAATTATTACATGGTTGCCATTGGATTAGATTTTAACTCCAGGTTTTTATGAATTCACATTCTACCGTCTGCAACAGTAGGATTCGAACGTTTAGTAAACAGAGTTTCTGATTAATCCTTGAGGCCCCATCAAATAACATTACCACTATGCCACTACCTCTCCACAAATTTGAACATATAAATATCTTGTAAAGAGGTGTTGACAATGTTTCTTGGCAAAGAAAGAACTGGAGCAAGCAATGACTGATCAAACTGTGCATCCAGAAAAATGGGTTGGAATCTTGTTTTAAAACATACAACAATGTCTCAGAGAAACTGAAGATGACAACAAAGAAAATAGAATGCTGAAACAAAAGTAGCAAAAGTAAATGTTTACCTGGTTAACAGTGGAAGCCCCGTAGTTACAGATGGCTGAATTGGTTTGTATAAATAACATAGATTCCTCAGCTACTATTTTCATGTGTAAAATTCAGGAAGTCGTGTTGTTTCCATTGTTGCCTGAGGCAAGTCCTTCATAGGAATAAAGAATTGTCTTTTTTTGTAAAAGGCGCAATTATACAACTTGGACTGCAATAGTTTTGATTGTGAAATTGCTGTATCATTTGTACATGAGTAACCATTAACAGCATTAGTCTTATTAATGTTTAGACAGCCGAATTTGGGCTGTTACTAAGCATGTCACTAATGTGGTAATAAACAGGTCTAACTGCTGATGTAGTTCCAAGGCTTTTAATGAGAGATGTCTAGTACTACAAAAATTGACAGCCCATGCTAAGGTCGATGACAGGGTGATGTCTGTAAGATTTCTCATCCAACTCAGATCTGCAGTCTTGAGATCACTTTGTGCTGCCTCTTGACAAACTGTTCCACGTTCCTCCTGTGTGTGACACTCCAGGATTGATTGAGTTGCACCACCATGTATCGATGCCAGTGTCGATTCTCGCTGCGTGGCTGGCACACTGACTGGCAACTGGATAAGCATATGGACATACATGAAATATGGATAAGCATATGGACGTACATGGAATAGTGTAGGTTAGATGGGCTTCAGATCGGTATGACAGGTCGGCACAACATCGAGGGCCGAAGGGCCTGTACTGTGCTGTAATGTTCTATGTTCTATCTATGTGGTTATACTTTTGCAGTTAACCTGCATGTATAGTCCCATCTTAATTTCAAGCTCATTTTCGTCCCCCTGGTGGCTTCTGGTTTGAAAGTGTGCAGGAATATTTAAAAAAGACAAAGTCATGAAATTTATCTTGATTCCCCTTGTTTATATCCTTCATAAAGGAGAACACAAATTGTACCAAAAATATAATTATTGCACTCTATAAAGGAATAATTTTTACTTTAATTAGGAAAAAAATAGAGAAACATTGATATCACAGTGTGGAGCTGGAGGAATACTGCAGGCCACGTAGCTTCAGAGGAGCAGGGGATTTTCCCGCCCCTCTGATGCTGCCTGTCCTGCTGTGTTCCTCCAGCTCCACACTCTGTTATCTCTGACTCCAGCGTTGGCAGTTCTTGATATCTCACATTGATATTATGATTTGACATGTAACAGCTTTTCTGTTTTAGGGTTTGCTTAATACTTGTGTTGAGTCTGAAGAACCAGATTGTGTTGTTGCTGACATTCTGAACATTGCTAGAACACGTTGTCCTCTGCTCTTATTATCTGCAGCGGTAAGGACAGCCATATATATTGCTATGTTTGTGTGCAAACACCGATGTTGTCTTAATGTTTAACTCAGCAATGACTTCTGGTAGTCATTTTCCATGAGTTTATAAATTATTCCTGTGAGGCATAAACATTGAAGTCTCAGGACAATACATTCAATCAAACCACATTATTATCATTAACCTATTAGCTAATAATTAATGTACTGCATATACACTTGTTTAGTGCATATTAGAATTCCTGAGCAATGTATTTGATAATAATGATATTTACTATCAAGTAATAAAGGCATTTGATATAATTGTAAATGCATGATCAAATGAGAGTTTGTGCTGTGCAATTAGCTCGTGCATACCAAAGTTACACCCATTTGAATGTATCCCTGAACAACGATTAGAAAATTAATATATTTTTAAAATTCTGGAATTGTGATTGTAACACCTTTCAAGTAAAGTTCATTCAACAGTTAGCGTACCCCTTTGTACAGAGGGTGCTTTGAATTCACATTTAAAATTTGGTTTGCTCACTTTTAAGACTTTTATGAAATGTAATTGTATTATCATCTGTTACAGCTTGTGCATTTTTTTTATAAACTACTCCATAAGAAGGGCTAACCTCGTGTACAACTAAAAATAATTTTGATTGTTTAAATTGTTGAGTTGGCTGAGCCATACTTGACCATATTAATAGTAAGCAATTGTTCACCTCCCAGTGCTAACTGTCTCTCCTTAATAAAGGAGATAGAATATAGGGCCTTAGAGAAAGGAAACAGTTTTGGAACCAAAATGTTTCGATGGTAAGACCATTTAACTTCTTTCTTCACATCTAGTCATTTTTTTCAGAATATTGTCCTGACTTCAAATGACCTGTACAGGGGAATGGGTGAGGCTGAGAAGATGGGGCCTTCATAGTGATCTCAGTCAGTACAGGGGTTAGCGTTTGCATCACTGCATTACAAACCAGCTTCCAGCTAACTCGGCTAATCAACCATTATTTTTCCTTAGCATGTTTCACTTTGTCCCACAAGCTTATTGTCTATTTGGGTTTAATTGCGATTTGTCGATTAATTAAGAAGTGGAATGTTTTTTGCTCTTGAAAATGTTTTGAATATAAATCTACTAAACCTAATACAATTATTAATAATATTTCGTGTCAACCTTTTCTGCCTTGTCCCTGAAGTTTTGGTGGCTGAGATTGGAGCCGGTGCTGATTACACAATGGAAACGGCTTACTGATGATCCACTTCCCAGGGAATTACAGAGGATGGTAGACAACCAGTGCTGGGCCAACAGGTAACACAGGAAGAATTACAGCTACATAATGACTATTCGGAAATCAAAGGACGCCCCTCCTTCAGTGAGTTGTTTAATTGTCCTCCACCATTCACAACTGAATGTGACAGGTCTGCACAACCCTTAGACCTCATCAATTCATTGTGGAATTGTTCAGCTATGTCCATCATCTGGTTTTTATTGCTTGGCATATACAAACTTTGTTGTATCTTTACCTGGTTGAAACCTCATTTTCACACTTGCCAGATACTGCTCCTGGCATGCCCACCTGCACTCTTTATTGAACCAGGGTTGATCCCCTGGCTTGATGGTAATTGTAGAATGGGGGATGTGCCAGGCCATGAGGTTGCAGCTTCTGTTAGAGTACAGTGCTGCTGCCGATGGTCTGCAGTGCCCAAATGGTGCCCAGTCACAAATTATTCGATCTGTTTGAAGTCTAGCATTATAAATCCAGTGACCTACCACAATGCTATTGCCTCTCCAATAACCTCATCTCTCTCTATATGAGAATCCGGGTTAGAATTTAGCAGTGACAGCACTATGCAATGCCATGGATTGTCTCCTTGTTATGTGCATGTGCTTTTGTCTTCACAAGGACTGTGTGTTGGTTACTCTTAGCAATACTGTCATAGACAGATGAATCTGCGGGAGGCATATTGGTGAAGATCAGGGCAAGTATGTTTATTCCTCTTCTCGATTCCTTCACCACCCATCACAGACTCAGTCTGGCAATTAGGACCTTTAGGACTTGACTAGCTTGGTTAGGAGTACTGCTGTCAAGCCATTCCTGGTGGTGGTCGGTGGGGGAGTACATGGTTATCAGCAGGAAGCTTCCATGCCCCTGTTTCACCTGAGAATGTAGAACCTCATGGTGTTCAGAGTCAATGTTGAGGACTCTTGGGGCAGCTCCAAAAGTGCTGCCATCTGTGCTGGGTATGTCCTGCTGGAAGTGCGGGACACAGCAGGGGTGATGATGGTGCGGTCGAAGACGTTGCATGTAAGGTGTGATTCTGAGAACATGACTGTCAATCTGTTGCTTGATTAGCCTATGAGAAAACTCTATCAAATTTGGCTGCAAAACCTGGCTGTCGGTACAGTGTCACTATAGATATCCTAGACTTTCCCTTAGTTGTTTCATACAACTGAAGGCTTGCTAAAGCGATTCAGAAGGCATTTAAAGGTAGGGTCTGAAGTCATACATAGACCAGACAAGAGATAACAGTAGATTTCCTTCCCTCAACGACATTGGTGAATGAGATTGGTTTTTATGATGGTGATTTCGTGATCATCATTGGTCTATTTTAATTCCAAATTTCTGTTGAATTCAGATTCGACCACCTGCTGTAGTGAGATTCATTTCTTTGGATCTAAACGCAATACACTATTATGCACTCTTCCTAGCCTTTTAAGAGGCCATTGTAAACAAATCAGAAATATTTATAAAGTTTTTGTTGATCTTAATGTATTTTTTATATATGGGATGCAAAGCCTGTGAGGATGTTTCACCCAGTGAAATGTTCAGGAATTCCCATGCACTGCTACAATGTATTTAGTGATTACATCTGCGATTGTTGTCACTTTCAAATGTAGATAGGAGCAGTGGCCAGTCGTTGCAGTGTTGACATTTAAGACACTAAAGGCTAATATAATCTCAGTTTGCCTATAACAAAAAGTGTAAACAAATGGCTAATATAGTGATGAAGTTGGGTATTGATTAAAGATAACGATGTGTGGAGAACAACTAATCTCTAAGGTTATGTTAAAGTTTAAGTGAGAAATGGGAATATAAAGCCCATAGAATTGTACTTTCAGTATTTGTTATCAACAACATGATAGAGTGTCTAAACAAGCACACAATGCAAAATGACCCCTTGCTTTATTAAAGTGTTTATTATTGAATCAAGCATTGAAATATCTGTCAATCACAAAATAGTTTTCGCATTCAGTTTAAAAGGAGGTGGTATTACCTCAGGATAATAAAATGTGAGGCTGGATGAACACAGCAGGCCAAGCAGCATCTCAGGAGCACAAAAGCTGACGTTTCGGGCCTAGACCCTTCATCAGAGAGGGGGATGGGGGGAGGGAACTGGAATAAATAGGGAGAGAGGGGGAGGCGGACCGAAGATGGAGAGTAAAGAAGATAGGTGGAGAGGGTGTAGGTGGGGAGTTAGGGAGGGGATAGGTCAGTCCAGGGAAGACGGACAGGTCAAGGAGGTGGGATGAGGTTAGTAGGTAGCTGGGGGTGCGGCTTGGGGTGGGAGGAAGGGATGGGTGAGAGGAAGAACCGGTTAGGGAGGCAGAGACAGGTTGGACTGGTTTTGGGATGCAGTGGGTGGGGGGGAAGAGCTGGGCTGGTTGTGTGGTGCAGTGGGGGGAGGGGATGAACTGGGCTGGTTTAGGGATGCAGTGGGGGAAGGGGAGATTTTGAAACTGGTGAAGTCCACATTGATACCATATGGCTGCAGGGTTCCCAGGCGGAATATGAGTTGCTGTTCCTGCAACCTTCGGGTGGCATCATTGTGGCAGTGCAGGAGGCCCATGATGGACATGTCATCAAGAGAATGGGAGGGGGAGTGGAAATGGTTTGCGACTGGGAGGTGCAGTTGTTTGTTGCGAACTGAGCGGAGGTGTTCTGCAAAGCGGTCCCCAAGCCTCCGCTTGGTTTCCCCAATGTAGAGGAAGCCGCACCGGGTACAGTGGATGCAGTATACCACATTGGCAGATGTGCAGGTGAACCTCTGCTTAATGTGGAATGTCACCTTGGGGCCTGGGATGGGGGTGAGGGAGGAGGTGTGGGGACAAGTGTAGCATTTCCTGCGGTTGCAGGGGAAGGTGCCGGGTGTGGTGGGGTTGGAGGGCAGTGTGGAGCGAACAAGGGAGTCATGGAGAGAGTGGTCTCTCCGGAAAGCAGACAGGGGAGGGGATGGAAAAATGTCTTGGGTGGTGGGGTCGGATTGTAAATGGCGGAAGTGTCGGAGGATAATGCGTTGTATCCGGAGGTTGGTGGGGTGGTGTGTGAGAACGAGGGGGATCCTCTTGGGGCGGTTGTGGCGGGGGCGGGGTGTGAGGGATGTGTCGCGGGAAATGTGGGAGACGCGGTCAAGGGCGTCATCGAGAACGCCCTTGACCGCGTCTCCTGCATTTCCCGCGACACATCCCTCACACCCCGCCCCCGCCACAACCGCCCCAAGAGGATCCCCCTCGTTCTCACACACCACCCCACCAACCTCCGGATACAACGCATTATCCTCCGACACTTCCGCCATTTACAATCCGACCCCACCACCCAAGACATTTTTCCATCCCCTCCCCTGTCTGCTTTCCGGAGAGACCACTCTCTCCGTGACTCCCTTGTTCGCTCCACACTGCCCTCCAACCCCACCACACCCGGCACCTTCCCCTGCAACCGCAGGAAATGCTACACTTGTCCCCACACCTCCTCCCTCACCCCCATCCCAGGCCCCAAGGTGACATTCCACATTAAGCAGAGGTTCACCTGCACATCTGCCAATGTGGTATACTGCATCCACTGTACCCGGTGCGGCTTCCTCTACATTGGGGAAACCAAGCGGAGGCTTGGGGACCGCTTTGCAGAACACCTCCGCTCAGTTCGCAACAAACAACTGCACCTCCCAGTCGCAAACCATTTCCACTCCCCCTCCCATTCTCTTGATGACATGTCCATCATGGGCCTCCTGCACTGCCACAATGATGCCACCCGAAGGTTGCAGGAACAGCAACTCATATTCCGCCTGGGAACCCTGCAGCCATATGGTATCAATGTGGACTTCACCAGTTTCAAAATCTCCCCTTCCCCCACTGCATCCCTAAACCAGCCCAGTTCATCCCCTCCCCCCACTGCACCACACAACCAGCCCAGCTCTTCCCCCCCACCCACTGCATCCCAAAACCAGTCCAACCTGTCTCTGCCTCCCTAACCGGTTCTTCCTCTCACTCATCCCTTCCTCCCACCCCAAGCCGCACCCCCAGCTACCTACTAACCTCATCCCACCTCCTTGACCTGTCCGTCTTCCCTGGACTGACCTATCCCCTCCCTACCTCCCCAGCTACACCCTCTCCACCTATCTTCTTTACTCTCCATCTTCGGTCCGCCTCCCCCTCTCTCCCTATTTATTCCAGTTCCCTCCCCCCATCCCCCTCTCTGATGAAGGGTCTAGGCCCGAAACGTCAGCTTTTGTGCTCCTGAGATGCTGCTTGGCCTGCTGTGTTCATCCAGCCTCACATTTTATTATCTTGGAATTCTCCAGCATCTGCAGTTCCCATTATCTCTGGTATTACCTCAGACCTGTAACCAAGGAACCCCGAGAGACTGAGCCTCATTCAAAAATGGTCAATTTGAGGAGTATGCTGAAGTTCTTCCTCTCTCTTGATTAACTAAAATGCTCCGAATGAGTAAGATCGATTGGGCCAAGACTTGCTGACAAAATCTGATTCATGATAACATCCATTTATTATTTTGCTCAAACTTTAAGTGAATTTGTGGTTTGCCGACTCCTACAGGTCAGAAGGGTCATGGGTTCAATGCCAGGTCAGTCCTGGCCTTGTACAGAGCAACTGTCGGGATGGTGATACTTGTTTCACCACTATTTTTGTGGTGGAGGGTAGATTGTGTTAGACAGGGAATCCCACTTATTGCCCTGACCAATGGCGATGGTGAACGGAATGCTGCTGCCCTTGAAATTTCTGCTGTGCCTTTCTTCTGGGAACTTCTGATTATGGTTGTTGAAGAAATGTGCAGTGCAGAGTTCCTCAGGGAACAGAATAGAGTCTGGGGAAGGTGGGACGTGCCCCATTTTTGCAGCACCTAGCTCCATATGGTAAGTTTCAAGGTCCTGATGTGAATGTAGATGGATGGACAGCGTGGTAGATGGGTGAATGGGTACTTGGGGCATGAATTGGACGTTAATTTTTAAAAATTCATTTAGGGTGATGTGGGCATCACTGGCTCGGCCAGTATTTTTGCCTGTATCCGAGGGTAATTAAGAGTCAACCACATTGCTGTGGGTCTGGAGCCACCTGTAAGTCAGACCCGATGAGGATGGCAGATTTCCTTCCCCAAAGATCATTAGGGAACGAGATGGGTTTCTTCCTGACAATCAACAATGGACTATTACAGATTTTTATTGAATTCAAATTCCACCATCTGCTGTGGCAGGATTCGAACCCGGGTTGCCAGAACATTACCTGGGTGTCTGGATTAACACTCCAGCAATAACACCACTGGGCTGCCACCTCCCCACTTTTTTTTCCCAGTCTATTGTCTAATCTATTCCAGTCCAGTCAGGAGGGTAGTCAGGTAGTTGGGGATCAAGTGGAGGGTAGCATGATGGCTCAGTGGTTAGCACCAGGGACCCAGGTTAAATTCCACCCTCTGGTGACTGTGTGGAGTTTGTACATTCTCCCGTCTGGCGGGTGCTCCAGTTCCCTCCCACAGTCCAAAGATGTGTAGGTTAGATGGATTGGCCATGATATATTGCCCATAGTGTTTAGGGATGTGCTACATGGGTTTGCCATAGGAAGTGCAGACTTATAATGGGGGGATGGGTCTGGGTGTAATGCTGTTCAGAGTCTTGGCTGGTGTGGACCAGTTGGGCCGAATGGCCTGTTTCAACACTGCAGGGTACTATGGCTCAGTGGATTTGAGGAATGTCAGGAGGGTCAGTCTGGTTTGGTCAGGGGTTCAGGGTGCAACCAGATCGGGTTGAGTTGGAATGGGTAGTCTGGTGGATGGGAGGGTCCGCTATGACTGGGGATTCAGCTACTGTGTGAGCTGGGGTGTTAGATTAGGTATACATCTGCCTCACATTCTCTGAGGAACTAAAGTAAGTGTTGCGGAACTGTTGCACCATTTTCGGGGTTCCAGTTGGCAGGGACATTGCCCATGGGAAGTTTAACTTCCCAGGTCATTCCCATGTAGGTCTTGATAATCCAAGGACAAGAGGATTTGGCCTGTATTTTCTCTTATTTGAAATGAAGTTCCATCAGTGTTGACTGTGCTGCCCTCTGCTGTCAAATAGTGTCATTCTCCTTAAACTGCCTACCTGAAGACAGTTCCTACCCACAACCTAGCAATCTCCTCCACAGATGGGGGAAAGACACGGGTACTAAATCCATCCCACCGAGCATAGGGATTGAACCCTGTCTATTCGGATGTACACTAGCCCACCGGTCCCCTAAGGAGTCTGATTGCAGCAACATACACTTTTAAAGGCATCTTCTTGCCTCGAGCGACGGATAGTGATTGTCACCACTTATTCATTACGTGGCTGGTATGCTGGAATCACTCTTAACCACCTGACATTGGCAAAGAAGGGTCTCGATCCGAAACGTCAGCCTTTCTCCTCCTCTGATGCTGCTTGGCCTGCTGTGTTCATCCAGCTCTACGCCTTGTTATCTCAGATTCTCCAGCATCTGCTGTTCGTACTATCCTTGGCAAATCTCGTATGGTTTTCCAAGTTGATAGCCTGTTTGGCTGCTTTATTCTCACATCTGCAGCTACCAACTGCTGGAGTCCTGAACCCACAGCTTTTGGCTCAGAGGTAATGATACTGTATACTGTATATGCCATGCCACGCCACGCCACAAGCGGTCTTTGGCACCTATGTTGATTTTTAAAAAAATTCATTGTGGGATGTGGGTGTCGCTGGCTGGCCGGCCAGCATTGGTGGGATGTGGGTGTCGCTGGCTGGCCGGCCAGCATTGGTGAGATGTGGGTGTCGCTGGCTGGCCGGCCAGCATTTGTGGGATGTGGGTGTCGCTGGCTGGCCAGCATTGGTGGGATGTGGGTGTCGCTGGCTGGCCGGCCAGCATTTGTGGGATGTGGGTGTCGCTGGCTGGCCAGCATTTCTTACCCATCCCTAGATTGCACTTAAAGGTTTTGGAAGGGAACTGGAAACAGTAAAATCATGAGGCGTTACAGCCTCAGGAGAGACAGGGAGAAAACAGCAATTAAAAAGGTCATTAATTTAATAATTATGGCACTTGCAACAGAACTAGAGCTGTTTTTGTCCAGTCAGATCAAGTTTGGATAATATCTGTATTTATATGTTGGAAATAAATTGGATTTTTCCTTATGATTCCACAGTCAGCAATGAAGCTTCTTTGCTTTTAAACTGTAAGAAATTTTGAGAGTGCATGAATTTAAGAAACATGCTGTAAGTTTGTAAATTTCAGCAGGGTCAACCTGACCTCTGTGTCTGCCCTCTCCTGGCAATCCCCATTCACAAACTGCCATTACTGATTGAAGTACCAGATTCAATTATTTAAAATATTTTGTTTTTTTTTAATTTTTATTACAGGTTACTTTCAGGGAAAACTGAATGCTCACCACCTGATGTTCCCTGGATTGTTAGTGCCTTTCTGTATTTCACCTTGAAAAGGAAAGTTGGACTGGCAATACTTCGGACAATAATGAGAAAAATCTGTGCTGAAAATGAGCTGGTAACCCTATTGCTCACTGCCATCTTCTCTTTTAACATAATAGAATATGCCTCTTCACATAAATGTTCAACAGACCCCAGTGCTACCTCTATTCTTTAAAGGCCTAACATCAAGACCTGGATAAGGCAACATTTCCTCCAGTGAAAACAAACTCATCATCTTTTGAGGTAGCAAGAACTGCTGATACTGGAGTCAGACAGAACACAGTGTGGAGCTGGAGGAACACTGAGGAAGAAATTAGTGAAGAAGAGTCCCGACCTGAAATATCAGCTCTCCTGCTCCTCTGATGCTACCTGACCTGCTGTGCTCCTCAAGCTCCACACTCTGTTCTCATCATCTTTTGACTTTTGTCAGATTGACTTTTGTTGCTGCCCCCTAGAGGACTAGGCCAGACCCACTGTCTTACATGGAGCATTTTTTTAATGTCTCCCCAACACTGCACTCCAAACACTGACACTGTTTTCACTGTACCTTTCCTACTTCATTCATAGTCTTCAATATCCGAAGGCTGAATTTCTAACAGTCTCCTAAGTAGCTTCTTTTCTTGACCCTCCGCAAGCTGCAACTCATTCAAAATGCTCTATTCTCTAACAGTGTCAGGTCACCCTCTTGGATTTTAAATCCCTCCTCAATGTGTTTTTTCTTTGATAGTACATTTGGTTCTGACTTTGGCCTTCTGTGTCTCACATTCCTCCTCCTCCTCTCGACTTGCCTTTTAATACTTTTAGTACAAAAGCTCAGACAATAATTTTCACTGTGATCTGCACGTCAGACCCTTCTATCTAACCTGCCATTTCCTTGTTTTCCTTTCATGTGTTTACTTTACTTTCCTTTTTGATGTTTTGTTATTGTTAAATCTAAAAAGATACATTTAAATTATTACACAAACAAATCATGCTGTTTTTCTACCCCTCCCCACCATGTTTTCTGAAAAAATGTGAATGTCTTTAAAAAAATCTATTTCCTGAATTGCTATCGATGAGCATTTTGAATTATATCTGCTAGTCAATATCCTGAAGTCTAACAAAGTATGCCCTGATAATTAATGCCTAAGCTGCTTTGGGTTTGTACCTGAGGAAATAATAAGATTGGAGAATGTGTGATGAAGGTCACAATGGAACTATCAGCTTCGACAGAAACTTTTGCTTTCACATTTTAAAAATTTCTCCTTTTGCAGTTCTGTTGTATCCTTGTGATCTAAAAATTGCTGATTAGATTATGGAAAAGTTCTGATTTTTCCATTTGGAGACATTTGACCCAAACAGTCTGTTTCATGAAGCTACGTTCTGTAAAATAAAATGAAGATTCTATATATTTTGTTAGTGATATCAAAACCTTGTGGTTCATGAAAATTGATCCATTATTCTCGCACACTATTACATTTCCAGGTTTCAGTGCTGTGTTTCAGTTTGGTGGATTTGATCTCATCCCTATTGAAACCAAAGGTAAAATATGTATTGTTTCATCTTTACAAATGTTTGACGACTGAAGCAAAGAAAATGTTCTAGCTATTTTAGTACAACATTATTCATGTTGGCAGTCATCCAATCACCTTTGGTATGTCTAGCCTGCAGAATGATTGTACAGCTCGCTGTTGATCGTTGTGTGTCTGGGCTTGCGAGAATTTGTACCTCGAGGAATCTTTTTTCCATTCTGTCAAATAGATGTAGATGTTTTGTTGACCGTGCCCTAGGCATGGCTGTGCAGTGTGGATAATTTACTGTCATCAAGAAAGGAAGCTTGGCTACGCTCATCTGAGTTCTGAGGCACATTCTCTGTTTCTGATGGAAGGACAAAATCAAGAGTGCAACAGTGCTGTCAAAGGCCAACCTCCCGAGTACATCAGCGTTGATCAAGCAGAGCCTTCTTTGCTGGCTCAGAAAAGCTCAATGAATGGAAAACTGACATATTCCCAAGGATCTGCTGAATGATAGGAAAATGGAGTTGAGGATTATCAGGTCAGCCATGACCTCATTGAATGGAGGAGCAGACTCAATGGGCTGAAAGGCCTATTTCTGCCCCAGTGTCCTCTTATCAGGGTGAGAAGAACAGTAGGATGTCCAAAGCTTTGCTTCAGAGACAGTTGCAAATGTGACATGTGGCCCTAATATATAGATTTTTCATACGTAGGAGACATTAGTAAAGCAGGAAAAGCAACATTACCTGTGGACCAATATGTCCACCATGGTGCTCACTGACTTGGCAACTGGCACCAACACCAAAAAGAACAACCCTCAAGGACACCTTAAACTTACGGTTGTGGGTTACTTCAGCCGTCAGCAAATGTGCATGATGTGAACCTACCCATCATCAATGGATTTATGTATGAATATACGAATTTCACTCTTTAACCATCACATATGTTGCAGTAAGAGAGAATTATTTGAATATGTGCATTCCTTTTGAATAGATGATCTGTAATTTTCTTTGAAATTTCTTGAGTCTGCTTCTCCAGTATTGCTGCAAGTCTGAAAATGTTGTTTCCCCTTACAAAAGGATTCTGCGACATTAACTGTTGCATTAAAAACATGTGCTGATGTGGTCTCGGTGTTGGAAGAGCAGAAAAAATCCTGGCTTAATATATTTTCAGTGGCGAATAAGGGTAAGCAGCATCGCCTTGACGTGATGTAATTTTATTCAGCTTCATTCAGCTGTTGTCTGAAATATGAACCTCTTGTCTATTGATCCAAATTAATGTTGGTCTATTTCTTATAACCCCACATATTTTAACAGAGTAAAACATTCCCAGATGCTTCAGAGAAATATTTGGCATTGAAGAAGATAATAAGACAAAGAGGCAGATTTTAATGTGCATCTTAAAATAAGAAAGGGAGGTAGATGAAGTTGGTGGGGTGGGGAGCAGAATGAAGGGCCTTGGGGCCTAGACAGATGAACTTATGACAATGGAGTGATTAAAATCAAAGGATACACAAGGTGCCAGTAACAAAGAGCCCAGAAATCACACTAGGTTGGAGGATCAAAGGGGGTGAGAGAAATAGAGAGAGCCAAGCTATGAAGGGATTTGAAATCATGAATATTACGACAGTGAGAACCACGGTATCTCAGCAAGTATGGGGGTGAGGGATGAATGGCGCATGGAGTGAGTTATGATATTACCATTTGCCAAGTCTGTTAGACGAGAATGAAATTAATTATGTCAGTTTCCGCTCTTGTTGTAGAGTCACAGAGTTATACAGCGTGAAAACAGACCCTTTGGTCTGACCAGTCCATGCTGAACATAATCCCAAATTTAGCTAGTGGTACCTGCCTGCTCCTGGCCCAGATCCCTACAAACCTTTCCTATTCATACACTTATCCAAATATCTTGTAAACATTGTTATTGTACCAACATCCACTGCACCTTCAGGAAGTTCATTCCACATGCAAAATGCCCTCTGTGTAAAAAAATTTGCCCCTCATACCTTTTTTAAACCTTTCTCTTCCTCTCGCCCTAAAAGTGTACACCCTAGCCTTGAAATCTCCCATCCCAGGAAAAATACAACTACCATTAAGTCTATCAATACACCTCATTACTTTATAAACTACTTTCAGGTCTCCTTCTCAACTTCCTACACGCTAGTGAAAAATGTCCCAGTCTATCCAGCCTTCCTTTATAACTCAAGCCTTTCATTTGCAGCAACATCCTGGTAAATCTCTTTTGAGTCCTCTCCAGCTTATTAATATCCTTTCTGTAACTGGTTGACCAGAAGTGGACACAGTATTCCAGAAGAGGCTTCACCAATGCCCTGTTTCTACTGAACGTGAAATCCCAACTCCGACATGGAAAGGATTGAGCAAATGAAGGCAAGTATGCCAAATGCCTTTTTTAACCATCCTGCCAATATGAGATGCAAACTTCAATGAATTATGCACCTTAACTTCTAGATCCTTCTGTCTTACAACACTACCCAAGACCTTACCAGTAACTGTATAAACTCTGTCCTTGTTTGTTGCATCAAAATGCCATACCTTACATTTATCCAGATCGAACTCCATCTGCCATTTTTCAGTCTATTGAGCCATTTGATGAAGATCCCTTTGTAATCCTAGAAAACCTTCTTCACTGTCTACTATGCTACTAATTTATATCTGGAAATGTACGATACACCTTTTAAACACATAGTAAAGTTTCAGTAATGGCTAGGATTGGATTAGATCATTTATTATCAAATGTGTGATTAATAATTATTTTAATTTGTCTTTCACCATTTCTGGAAAATAAGTTATGCAAACTTACTTATTTAGCTGCATGTATGTGGCTACAATGCATCTTTCACAAGAGAAAGAGTAAAAACACTGGAAATAGGTTTGTAAAATCAGGAGGCTTATGGATAAGGCTCGTAGTTGGTGTCTTTACTTATGGTGAAATTCAAGACCAAAGGTCATCTATTTAAAAAGACTTGAGGGATAAATTTTTTACACCGAGGGGGCGGTTCATGTGTGGGTTGAACTTCCTGAGGAAGTGGTGAATATGAGCACAGTTACAACATTTAAAAGATATTTAGATAAGTGCTTGAATAGGACAGTTTTGGATAAATATAGGCCAGGAGCAGGCAGGTGAGATGAGTTTAGTTTGGAATTATGTTTGGCATAGACTGGCTGGAATGAAGGGTCTGTTTCTGTGCAGTATGACTCTCACTCAGCGGGTCTGCCAGTTATGTGTGGAGAGAGAAGCTGTAAACATTTCAGATTTGTGAGCCTTTGTCAGAACTGAAGAAATTTCGAGATCTGTTACATTTCTAACCTTTCCCAGTTGGTGAGAGGTCATCGACCTGTTTAATATTAATGCTATTTTTCTCACTACAGATGACTGGAATATATACTGTAATGTATAATATATCCTGAGTGGTCTTGACAGGGTAAATGTGTAAAGGATGTTTCCTCTTCTGGGAAAATCTTAAGCTACTTCTTAAGATGGAGATGAAGGAAAAATATTCTGAGAGTGAAGAATCTTTATCAAAAGGCAGTGAAAGCAGAATTTTTAAATATGTTTAAAACAGAGCCAGACTCTAAACAATTGGGAATCAAAGGTTACGTGAAGTTGGGAGAATAAGATGCAGTCAGATCAGCCGTGACCTTATTGAGTGGCACAACAGGCTCAAAAGGGTAATTCATATGTTTGTATTCTGCAAGACCTGCTGAGTGTTTCCAAAATGTTCTATTTTATTGCATATTTTCAGCATGTGTAGTCTTTTATTTGTGCATGTGCATGTATTTGTATATATGTAAGAACCTCACTGTGCTTTTATTCCTCCTACAATGCAGATTGTGGGTCACACCAGATCCTGTACAGCATCCTCTCTGACATGGAGCTTAAGCTTCTTCCTGTTGCTTTCTACAGGTATAATGTGGAATCTTCTTTTATAAGTCATCAATTCATCGATTATTTCTGCTCAAATGAGGTTAGCAATGTATGTTGCCTCAAGTAACCAGATTTAAATTTCATCATGTTTTTGTTGCTAACACTTCATGGAATGCGAATCTCACAGGAATGGCTAGCCTTTATTGCCCATCCTTAACTACCCTTGAGAAGGTGGTGGTGAGCTACTACTTTGACCTGTTACAACCATCGTACTGTTAGGAAGAGAGTTCCACATAATGACATTTGAGGGATAATAAAGCAAGTTTGACTTTAGGATGCTACGGAGACAACTTTACATTACCTTCTGCTATTATCCTTCCAGATGGTAGAGGTTGTGGGTTTGGAAGGTATTCCTGAAAGGGCTTGATGAATCTTGTATATGCTGCTTTTTGCCATCATGCACAGGGAGTAAATGTTTAAGACAGTGATTGGTTTGCCAGCCAAGCTGCTTTAGCGTTCTTGGGCTTTGCTTATCCAGGTACTGGGGAGTATTTTCATCAAGAGCATTGGATGTTATTTATATGGACTTGAGTAAGGCGTTCTACAGGGTTCCTCATGGTAGACTGGTTAGCAAGGTTAGATCACGTGGATTACAGGGAGAACTAGCTATCTGGATACATAATTGGCTCAAAGGTAGAAGGCAGAAAGTGGCAGTGGAGGGTTACTTTTCAGGCAAGATGCCAGTGACCAACAGTGTGCCACAAGGATAGGTGCTGAGTCCACTGCTTTTTGTCATTTATATAAATGATTTGGATGTGAACATAGAAGGTATGGTTAGTAAGTTTGCAGATGACACTAAAATTGGAGCTGTAGAGGACAGTGAAGAAAGTTACCTGAGAGCACAATGGGATCTTGATCAGATGGGCCAATGGGTCAAGGAATAGCAGATGGAGTTTAATTTAGATAAATGTGAGGTGCTGAATTTTGGAAAAGGCAAATCAGGGCATGACTTATACACTTAATGATAAGGTCCTGGGGAGTGTTGCTGAACAAAGAGACCTTGCAGTGCAGGTTCATAGTTCCTTGAAAGTAGAGTCACAGGTAGGCAGGGTAGTGAAAAAGACATGTGTTATGCTTGCCTTTATTGGTCAGTGCATTGAATATAGATGTTGGGAGGTCATGTTGCAACTGTCCAGGACATTGGTTTGGCCACTTTTGGAGTATTGAGTGCAAAACTGATCTTCCTCCTTTCAGAAGGAAGTTGTGAAACTAGAAAGTGTTCAGAAAAGATTTAGGGGGGATTTTGCCAGGGTTGGAGTGTTTGAGCTATAGGGAGAACTTGGATAGGCTGGGGTTGTTTTTCCCTGGAGCGTTGGAGGCTGAGGGGTGTAGGGTGAATACGCAAGATTTTTTCCCTGGGTGGTGGAGTCCGAAACAAGAGGGTGTAGGTTTAAGGCGGGAATGGAAAGATACAAAAGGGACCCAAGTGGTGACTTTTTTTCACTCATGTATGGAATGAGCAGCCAGAGGAAGTGGTGGAGGCTGGTACAATTACAACATTTAAAAGTTATCTGGATGGGTATATGAATAGGAAGTGTTCAAAAGGATATGGGCCAAATGCTGGCAAATGGGATGAGATTAATTTAGGATATCTGATCGGCATGGTTGAGTTGGACCAAAGGGCCTATTTCCTTGCTGTATATCTTTGATTCTAAAATCGTGACAGGTATCATGTAGGCAGCGGACAGGCTCTGAAGAGTCAGGAGGTGAGTTGCTTGCCATAGGATTCCCAGCCTCTGGCCATTTCAGCTGCAGTGTTGATGTGGCTGATCCAGTTAAGTTTCTGGTCATTCATAATTCTCAGGATGTTGGTGGGGCATTTGATAAAGGTAATGTCATTGAACTGTTAACTTTCAGTATACAGGATTAGATGCTAGGTACCAAGAAATTAAAAGTAGCAAAGTAAATGGGTGTTGTGAACTACATGTATAGGTCCATTAAGTAGGGTGTAGAGAGGGTAGTAGTTCCTGGGTTTCAGGGTTACATTCTTACCCAGGAGTCTTTGTAGATGGAGCACGTGTTGCCTAATGGCATGCCTGAAGCTTTTAGAGGCCACTGGATACAGAGGATCAGATGCATTATTTATCATTTTAACAACATTTTAATTTGATCTTCCAGCTTCCTTTTTAGTCACAGTGCTCAGATAGTGTGTTTAAGTTCTTCTCTAATTTGGCTCACTTTGTTTGTTTGTTTTTGCAAAAAGAGTATTTAAATGTGTATATAGCGGCACCCGGAAGTTGGCAGGGTTTTATGGTGTCTGGTTGCTTGAAATAAATCTCTAATGTTAAAACACCTGCTTGGACTTTAGAAATTGAATACACACTCGGACAGTGAATAAAATGATCATCAGGTAGATTTGGTTAGATTCTCTCTTGTTCAAGATGTCATTGCATGGCACTTCAGATATTGAAACTGAATTTTATTTTGCATTTACATTTGTTGCCTAAACGTGCTCTGATATACATCTGCTAGTATCTATCCTTTGATTATGAGGAATTGATTATGGCCGAAACTAGTGAACAATTACAGTGCACTGTCCAAGACACTCTTCTGAACTAGACAGGTTTTTTTTTGAACTCCTTTCTGGAATACTGTATGAAAATTGATTTTTTTTTAGCAGTGTGAAAATTTTATGTAAGATATCAGGGCATTGATTTTTGAGTACATGTTTCTTATACATAATGTTTTTGAAATCTTCAATATTGACTCAATTGTTCAATAGCCTTATTCCTGGTTTGGATCCAATGCTGCTTTCTTCCATCATCAAACGTTCAGATTTCCTCTCGGTCGCTGTCATTCTGTACACTGCAATGGTCAAGCTCTTCCTTGATGGAGAAGATACATTCTTGGTCTCAAATCAGTGTGATTCACAAAGCTCCAAGCAGGTAAACGTGGTTAATGCTGAACTTCATAGGTAATTAATGGAAACTGTTTGATCCCTTCCTCAAGTTGTGATTTAGTGTTTCTCTGTTTTTATTTTTCAAGTCTAGTTGCTTTCACAATCATACAAGTAACTTATAGACTTTCTTTAATGAGTTTGTGTTGGTTAACGCTCAAAACAACATTTTCATAGAGGCAATGGAGGGAGTTTTGGGTGTATGCATTGAGTGTTAATTTTTCTAAAGTGACATCTGGTGTCACCTCATTCTCCTCCCAGTTTCTCCCAGGCAGGTTTGAGGTTGAAAGTGAGTGGGAACCTCTTATTAATGATTTTAGAATTAATCCACTTTTAATCAAGGATTCTGGTTTTAACAGCCAGGGACATATTTCCTGAGCTGTCAGCAACTTGCCAAGATCATTGAGGCACGTGTACAGTGAGATATGCTTCTTCAATAAATCTGTCAGTATGGTTGAGGAGCTACAGTTACGACCAGATTGACAGGCTGCTGTTCACAGCACTTAGTCTTTTGCTGCTTATCAAATGAGTGCCAACTTCTTAAAAGTCACTTTGCTCTATCTTTGGCTGCACTCCCTGCTGGAAGCCTTCATGGAGTAGCTGATGAAGCTCCAACTTCCACCTCCGCTGAATAAGAGAGCTAGCAACATCAGTATAGAACATAGAACATTACAGCGTAGTACAGGCCCTTCGGCTCTCGATGTTGCGCCGACCTGGGAAACCAATCTGAAGCCCATCTAACCTACACTATTCCATTGCGATCCATATGTTTATCCAATGACCATTTAAATGCCCTTAAAGTTGGCGAGTCCACTACTGTTGCAGGCAGGGCATTTCACGCCCTTACTACTCTGAGTAAAGAACCTACCTCTGACACCTGTCCTATATCTATCACCCCTCAATTTAAAGCTATGTCCCCACGTGCTCACCATCACCATCTGAGGAAAAAGGCTCTCACTCTCCACCCTATCTAATCCTCTGATCATCTTGTATGTCTTTATTAGGCCACCTTTTAACCTTCTTCTCTCTAACAAAAACAGCCTCAAGCCCCTAACCCTTTCCTCATAGACCTTCCCTCCATACCAGGCAACATCCTGGTAAATTTCCTCTGCACCCTTTCCAACGCTTCCACATCCTTCCTTTAATGTGACGACCAGAACTGTATGCAATACTCCAAGTGCGGTCGCACCAGAGTTTTGTACAGCTGCAACATGACCTCATGGCTCCAAAACTCAATCCCTCTACCAATAAAACCTAACACCGTACATCTGCTCAACAACCCTATCAACCTGAGTGGCAACTTTCAGGCATCTATGCACACGGACACCGAGATCTCTCTGCTCGTCCACGCTACCAAGAATCTTACCATTAGCCCATTACTCTATATTCCTGTTACTCCTTCCAAAGTGAATCACCTCACAGTTTTCTGCATTAAACTCCATTTGCCACCTCCCAGCCCAGCTTTGCAGCTTATCTATGCCTCTCTGTAACCTGTAACATTCTTCTGTACTATCCACAACTCCGCTGACTTTAGTGTCATCCGCAAATTTACTAACCCATCCTTCTACTCCCTCATCCAGGTCATTTATAAAAATGACAAACAGCAGTGGCCCCAAAACAGATCCTTGTGGTACACCACGAGTAACTAAACTCCAGGATGAACATTTCCCATCCACCACCACCTGCTGTCTTCTTACCAATTTCTGATCCAAACTGCTGAATCACCCTCAATGCCACACCTCCGTATTTTCTCCAATATTTGAAGCAATTACAGGGATGGCTTTTACTGTGAACTATTTTACCACCTTTCCGGCAAATGTTCAACTCTAGTCAAAAGCATGGTTACTCTTTATGTGGTATGAATTTGAGTGTCGAAGGACAGCAGCTATTTTCTTTCATTTGACAGTAAAATGTTCACATTTAGGGAAGGAAGAATATTTTGGGGGTTGTGGAGATGATAGGATCTGCATAAAGCTACTGGTTTTATATTAATCAGTAATGAATAATGAGTTTTTTTGCTTCTGTTTTCAGCCTGATCCTTTGGGATTAATAACACGAGGGCGTCAGTTCCTTCTTCGTACAATTCTAGATTGTCCTGCACAAACATGTTCACAAAACCAAGTAAGGGTTTCTGACACAATCAATCAAATGTATATAACCCTATAGATTGCGACAAACTTGTCCATGTACAACTACTTCACTTGATTATTACCAGCTATTTCACCTTGATGACCTGCTGAGCTTTTCCAGCAACTTTGTTTTTGCTGTTGTTGTTAACAACGTAATGTGATTTGTACCAGTTGAGAAGTGTTCAGCAAAAATCAGATGCAAACAATGACAATTTAATACCATAAGAGTATGACAAAACTGCAAAATAGCTTCTCCATCCTTAACATGACTTTTGTTCTAAATTTTAAACATTTATACATGTAGTTCATTTAGTCAAATTTTAAGTTAGAATCCCAGAACAGTTTGATGCTTGCAAAAACAACCCCACTCAAATTACACAAACCTGGATAGTTTTTGTAAACTTACTGTTTCATTATTCTTTGGATTTGTTCACACAAATTTTAACAACTTTTTTTATTGCCCCAAGCAATGTGGGAGTCACTGGCTAGGTCAGCATTCATTGCCCACACCCAATTGTCCTTGACAAGCTGGTGATGAGCCACTTCCTTGAACTGCTTTGAGTGTAGAATATGGTAAGGAAAAGAGTTCTAGGATTTTTACCCAGCAAAACTGAAAGAATGGTGATATATTTTCAAGTCAGAATTATTCTCCTTGTCCTTAATAAATGGTCAAGGATTTGAAGGGTACAATTAGAGGAGCCTTTGTGGGCTGCTGTGTCCAGTATCGTCTGGAGCTATGTCCATATAGGCAAGTGGGGAGTATTCTGTCACATGTCTGAGTTGTCTTGTAGATGGTGAATAGGTAATGGGGAGATAGGAAGTGAAGTTACTCACCACAGAATCCCTAGCATCTGACCTGCTGTTGTAGCTCCAGAATTAATTTGGCGAGGCCAATTCAGTTTCTGCTCAACTGTAACTCCCAAGATGTTGATAGTGATGGATTCAGTGTTGGAAATGTCACTGAACATGAAGCAATTACAGTTATTCTCACTTGTTGGATGGGGTCAGTGCCTTCACTTGTCTGATGCAAATGTTACTTGCCCCTTCTCAGCCCACACTTGGATATTGTTCAGATTTTGCTGCATATGAACATGGACTGATTCAGTATCTGAGGACTGATCAATGCTGCTGAATATTCTGCAGACATTGGCGAGCATACCTACTTCTGACTTTCCAATGGAAGGAAGGTCATTGTTTAAGCAACTGAAGATGGTTAGGTGTAGGACATTACGCAGAGATGCCTTGATGTTGAGATGATGGAAAGTTTTTATAACTGCTCCAAGCAACTCTAACATCAGGCATAAAGGAGAATTGTATATTAAATAACCAGATTAAACATTTATTCACACTTACAGCATTCATCCCAAAATATATCATCATAGTTTTATTTTTGAAATTATGAAGGCTATGTAGTGAAATGCAATTAATTAACTGAAACAGCTGGTCTAGTGGAGGAGTGTAACAATTTTCAAAACTTGCTTTTTCCTACTCCAACAGTTTTATTTTAGCTGATCTGATAAAGTTTGCATGAACAACTCCAAACTGGAATGAAGCACTTAAGTGCAACAGCTAAAGAGAAATGATTAAATCAAGGTTTTTTTGGCAGTGTTCCTGAAGAAAGGCAAGTCTGAAATATTGTATACTAGAAGTTTCTTTCCTGATCTTGGCCCAAGTCACAAGCTGAATCTGCCTTTGCTTAAGGCATTATACAAACAACTGTGCAGGATTGGTCTATGTTCTAGAGTTTCAGACTGAGATGCCTTGTGTTATGAGAGTACTTTGGACCTGATTTTTTTTCTTGTAATTTATGTATGGAGAATGTTCATTTCTCTGCTTCCAAGCAAAGTAAAAAGGTCTGTATTGGGCAATATTTTACTTCCATGGGATTTACAACACTTCTAAGGTGAGGTGGATTTTCTGCCTGGTAATAGACATGAGAATATGTTTGCAGGAGATGGGAAGAAACATTTCTTCTTCGTTTAATTTTCTTTGTTCCAAAGGAAGCTAAGCACCTTTCTAGTTAGCAGACAGGAGCAAGCAGCGTGTCCAAAGATATTTCTTATTTCCTAGTAATCATTGCATACTAGGAGTGTGGGTGCGGAGAGAACCTCCTGGTAACTGTTCTTGGACAGGTGGTCCAGCCTGTTGTATTACTACTTGTGCTGCAAGTGCTAATCTGCATTAGACTGATTTTAGCGCAAGGTTTCCCACAGGATTAAAAAATTGATTTCACAAGGCTGTATTGCTGGTATATTAAAGGCAAGACAGTATTTAAACTACTGCTGCCTCAGTTTTTCTTGTTGGCACCTAGTAGCCAATCATTTTGCAACAAGGAATTTACTGAACTGTAAGTTTTAATGTTAAGTATTTTTTTTCCGCCTCCTTTAGCTGCAGGCTGCTTGGAAGGACATTGATCCAGAGCTGAAAGCGGCATTAGGTCATCATCTCAACATCTGCAGTGGTGATGTTCTATATCCTGAACCAGCAATGCTGTAAACAATAAAACTGACTCAAATTTTGCATGTTAGCAGTTTTAGAAGATTGTTCTGAAGTTGCTGAAAATGGGTAATCACTGGCGAGCTACATATGTCAGCATTCACACAAAATCAAAAAGCCCAGTCTAAAACTAAATCTGGGATAATTTCGATGTTGTATATTGAATGACTAGAAACTAATTCAAATTTACCTATGTAAATCTTTAATAGAAAAATGTCAAGCTGTATGATTTCTGAATTTAATAAGCTCACAACAGCACTGGAAAATGTTCTTACACTTTGTTAAATAGTAAGTTTTTGTCTCAATTTGAAGTAGGCAGATAATCTGTTCAAAGTACTTTGCCTAACAACATGAACCAATCATAAAATGGTGTGTGACTGCTTTATTAGTCACTGCCTCCCTACAACTCAATGGTGCATGTTGACATTCCAGTCCCATTATTCTTGTAAAATTAAAAGTCAGTCTTACAACTGAAGTCATCTCGTTTATTGCATAAATTGGAGAAGCAGGTTACCAGTTGTAACTGGCAGTGTAATTTAATGAGCAGATCCTTACTCTATCTCAAAGTTAGAGAATAATTAACTGAGGACAACCTTACCTTGTACAACTCATTTTTTGATCAATGAACTAATTTGGTTCCTGGTGAAGATCTAAAATTGCAACGTACTATAAATGGTATATAAAGAAACTTCATGCAGCAAGGCAAAGTAATCAACGTTTTAATCAAATATAGAACTATTTCTGAACTCATCAGCTGGTTCATACTGTTTATACAATAACTTTGGTTATATCATATCTTAGAAAAGTTTATTACTGTAACAATATCAATCACTTGTACATATTTCTGGTCTTTAGTTTGTCAATTCAGTAATTGACTGACTTAAAAAATACTGATCTGTGATGCTAAGCACAAACCTTTATTTGCAAACAGTTCAAGTATTGTTTGTCAAATTTAAAAATTACTGCCCGTATTGACTGTAAAAGGTGTATACCTGCCTAAAATACCAGAGACTTGAGAGTTTTTGAGGTGTTCTGTAAATTATCTAAAAGTTTAATGTAGGCACTCATTGTTATAGAAGATTTCACCATGTATTTATATTATAAGTTTGTCCTTTGCCAATTCATTTTTTCAATAAATTGTTCTAGAGAATTTATTCTTTTTGACAGACTACATTGGGAATTCTCATTTTTATACCCATTAGAATGTAACAGCATTACATTTTGCTTACTATCATGTAATACAATGACCATAGACAGGCTCTATATATAAATACACAGTTGCACAATGTAAATTGTTGTATTAAACCACTGAAATATATTTGCTGACAATGTACTAAGTGGTAAGTGTTATGCAGATAGGAATGGTTACATGAAAACCACATTTCAGGGTTCATGATAAAACTTCATTTTATTATGCACTCCAATCTTATTTACCAATACAGGTTTACAGCAAGATAAAAGCAAGTTTTATTGGGTGAGATGGGGAATTCGTGACTAATTCAAATTTACAGAATTGTGCCGACTAAATAGTTTCAGCTTACGTTCAGTTAATAAAACATCTTTTTCTCTACCCTCATTCAAGTTATATAATTCAATTACATAGTAATTTCCATGTTCAGTTTTCACAGCAGAGGAGGAGAACAACCAACCAGCACAGTGAGTGGCAGCCCAAACTTGAATGTCTCAATTTTTCTGAAATGTATACTTGGAGACAGTTGAGTCATCTGTGGTTAGCAGTTTTGGGATTTTAGTGCACATTTAAAACAGGCAGACATATTGTCATGTCCCTTTAAAATTCTCTTTATTGTTTGGTATATTTGACAGCAAAACATCAGACAAACCTCATACTCAATAACCTATGAAAATAGCCTTTATTCAGACTTAATTAGCATTCATTGAAGGGCCATCAGAAGCAAATCAGCCAAACCACCTCTCAGTACACTCAAACATTTCAAGCTATACCATTGTTGGTGCCGTGATAATTTTACACTCTCCCTTTCAATTATCTCACATTTGTCTGTTTAACAGTGTTCACTAGTTACACCACACTCAATATCATCATACATTGAAGCATTTGGCATTCTTCTCCCCCAAAATCAAGGTGTGTAATTAAGCTTCACTTTAAAACGAAAGCCAGGTAACCAAACATCTAACACTGTAATTAAACCTCTTGCTTGTTTCTTGTCAATCAAACGAAATGTTGCACAGATTCATAAATTCTCTGTTCAGATGAAAATCTTGGTGCCGCTGAAGACAGAAGGTGCAAATTGGTATATTCCATTCTTTTGGCTCTGCTCACGCTTGAATAGCTTAATGTTAACTAGCTTCCCACTCAATGAATCGATCTGTGCTTAGTTGGTTTGGTTCTGTTTCGACATACTCAGCTGGTTTGTTTTTATCTGTGTTCTGGGTCAAGGGATGAACCATGGACATATGAACGTTCAAATTGTGGGCCTTCTCAAACCGCTTTCCACACTGGTTGCAAGCAAAATCAAGTTCAGCTTCTGCCTTGTGCTTAGTCATATGGTATTTCAAGGATGCCCTCTGTCTACACTGGAAACCACAAATTTCACACCTACAGGCAGAAGAGGAAAAACAAGGCCTGTTATGCTCTTAAAAAGAAATATAGATGGTCCTTTAGCTATGAACTCCTTGCCTTTTTGGAAACATGATTTAAAAGGTGATCAAAACTGCAAACTTAACATTCAAGGATTTTTGACCTTCAGGCAGACAGAAGGGATAGAAAAACTGATATGGTAGCGCTATTAATAAGAATTGAAATGAGGAGAGCTGTGAGAGACAATCTCAGATGACCGAGAGACCATTTTGGCAGAGGTAAAAGAAAACAGCAATGGAAAGAAGACTTTGGTGGGCAAGGCTATAAATCAACAAATAAAAGGAGCATGCAAAAGAATATGGCAATAATTATAGATGACTTTAATTAACCCAATCAACGTGAAGATTAAATTGGAAAAGGCAGCTATGACAATGAAGTCAGAGAGCAACATGTCATGGAGCAGGCTATCTCGGATCTGGTAATGGATAATGAGGCTGATTTAATAAATGACCTAAAATCATGGGATCTTTTCTTATTTAGCTGCCTCCTATGCGGTACCTTGGATTTCCAGAAGGCCTTTGACATGTCCACTGGCTTTCCTTTGTCTAACTTTCTCATTACCTCTTCAAAGAATTCTAACAAATTTGTCAGGCACGACCTTCCCTTGACGATGCCCTATTTTATCAAGCACTTAAGTACTCCAGTCTCATCCTTAACAATGGATTCTAAAATCTTACCACTAA
This sequence comes from Stegostoma tigrinum, assembly GCF_030684315.1. Classification (NCBI taxonomy): domain Eukaryota; kingdom Metazoa; phylum Chordata; class Chondrichthyes; order Orectolobiformes; family Stegostomatidae; genus Stegostoma; species Stegostoma tigrinum. The sequence goes on from NC_081369.1 coordinate 38,777,308, forward strand.
GGTCATGCTACCTAGCCTGTTGTTTCCTGTTTTCTGCCTCCCTCCTTTCTTCAACAGCAGTGTTACATTAGCCATTTCAATTCCCCCAGGATGCTTTCTGATTCCAGAAAGATCACCACCAATGGCTCTACAATCTCCTCAGCTATTTCCTTCAAAACTCTGAAGAGTAGTCCATCTGGTCCAGATAATTTATCCACCTTCTGACTTTCAGCTTTCCCAGCACCTTGCACTTAGTGATGGTCACTACATTCAAATCAGCCCCCACATCTCAATGTTCTGATATGCTGCTGGTGTCTACCATGTGAAAACTGATAAAGTACCTATTCATTTCTTCTGCCATTTCTTTGTTCCCCATTACTATTTCCCCAGCCTAATTTCCAGTGATCCAATGACTATTCTTGCCTCCAACTTACCTTCTGGATATCTAAAAAAATTACTTGAAATATTCTTTTATATTATTAGCTAGCTTATGCTCATATTTCATGTTCATCACTCTTATTGCTACTTTAGTGATTATCTGCTGATTTTAAATGCTTCCCAATCCATTGGTTTCCTGGCATGAAGTTCTGCTGTGCCTCTGAATTACCCCAGAAACTCCTGCTATTGCTAAGCCACTGTCTTCCCTGCTAGGGTCCCCTTCCTGTCAACTCTGGCCAGCTTCTCCCTCATGTCTTTGTAGTTACCTTTACTCAATTCTAATACCGATACATCTGATTCTAGTTTCTCCCTCTCAAACTGCAAGGTGAATTCTATCATATAATGATCACTACCCTCTAAAGTTCCTTCACTTTAGGGTCCCGGTCAAGTCTATCTCGTTACCCATCATCAGATCCAGAATTGCCTCTTCCATAATGAGCTCTACCACAAGCTGCTCCAAAAAGCCATCTCATAGATATTCCACAAATTCCTTTTCTTGCGATCAGTTACCAACCTGATTTTCCAAGTACCACAGATTGAAGTTGCCCGTGATTACTGTAATAGTGCCTTTCTTACATGCCTTTTCTATCTCCTGATTTATTCCCCACATCCTGACTACTCCTAGGAAGCCTGAAAACAATTGAACAATTGCCATCAGGGTCATTTTTCTTTGTTGTTCCTTAACTTTACCCACATAGATTCTTAGACTTTTGACTTTATATCACTTCATCATATCAATTTCATGTCTTACTAACAAGCCAACTATGCCCCCTTTACCCATCTGCTTGCCCTTTCAATGGAACATGTAGCCTTGGATGTTTAGTTCCTAGCCCTGATCCCCTTGCAGCCATGTCTCTGTAATACCCACAACACTGTAATTACCAACTTAAATCTGCACTTCAAGCTCCTGTCCCTCATTTCATATACTGTGTGCACTTAAGTACAACACCCTCAGTCCCCCTTTGACTGCTTCCAGTTGTGCCCTCATCTGCTGTACCTAAAGTTAGATTCCTGTCCCTTTCCATACTCTGTCCTCGTAGTTGTTCTGGATATTTTAATAATCTCTGGTGAGTCCTCATATAAATGAGAAAGAAATAAGCCAACGATAATTAACCAAGGAAATCAAGACTAGCATCAAATTGAACGGGAAAAAAAGAATCTGTAGTAGGCCTGAGGATTGGGAAAGTTTTAAAAGCCAGCATAAGACAACCAAAAAAAATAAACAGGAAGAAGATAAACTCTGAGGGAGTCCAGAACTATAAGTCACAGTCTAAGGAAATGGGATAAGTGATTTAGATCCCAGATGAGGAGAAATGTAGTTGAGACCAAAACATTAAATGTTTTAAAGGAGTGAGATATAAATCCTTAGGGCTAAAGGGATCAAAGGAAATGGGGAGAAAGCGGGAACAGGGTACTGAATTGGATGATCAGCCATGATCATATTGAATGACGAAGCAGGCTTGAAGGGCTGAATGTCCTACTCCTGCTCATACTTGCTATGCAAACAAAAGTAATATTTAAACAGACAGCAAGAGTTTCTTTAAATATGTAAATTTTTATATAGTAGATAGGACCTGTTCTCATTTGAGTATAGAAAAATGAGAGGTAACTTTATTGAAATATACAAGGTTTTTCCAGGACTTGACAGGTTTGATAGGGAAAGGTTGCTTCCTCTTGTGGGAGAATGTAGGACAGGGCATAATCTCAGCACAAAAGTTTGCCCTTTTAAGACAGATGAGGAGGAATTTCTTCTCACAGGGAAGTGAATTTGTGGAATTATTTATCATAGAGGGCTGTAGAGGCATGTTTGTGAGGTGCATTAATGGCTGAGACAGACAGATTTTCCATAAGAAAATCAAGGGTTATGGAGAAATAATAGGAAAATGGACTGAGGATGATCAAATCAGCTATGATGTCAATGAATGGTGGAACAGGCTTGATGGGATGAATGGGCCGCTCCTGCTCATGTCTTATGGTCTGAAGTGTCACCTCGCCTCCCCTACCCAACTCTGAAGATTCTTTCAGTTATTGATTATTCTTTGCATCTGCTGTTATCACTCACGAACTTGTCCTTCTACCAGGTTTAACCAAGTTGTTTTATAATTTTCAAACTGTGTACAGAAAGAGAGGAAAAAATGAAACTGTGAATTTTAACATTCTGAATTTCTCTGGGTTCTTACTGTAGAGGCTTTGCTCCAGAGTGGCGCATCTGGTGAACTGACAGGTGCTTTCTCTGTTTGAAAGTTTGTCCACATTCATCACAAATGTAGTTTCTTTCTTCTGCAAGTTGTTTAAAAAAAAAAGGTTTTTTTTGTACAATTTGAACCCACAACAGGATGTTAGCATTCTGAGATGACTGCTTAATTTCACAAAAATAAAAAGGCAGATGTAGAAGTGCAAATATTTTTCAGGTGACACTGGAATATTTCAACATTTGCTTTACTTTGCACAATTGTTGAACAATGCAAGTAGGTATACCATTTAAGATCATAAGTCCTAATGTACTAACTTCCATTTATATAAGCATACACAATGTTTTAGAGACTGGAGAGTAATTGCACAGTGCTGAAATGGATATAGCATCATATTTTTAACTGAAGAATTGAACTCATCCATCTTTACAGATAAAGGATGTGATTAAGGAGGCTCATTTAATTAATTAGCCACAGGAACAATTTCCCATCATATCATCTGCTTTTTGGCTTGATTTGTTGCTTTCACACCCCAGCTCAGAAGATCCTTTGACATACAGATCATTGTATGACTGACAGCAGTTGATAGTAGTACTAATACTAGTTTACTACATGTCCTTATACTAGTTTATACCACATTTTGTTATTTAATTATTTGCCAAGTTTGTGTCAAGGAAGAGACGAAAAATAAAATTAGAACACAAGTTGCGTCTCCCAATGAACGTATTACAAGATTACAATTATGAGGGCATTGTAAAAAATTGAAGCAGATTGATTCAGCTCAGATTAAACACGCATGGAATTTCTACCATTAGCAGAAGAAAATATTCCTCTATATTTCCAACAACCTTCCCCAGAGTTATACATATGCATTAACAGAATCCTTTCGAAATTTCTGCCGTCTAAGATCATCAAATAAAATAGAATCCCGACAGTGTGGAAACAGGCCCTTCAGCCCAACAAGTCCATGCTGACTCTCAGAGCATCCACCCAAACCCATCCCCCTATAACCCACCTAATCTACACATCCCTGAACACTGAGTAATTTAGCATGGCCAATCCACCTAACCTGCACATCTTTGGACTGTGGGAGGAAACTGGAACCCGGAGGAAACTGGAACCCAGAGGAAACCCATGCAGACACAGGGAGAACGTGCAAACTCCTCACAGACAGTCACCCAAGGCTGGAATTGAACCCAGGTCCCTGATACTGTTAGGCAGCAGTGCTAACCACTGAGCCATTGTGTCATCCCAAAAGCTTAACATACAGTCTGTAATAATCTGATTCTAACTGCAATGCATTAATAATCTATTGAATTTGGTACTGGACTCAACCAGAGGTTAGGCTGGCTAGTTTTTAAAACTGCTCCCTGCCCATTAAGATATGCAACAGCAAAACAATTGTGGGAATATTCGACTTTCCTCGAATACCCATAAGATCACTGAACATGGTTGTGAAGGAACAGAGATGAAATGACACACGGTGACAATATAAATGAAAAGCTTATGTTATACTACTATTGATGGGTTACATACTTACCTGTGTGAACAAGTTTCACATGGCGCTGCAGATAGCGATCAATCATAAACACTTTGTTACATCCTGGGTGAGGACAGGGTCGCTCACGCACCTCTTCATGGCGTTCTTTCATATGTTTCTAATATTAAAACAGTTTACTGATTAGGCTAGTTACAAAAATCATAAAATAACAAAACTAGAGGCTCCACTCGAATGCACGTAGCACTTGAAACAAACAGATGAGCTAATAAAACACCAAAACCTGACTGCCATTACAAAGACATGGCAGTGGGGTTGCAGAACAACATAGACTGGAACCTGAATACTGAAGGGTGCATGACATTCTCCATGGATACGCAGCAAGGAAAAGGTGGAAGAGTAGGTCTGTAAGTTAGTGGTGATGTTTACATAATGTAGGGGGATGACTGAGGTTCAGTAAACTAGAATGTAGAAGTGATTTGGGTCCAAATGAGAAATTATAAATGCAAAAAGATTGCTTGCGAGAATGATATAAATTAACAGCAGCCACAGGGTAATATGCACTATAAAGAAAGAAAAAATAGGGGCTTGTCAGAAAAGAGCAATGATAATCATACAGGATTTTAATCTACATATATAGTCGGAAAATCAAATGGGTAAAGGTGGCCTAGATGAGGAATTCACATAATTTTTTTTTGGATTAAATCCATAGAACAGCATGTTTCAGAGACTATGCTAGATCTGGTACTATGCAATGAGTTAGAATTAGTTAATGATCTCAAGCTGAAAGAACCCCTAGATGGCAGCAAATATAATAACTACATTTGAATTTTAAATACAGTTTGAGGGAAAAAGAATGGGTCCAGGACTAGTTTTTTACCTAAATACGTCAATTATGACGGCAAGCAAGTTGAGCAAGTGCACTGGCAAAATATGTTAAGGAATAGATCAGTAGAGATGCAGGGACAGACATTCAAGGTAATATTTCAGAACACAGAATAGATACATTCCTGCAAGAGAAAATTCCAAAGGAAGGACCCATCATCTGTAGTCAACTAAAAACTGGGTTGAGGATGAGGTTGTTGACTTGCTCGCCAAACTGACTTCTTTTTGTTCAGACGTTTCATCACCATGCTAGGTAACATCATCAGTGGAGCCTCTGATGAAGCGGTGTTATTCTAGTCCACTTGGAATTTATACTGTGATCCGTTATGGTGAGTACTGTCATTTCTGGTTTTGATCTGTATGGGTTTATATATGGGGTCCAATTCTATATGTTTGTTGATTGCATTATAGGTGGACAACCACGCCTCTAGGAATTCCCGTGTGTGTCTATGTTTGACTTGGGCTACAATGGTTACTTTGTCCCAGCTAAACTGATGGCCTTCATTGTTTGAATGTACAGATGTACAGGAGCCATTCTGTTGTTCGCTGATGATCAGACAGACGGAAGGAAACTATCCATCAGAGTACACCAACATCAGCTAGCAGCAAAACAGCACGATGAACTCTCCTTAAAATCTGTACAACTTATATTTAGTATATATAGTACCCAAACACACAGCACCATTACTCTGAGACTTGATCTTTACTCAGAGAGTAGTAAGGGAATGGAACGCTTTGCCTGCAACGGTAGTAGATTCACCAACTCTAGGTACATTTAAGTCGTCAATGGATAAGCATATGGACGTACATGGAATAGTGTAGGTTAGATGGGCTCGAGATCGAGGGCCGAAGGGCCTGTACTGTGCTGTAATGTTCTATGTTCTATGATACTGTAACTGAGTGTGCAGAACTTCACATACTACTGATGTTGATTTCTCAAAAGATAAGCAGAATTATGCTACTTTTGTCACTGTGAACTTTACAACTAAAAAAAAAGTGTTTTTCATTAAACATAGCATAGGATACAAGATCTTAGTCCTAAAATCAAGAGGTAGTTGAGTTAAGCTGATACTTAAAAAGCCTAAAATTTTAAATTTTGTGATTGACCAATTAGTCTTGAGGATAATGTCCTGAGCGTAACTTTACCTTCAATCCATCAGCTCCTCTATATACTGCACAACAACCCTTGTACTGACATCGGTGCATGGTGGGAAAATCTTCTCTGAAAAATACCAAATAAATGCCACAAGGTTACACAGATTCAGTATCCTGTAACCATATGGGAAACTCTGTCAAAGTTTTGGCTGCGTTCCTAGGCACCCATTAAAATCAACGTTAAAGCCATGGTTAGGTTCCTTTGGATAGTTCTCGTCCAGAGAAACCAATGTATAAGCTGAATTCTTGTACCATACATCTGCAGCACTGTGCATTACAAGCTAAAATAACAAAAACATCAGTAAAATTAAATAAATATATTATTCAAATACAATAAAGTGTTTGTAAAAATTATATTCACCTCCAGTATGCTACTTTTGATTAACTAGGCTCCAAATACCGGTTGATCCAACTGCTGAAGTTGGTGGGTGCAGCTAATTGCTGAAATCCCTGTACGGTTTGCACCAATCAACTTCTACTGGACGGAGGAGAGGAGTTCAGTGTGACTTCAGAACAACAGCCAGATGCTAGGACCCAGAACAGCAGCTTAAGAACAGACGCTGGGGACTCTGGTAAGAACAGTGCGGAAGATAGGGATAGGGGAATCTAGGGTGGGATACAAGTGTGACAGCATCAGAGGGGGATTAAGAGTGAATGACAACAGGAAAGCATCACTATGGCAAAGGTCATGTGCATGGGAAGAGTACAGATGAGTAACTCTGTGGCAAATTACGTAAAAAATAAAACCAGCAATGCTAAATAGACACCATTAACAGTTTCAAAATGAAATTTAAGTGAGTTAACATGAAACACACCAGGGTTCTTACATTTCAAACAAATTACCAACCAGATCAGTCGGAACTGACTTGGGGACTTTCCCCACATATTTAACTCAGAAGTTGTATTTCTTGCAGCATATTGGAATAATTGTGAAAGTATTAACTAGTAATTTATAATGCAGCCATATGAATGTGTAGGAAACCTTTCAGGCCCTTCTTGATTTAACTTACTTCTTCCTTTAATGCATCATGCTTGTTTTGGTACCCAAAAACCAGAAAACTAGATACCAAAAATGATTATCTTCAAAGTAAATGACTCAACATTGAGCAACCTCAATATATCTTTTACAATTGTTGTTAATCTAACAGATTAAAATAAGTTACAACCTTAGAAGTAATAATAATTAACATTATAAATTTATTGAAACCAATCAATTTCTTGCCTAATCCAACCAGAGACCATCCAAATTATATAACTGACTTTCTGTGCCAAAAGATTCTGTTTCACATAGCAAATAGTTAGGGTCTGGTACACGCTGCCTGGAAGTACAGCAAGGGTAGGTTTAATTAAGGCATATAAGAAGGCATTAGACAATTATTTGAAGAAATACTGAAGGGAAATATCTGGAGAATGGCACTGAGTAGTAACGTGCACATGGACAATTGGTGTGGACAAAGTGGGCCAACTGGTCTTCTTAGCTCCATAATAATTCTGAAGATTGCTGCTTCTAATACTTTTAAAAAACACATGTTTACAGTGAAACAGAACATTATTTAACTATTTTTACTCTCCAGAAGAATTACTGAGTACCTTTCACAGTTTGACTTTGATTTTCGCATACGCCTCTGTCCTGGAGTTTTCTTCACTTCTTTATCACATTTCGTAGCTGATAATTTACTGAAAAGGGAAATATAATCTAATTCACTGACAGTTTGGAAAATGTAAAACTAAACCAAGCCTGTAAAGTTTGTAAGTTAACCAAAAAGCTCACATTTGTAACCAGTTATGTGTGTACCTTCTTTGTATTACAGATAGGAAACTGGCTAAACACGTTTAAATTAAAAAAAGTCTTTGACTCTGAGTATAATACGGATCACTGTACCCAAGAATACTGGCTGCTGCAAAATAATCCGCAGCAAATGAGAAAATGTAATCTTTAACTGTTAGCAAGCTCTATCTATGACATTACCTTCAATTTCTATACCAAAGGTAATATGGCTCAGCCACATGTATTAAGCTTTGTGATGATGATATTCGGTTTATACCATCTGTAGCAAAACTTAATAAAAATTCCACTGCAGGAATGGATTGTTTTTCCAGCTATCTTAAGCCCAACAGATATTATTGCTAAATTCAGTTTCTTACAAAGACTCATATGTAATAATAACCTCATCTGTCCGCTTCAGGAGAAATCTCTCTCTTGTTCCAGGACAGCAAAAAAAAAGTCCAGTTAAGCCTACTGACCTTATCCAATTTTAAAACATTCCTTTACTTTTAAGACAGCAGAACATAAAAATCAAACACTCTTAACAAAGTTATAAAGATATAATTTCGTTATAATGTAAACTTCAACAAATTACAAAATGCAGTTTATACAACAATAAACTAGAAACTGAGGTTGTACTTTTGATAGAGTTTATATTTGAATAAATGGCTTTTCTTTTGTATTTTTCATGGTAGAATCACTAATATTATAATTCTTCTGACAATATGCCAAACAAATCATTATTTATAAGCAGTCTGTGAACATTTTAATGTGAATGAACTGAAGTTCTCAGCTCAGCTTTTTGGACAAAATCAAATGTAAACAAAAATGACAAATACAGTCTTTTTACAATGAACCAAATAAAACAGATGGTTCAGTTGATATCTGTAACAAATCTATAGGAATGCTCAGTGAGGGTACTGGTAAAAACAATTTATCCCAAATGACCAGTTCTAATCAAGTAGGATTACAACAATCAACAGTGAAATGAAGCTCCTATGTTGAAATTAAAACCAGCTTGTTCCATTAAAAGAAAAAAAGTGCAACATTCATTAAGACTCACTTCTTCTCCCAATATGGCTGGAAAGACTCATCTGAAGAGCCATTCTTAATTTTTTCTTCCCCATCATCTTCACTTGACAAGTACCTATAAAGATAGAACAAATAAGATTCATTAGCACCCTTAAAATAATACAGCTGACAGTATAAGGAAATAGAAGAATGGTATAAAAACCAGAAGAACTGCAGATGCTGTAAATCAGGAAAAAAAACAAAGTTGCTGGAAAAACCCAGCAGGTCTGGCAGCATCCACAAAGGAGAAAACAGTTAATGTTTCCGGTCCGGTCACCCTTCCTCAGAACTGAGGAAAGATCACCAGACCTGAAACATTAACTCTGTTAACATTCTCCTTCACAGATGCTGCCAGACCTGCTGAGCTTTTCCAGCAACTTTGTTTTTGTTGCTGTTGTAGAAGAATGGCATCTTGCATTTCCTCATATCCCCTCATGTTCCTCTTAACGTTCAATGGGTGACCTTACTTCTAGATGCTGTTTCTCCTAAGCGCCCAAATGAGAACCTGTATGTTAAAACAGCCTTAAGACTAGAACTTCTAATCACTGCTCAATTTATTGGCTCTCAGAACAGGGAAGTTGAATTTGTTGCTTGGTAGAACAGAACTTGAGTTTTGAAGAAATAATAAGAGACAAGCTGGTGAAGCATTTAATTTCACACACATCAACAGTCATACAATTGTTACATTTCAAACAGGACAACAATTAGTACTGAGAAACTGATGCTGACTGGTTGGCAAGTTGACTCAGACTGGCCATGGATTACGTAGCAAGGAGCTACTGTCCCCATTGTTTGATTCAAAAAGCTCCAATGCCTAGACATGTTATTTTGTTTCCTGCAAATCAATATATGTAGGTTCTAGCAAGCACGAGTCATACAACAAACCCAAGCAAAGATTCACTGTGCAAGCCTGATGTTGAAATAGAGCAAATTATCTCAAATTACCACGAAAGGGTATAATATCTCAAAACTTTGATCAACAGGCGAAGCCATCCATTGCACACTGCCACCATGCAGTAGCAATACAAATGTGGCTATTTTCCTCTAACAAGATACTTTGTTGCTGTCAAGTCAAAAAGACTTTCTCTTTTTCACGTAAATGAATAATATAGCATACAAATGTCAGCCCTGGTGTGTTGTCAAGTATGAATGCCATACATCCCTTTGACTGCCAGATGCATCAAATGATAAGTTCCTTCAGCTGTTCAAAGTAGGCAAAATAGAAACTGTATTAAACCACCCGGTACTTACATAACTCACACTATAGTGACTAACATTAGATACAATTTCACAATTGAAAAACACTTGCGGAACAACCCCAAGTGGGTCAAAAATCACACTAACAGCAAATTAAAGATAAATAATTGAGCTCACAACTAGGCTCACCAAAACTTCACAGAAGCTGCATGTCAATAAGTGGGGAACTATCCTCTGAAGGCTGAAAGAACATGATGTATTTTCTCTTTTTTGAATTAAACAAAAGAACGGGACAGTTGTCTCCATGCCAGTGCCTCAACCAAAATCCACTTGGCACCAGTCAGCAACCTTTTCTCCTGCAGTAGAAACTGTTGCTCCCTTTGAACACTGGTACTCCTGCATCTGTCCTCATCAGTCCAAGCTCAGCAATACTGAACATGTAACTATTAAATTCAGGAATAAAAGAAAATAGCAATAATGAGCACTGGGGAGGGCAGAGAGAACAACAAACAGATTTTTAAAGTACAGCTGTTTGAGAGTTTCCAAGTCAGAGGAACAGGAAGAGTGCAATGTAAACCAAAAGTCTGAGGACATAAAATGAGAAAAAAATGACATTAAAACATCCAACATAACTTTCTTATTACTTCAATTCAAACGTACAATAATTTCACCTATCATAGCGTCACTACTATTATGAATTCACTACATTGAGGTAATATAGATATGTTATTTGGGCCATGTAACTTAAGAGGTTTAAATCAAGTCATAAAACATTTCAGCTATTATTTGCCTTAAGTAGAAAAGTTTACAATTAATTTTAAAAGTTTAAATAAAATCATATCATTCTAAAATTGTCTAGACTTCAAATAAACAGCCATACGAAATCACTTTCTGGAGATTGAGCCATACAACCTAATTGCATCAAATCACAAAGTTAATTCTGGGGTCCTGCCTGAAATATTTCAATTAAGCATTGATCTGCCATAAATACTACAGCACTAACTGTAATGAAGGCCTACCTTTCAGAGAGGTCACTAGATTCTAATCCATCTGCAACATCATCCTTTATAGAACACGAAGCTTTGTTGCAGTCAATTTGATCTACTATACGAAAAGTGAAAAAAAGTGACAGGATGGGTAGTCAATGACCACAGAACAGAATTAAATCAGCACAAACTATTTTCCCATTATGGATCTGGTCATGAAGAAACAATCATGTATTTGTTAACAATAAGGTTATATATCCACTCTCTTTAATCATAATAACCTAAACATAGTAATACTTTCCCTCTTTTAGTGATATCTTAAAACCACAGCAGCCAGCTTGTAGCCTTGGATCCTGTTCATATTTAAGGCAGGGAGATGTCTTTTTCCTAGGCTACAACGTTCACTAAAACTGTAGTACCTGATGACAAAAACTTTAATTTTAAAATTAGTTTCTTAAATGCAATGAAGGAAGGAAGGAAATCTCTCAAATAGTTATACTTAAAGCTATTCTTGAGACAATTCACTTCTTGGCACAAATGTTTGGAAAAGACTAACAATGTCACAGAATTTAAAGAAAATAATTCCATTCGCCAAATTCCTCATTACATCACACCTGCCAAACGTGTGCCTTTTCCCCATTTCCCTGCACATCACTTCTATCCAAATGTGCCCTATGTGCTCTTGAATGCTTCAACTGAACCTGCCTCCACCACATTTCCAGGCAGTGCATTCTATACCTTAACTATTCGCTGCTTGTAGTTCTTTTTTCCCCTCACATCACTCTTGCTTCTTTTGCAAATCACTTTAAATCTAAATCCTCTAACTCTTTCTCTCTTATGAGCAGGAGAAAGCTTCTCTCTAAACACTCTGGTCCAGCCCTCTCACAATTTTGAAAACCTCTGTCTCAGCTTACTTTTCTCCAAGGAGAACAGTCCAAACTTCTTCAACTTATCCTCATAAGTGAAGCTTCTCTTTCCCGGATTAGTCTAATACAGCCAGCGTTTTAGAAATCCATACTGACTCTCCCTACTTATACTTCTCCTTTTAACAGTTCACTAACTTTGGCCGGTATTGTAGACCCTACCACCTCAGTTTTACAGCATTTTAGTAGTATTTTTGTTCCTGGCACACAACAATCACTTCTCATTTCTTAGTTATCCTAAAACAGACTCTGTCACAGATATCACATTATTAATAAGAGAAACTATTTTTATGTTTTTTTTTAAATAGGGCTCCAATAAGTTTAAAATTCACAAGACATGAGATGTATTAAGTTTGCATTTTCCAATGAATTACTGGAACTCTATATTGAATGACCACATTTCTGACAATAGGAAGCGACATTTCCAGTTTAATAATAAAGCTGAACGATCACAACACTATTGATTTGCCCTCTCTTCAAAATAGCTAGAATCCATCTTACCCGAAAAGCAGGATCTCAATACTGCAGCAGTCCCAACACCTGCAAAGAACTATTACCTAAGAATGAGGGTCTTTAAGTTTTCCACCTCTGACGACACCCACTACTGCATTACAAAAATTCAGCTTCAATTGTACAGTGCCCCATTTATACAATTACAAAACTGACATTATAACATGCATCTCACCTTTTGAATTTAATACATGCATAGCATCCTGTAACTGAGCCTTTTCCCAACAGCACTCAGTACTGTCAGGATCTATATGCAAAAACATATCTTTGCTTAGCAGATATTCTGAATTATCCACATCTACTGGCTGTGAAGTTACTCCACTGTATGTACAAGGCTGAGAGTCAGATGACCACAGTGATACTGGAACTGGCTGAAGTTTACAGATTGGACCACTCTCACCATTTTCAGCACCTGTTCCATTTTGAGGTGGGATAGATAATACGTTTCCTACGATTTTCTTTATCGCTGAATCATTAGTCTTGATGTGTGGGCATGGCATCTCATTCAGTGCAACGTTCTGATTTGAATGCACATCCAAGATGTAACTGTGTCCTTCTGGACACCCCCATACTGCTCCAACTACTCCACGATATTCGGCAGATAAGACACTCTGTACATTTGGTAGGGACCCACAGCTGCTGCCATGTCGGTGAGCCCAAGTGACCAAAACTTGCAAACATTGTGGGCTTGCATTTACTACACCATCATTTAGCATCCATTTAAAATAATCTAAAAATAAAAGAAATGGTAAGACAATTTACAACAGAATGAAACTAGGAACAGATTTCAATGCACTATCTTTAATAATCATGGTACATCGAACTAAATGTTCAAACATCAATCTAATTGAACAAACAAAATGGATATTCCTCCGTAAGATGAAGATGTCAGGAAGTATAAGAAAATTACAATTCATTCAGATTTCATTCTCAATGTGTATTAGTTATTGCAAGGTTAATTAATTACCTCATTGTAAAAGCTCCCCTCAGATAGCAGTGATCATAACATGATTTAATTTAACATTCAGTTTGAAGGAGAGGAATGTTTCTAAGATTAGTGGTTTATACTTAAACAAGGCAGTTATAAGGGAATGAAAGCTGAGCTAAAATGAAGTGGGACACTAAGTTAAGGGAGAGGTCAGTAGAGTTATTGAAGATGATATTCAGGAGATCTGTCAGAATACTCAGAAAAGTTACATTCTATTGGGAAAGAATTATTCCAAGTGAAGGACTAGCCATAGTTTCAAACTGAAAGAAAAGGCATAAAGTTCCACAAAAACGAGAGGCTGGTCAGAAGATTGGACAAAATTTAAGAACAGCACTAAGTATGAATAAAGTATTAGTAAGGGAGAAGACAGCTAGGAAAATAAAAAGACAGCAAAAGTTTCTCCAAATACATAAAAAGGGAAAGAGTAAACAAGATTTGTGTCGATTTTCTAGAGAATCAGTGTGGGGAAATTAAACCTGCAAAATAGGAAAATAGCATATGAATTTGAACAGATCGAGTAATTGGAAGCCTATGACCAGCAGTGTACCACAGCGATCAGTGTTGGGAACCTTTATGTTGTGTTCATTAACGACTTGAATGTGACCGTGGAAGGTTTGATTACTAAGTTTGCAGATGACATGAAAATTGATAGCATTGTTGACGGTGAGGAGGATGGCCTCAGGCTACAAGCCCATACTGATCACCTGGTAAAGTGAGCAGGGCTTGGCAGACGGAATTTAATCCCGATAAATGCGAGGTGATGTATTTTGGGAGGTCTAATAAAGAGAGAATATACATAATGAATGGAAGGCCCCTAGGGAGTACTGAGGAACAAAAGGACCTTGGTGTACAAGTCCATAGATCCCTGAAGGTGTCAACACAGGTAAATGAGGGGGGCTGAAGGTGGCACATTGGATGCTTGCCTTCATTAACTTGGATGTAAAATATATGAGCAAGGAAGTCTTGTTACAAGGTTAAATCACTGGTTAATAAAATGTGAGGCTGGATGAACACAGCAGGCCAAGCAGCATCTTGTGCTCCTGAGATGCTGCTTGGCCTGCTGTGTTCATCCAGCCTCACATTTTATTATCTTGGAATTCTCCAGCATCTGCAGTTCCCATTATCTCTGATACTAAATCACTGGTTAGTCCACAGTTCTAATACTGACGAAGGATGTGCAGTTCTGGTAACCACAATATTGCAAGGATGAGATTGCACTGGAGAGGGAGCAAAGGATATTCACCAGAATGTTGCCCGGGCTGAAAAGTCTCAGTTATGAGGACTGACTGGATAAGCTGGGTTTGTTTTCCTTGGAGCAGAGGAGGCTGAGGGAGATCTGATTAAGGTATACAAAATTATCAGAGGCATAAACACAGTAGATCGTGGGAATCTCTTTCCCACAACACACAGTTCTCAGAAGGTATATGTTAAAGGTGAGGTACAAGTGTTTAGAGGAATTCTGTGAAAAATTCTGTTTCATCCAGAGTGGTAGAAATATGCTGCCTGAGAGGCTGGAGGAGGCAGGTACTCTTGAATATTTAAGGAACATATGGATGTGTACTTGTATCGCTAGAGCATAGGAAGCTATGGACCAAGTGCAGATGAATGAGATTAGTGTAGTTTGGTGTTTGCTGGTTAGCATAGACATGGTGGATCAAAGGGCCTGTTTCTATGCTGTTTGTCTCTGAGATATTTTTAGTCTGTCTTCACCCATACATGACATAAATAACATGTCAGAAAAAACTGTGTATCAGAATATCAAAAAGAGGAATTTAAAACAATTACAATCACTAGAGAAAAGTTGCCAAGAAAATTATTAGAACTGAAATCTGACAAATCCTTGGCTGTAGTCCTGAACTGCTGCAGTCCTTGGGGTGCAATAAGTTGATAACCTATGCAAAATTATCCATGTTTCTCTGAGCCTACCCTGCGCTAGAAATCCTTAGTATAAGTAAATCAATTCCTGCGACCTTGGCAGGCAGTAACTGTTTAACTTTATTTCCATCAGCCAGGCTGGCACTTTGCCTTACAAGTTGCAATCATTTTTTTTCACATCCTAACAACCAGAGACACAAAATGTCTCTTACTGTCTCTAAAGATGCCAGCTAAGCTGACTGTTTCTAGCAGTTTTTGTTTTATTTGATTATTTCCAGCATCCACAGAATCTTACTTTTATTTGCAGTCTGCCCTAAGTTGTTTACATAAATTAATTCTGAGTACATCTAGCGGTGGGAACAAGGATTGAAAGAGAAGACAATATCATCTCTTGATTAAAAATGACAGGAAATTATTTATTTTTGCTAAAAGCCTCAAATGTAGCTTGTGGGATGTTTGAAACATTAATTAAAAAACGGAAAAATCCAGAACATCTCTGTAATCATGTTAACATTCAAGAAAAGCTGGGGAGAACCATAGCAAATGCTTTTTCAAGCCTGGTTGGGGAGGGGAAGGGATGGAGACAGTGATGGCGCAAATTGTGAAGAAACATTCAACTATTTAAGAATTCTTGCCCCGAGTAATATAGTAATATAATAAACGTACAAGTAGTTTTATCATTTGGAAATGCATTTTCCAACACTTGCAAGACAGAATCACAAGTATAACTTATTCAAATTTCAATCGGGTAGCTACAGAGAACCTATATCTTTTAGTTGGGGAAATACAGAACCACATTGTATAACTTTAAATTTAATGTTACGCCATTCAAGAATTAAATGTGAAATCACTGTTTAAAAATCAAGATATTTGGAATCTTGCACTAAAAGACAATAAATGCTGACTGACTTGATACTTTCAATTTTGAGGCTGATGGACGTTTGATACTTAATGGTGCCTAGGGATGTTGGGACATTGCACTGTAAAGAGTCTTTTTTTAAATGAATGATTTCTGAAGAAGGGTCCCAACCTGAAACGTCAACTTTCCTGCTCCTCTGATGCTGCCTGTGTTCCTCCAGCCCCACACTGTGTTATCTTTAACTCCAGCATCTGCAGTTCTTGCTAGCTCTTTATAAATGCAAGCTGTTGTTGTTCAAATGTAAATAGTTTTACATCCAGTAAGCTGAATTAGAGTTGATACCATGATTCACTCACCAGAGATAGAACTGTCTAACGGTGATTGCGAAAGTGACTGCATTGATGATAACTTTGTGGTTGCAGCACATCTACAACGATAAAATAAAACAGAAGCATTATATCCAATTGAGATTGAAACAACAGATATTACTCCTGTAAAATTGAAAGATATAGAAAAACTAGCTTGCAGAATAGGAATACCTGTTTACATCACAGATAGACGTTCCTCTACCACTCTGCCATAGTTTGCAGTTCAACTGTCATGGCAAACCCCAGTTCAGTCTGCAAAATGAATAGCCCCACAATTGCTGGAGGATAACTGGCTACCTAGTGTAAACATTATAACTTGGTACTGTACATTCAAGGTTGGGGGGTAAGAAATACTTTCCGTTGGCGACATTATGCTGCAATATAATGTTATATTTGTCCATTTTACTGCAATCTAAATATAATCTAAATAACAACTTGCATTTACAGAATGCTATTAACAAAGATACCATTTCAAGCTGTTTCACAGAAGGGAAACAAAAGTTTAATTGAAAAACTAGTTTTGAGGTAAAATTTGAAAAAGAAAGAGAATCAGTGCTGATGGTGAAATGAATGATCTGGGGATAGAGTGATATAAAAAGAAAAAAGAATACACAAAGGGGGTCACATGTAAAACAGAGGGTGGAGAATGTTGTTGACACAGATTGAGGCAAAACAACAAAGGATTTTATAACTGAGGATAAGGATTTTGAATTCAATGTATTGGAGATCAGGGAGTCAATTGTACGACATGATGACAGGACAGACCCGCCAATTACATCATAATTCAGACGAGGAGGGACATGTTTTACTGTTATCATCAACCATCAGAATCGCAAAATACAATTGAGCATAATGATATCAAACTGAGGTTCTATACACTGTTTCAGGCAAATAGAAAAGATTCCATAGCAATATTCACGTGTTCAACTCACTGTCTGGACCAACACTTGTCTGTCAACTATTAAAACAACTAGTTGAGCATTTAATTCTTAGCTGCTTGAACAACTGCATTAAGCACAAATTAGTTTCTAAGTTGCCCTGCATTGTAACAGTTCAAAAATATTTTGTTGGTTGTAAAATGCTATGGAACATGCCAAGGTCATGAAAAGCACCAAGAGAACTCTCGATCTCTTTAATTCAGGTCATGGAATCATTTACATCCATTTTAGATGGAGCAATGGGTTAACATAACTGAAAGATGGTGCTCACACCTGTGCAGCATTCTCTCAGTACTGCACTGAAGCGTCAACTGAGATTATATGCCAGTTTCTGTGAGCCTGCTAGCCTAGGCACAGTGGCAAGATTACTACTACTGAATCGGGCTGAAATTAGAAAAAAATGCTTCCTGTGCGAATCCCTGGAGAATCCCTACTCTAAATAACTCTCATTCTCCTTGTGGCCAATTGCTCGAGGCAGTTCTTAAAGGTTTGTTTTTAAATCAAATTCTAAAATTAATTAGTAAACTTTTGCACTTTGGAAGTCTAGCCACACTATGTTCTATGGCTTTTTACAGCTCACTTATGTAACATATTGGCATGGATAGAATATCGGCTAACTAACAGGGAACAGAGAAATGACACATAATGTAATCAGTGATGTGCCACAGGGATCACTGCTGCAGTTCAACTTTTCACAATTTACACTAATGACTGAGGTAATAGAACTGAAGGTACAGTTTCTAAATTTGATGATACAACAATACATGGGAAAGTAAGTTGGGAAGAGAACGTGGGGAGGCTATAAAAGGATATAAGTAGGCTTGGTGAACAAACTTAGCAAATGGTGTGTAATAAGGAAACATGTGAAACTGTCCATTTCAGTGGGAAGAATAAAAAGGAAGCAAAATATTTACATGGTGAGAGATTGCAGAGGGACCTGGATGTCAAAGTGCATATACAGCACACAATTAGTATGCAGGTGCAGCAAGTAATTACAAAAGCTAATAGAATTTTATCATTTGCTGCATGAGAAATTGAATACTAAAGCTAGGAGGTACATTTCCGCAATATAGAGCATTGTGGTAGTATTAGTCATTTTATTTAAAGAAGCACATAAATGCATTGGAAGCAGTTTAACAGAATAATACCTGGAAAGGATGAATGTGGACTTCACCAGTTTCAAAATCTCCCCTTCCCCCACTGCATCCCTAAACCAGCCCAGTTCATCCCCTCCCCCCACTGCACCACACAACCAGCCCAGCTCTTCCCCCCCACCCACTGCATCCCAAAACCAGTCCAACCTGTCTCTGCCTCCCTAACCGGTTCTTCCTCTCACCCATCCCTTCCTCCCACCCCAAGCCGCACCCCCAGCTACCTACTAACCTCATCCCACCTCCTTGACCTGTCCGTCTTCCCTGGACTGACCTATCCCCTCCCTACCTCCCCACCCACACCTTCTCCACCTATCTTCTTTACTCTCCATCTTCGGTCCGCCTCCCCCTCTCTCCCTATTTATTCCAGTTCCCTCCCCCCATCCCCCTCTCTGATGAAGGGTCTAGGCCCGAAACGTCAGCTTTTGTGCTCCTGAGATGCTGCTTGGCCTGCTGTGTTCATCCAGCCTCACATTTTATTATCTTGGAATCTCCAGCATCTGCAGTTCCCATTATCCCTGGAAAGGATGAGTTGTTTTATAAGAGGTTGAACAGGCTATGTTTGTATCCACTAGAGCTCAAAAGTGTAATAGGTGATGTAACTGTAATGCATAGATTCTAAGGGGTCTTTATAGGGTTGCTGTGGAAAAAATGTTTCTTATTTGAAATAATCTAGAACCAGTGGTCAGCATTTCAAAATAAAACATCATTCATTTAAGACAGAGATGAGAATATTTTTCTCTCAAAGAGATAAGAGTCTTTGAAACTCTCTCCCTCAACAGGCAGTGGAAACAGGGGACCTGAACATTTTTAAGACGGTAGAAGATATCAGAAGTAGATAGGTTAGATGCTAGGGAATGAAAGCTTATCAGGGGTAGATAAGAAGATGGAATGAACACATCATTCATGATATTATTGGAAGATGGAGTAGACTTGAGGGGCCAAGAGGCCACTCTGGCTCCTTACTCATATATTCATAATGATTCTTCCAGGACATGGAGAAGGCTGTTCAAGTATGACTTTCCCTTCAGAATCTATCTCAAAGAACCAATGCAAAGGAAAATACAAACTGTTGTGCTGCTAGCATATCTTGTGTGGATAAGCAAGGACAATAACATCAAGGATTCAATTTTTCAATAGTTCTCCAAGATATTGTACAATATCAAACCAGACAGATTTATTTGTCATCTACAGATCATCAGACTTGATGAAAAGATGATTTAGTGTTGCTAAATAATATTCCTGGATAATTTTGATCTTGCATTTATGCTTTGAATACAAAAAGGGACTTTGTTTTATTGCATTTATAGTAAACAATATAGTAAATTTGGTAACATTAGACAGTAGAGCACACAATAATCGTTCAATCTGAGACTTGAAATACCTGCTAGACTCTTGTCCACGTTGTACAGAAGCTACTGGTGAACTATTCACTCTTTGAATGTAGTTTCTCAAGATACTCCGACATTTGTAAAACTGAGCATGACACTTCCTGCAGATATACTGCGGCAAAGACGGATCCTGCCTTACCACAACACCGACCAGTTTCTGAAAATCAGTACAGAAAGTCTGCTGTGCTCTGCGCTGCCTCTCTGGATTTGCCTCGAGCAAAGGAACTTTTGCAAAAACATTACGTAGACTCCTAGAGGAAAACCTTCCATGACAGAGACGGCAGTAGCTTGTGGTCGCAACAAGAGGTGTAGCTAATGAGAAACAGGATACAAGTATACAAGTGAGCATATATTCTTCTGGGAATCAAATATTCAAGTTCCTTTTAAACATTTTATAACACTACAGTTAGCATAAAACCCCCATTAAATTTAGCATGCTCTCATTTGTTGTTACTCTAAGGAAATCTCATTAAAATTGTGAGTTCTTTCAAATTAAAACACTTAGCATTTATTTGTGAAGATATATTAATTAAAGTAAAACAAGGACAATTGATCTTGCCAGCAGTGACTGAAAACTGACACAGCACATCAAGAGTGGTTGGATAAAAGTAACCTTGACGAATCCGTAATGACATCAAAATAGCAATATCTTTCACCAACAGTAGGAATGAAAATATGGTAAGAACTTGGAACTTGCTACCAAAAAAAGTTGTTGAAACAAATTGTATAATATCTAAAGGAAAACTATGCACATTAGCAAGAAATAAATATGTGATGACATCGGTAAACTTTACAAGAAAATTTGACAGGAGGCTTAAGAGGAGCATCAAAATTGGCATGAACTAGTTGGCTGAACGTCCTGTTTCTGAGCTATATATCTGTATAATATTGTGAGATATATGAATGATTCAATTGTACCTATCCTTGCTACAAGGTCAGATTGATACGCCAGTTGATTAAAAGGAAATGTATGGATCTTAAACTATCAAATATTTGTGTAATCTTTGCATGAAACTGAATATAATCATGTCATTTGCTTATTAGTTGGCAATGATTTTCAGGGCTCATTATTTTAATGAATAATCTCCAAAAAATATTTTAGAGACTATGAAGCATTATTGAAGCTTTCCTAAAACAGAATTTTAAGTTATACACAGAATTCAATTATTTAGCTATTGTTTACATTTTCACAAGTGTTTTGTTGATCCTATTTATTTTAGATTCAGCTTTAGCATTATAAAGCTATCATTTTCAAATACACAATACAATGCGTACCTCAAAAATCAGTTTTCAGTATGATTAAATTTAAACTAAAGATATCTTGTATTCAATGACAATTTTTGTAAATCCTTTGGCTTAATGTGTAAGATATTGCCCCATGCTTAATTTACATATTCTTGGTAGTACAACACATAAATGTAAATGACTTAAATTGGAAAAACTGAGTAACACTCAAAAATCAAAAGAACACATAATTCATTTTCAAAGCAGTCAGCATACAATTAGAAAAGATGTTGAAGACATACAGAAGATAAGTGTAATTTAAAATATGTCAGGTATCAAATTTATTCACAGAATGCATAACTTTAGGAGATGCGCGGTCAAGTGAAGAACAGAATATTTTAACTGAATTAATTATACAATTCCAATGAGAAACTAGAACTGTTCAGCTTCTCCAACCTTTATCCCTGCTCTAAAAGGTGTACTGAAATGAGACCTTGAGTGGGTGTTCATGTGCGCAAATCTTGCAAACAAATTGAAAAAGCTACTTTTGAAAACGTACAATGGATCCTTAGAGAGAAGGAAAGATAGAAAAATAGAAGATATCAGCAGAAGCAGGTCATTCGACTCCTTGAGCCTACTCCACCATTCAATAATGATCAAACTCAATAACCCAATACCACCCTCCCACATATCCCTTGGCCCTTTAGTCACCAGTGCTATACCTAGTTTCTTATGCAAAACACAATGTTATGACTTCAACCACTTACTGTTGTAGTGAATTCCACAAATTCACCAATCTCTAGGTGAACAAATCTCTCTTAATTGTGAAGATATATTAATTAGAAGTAAAACAAAGACAACTGATCTTGCCAGCAGTGATTGAAAACTGGCACAGAACATCAAGAGTGGTTAAATAAAGGATCTCAGTTAATTCCTATTGATATCAAAATGGGAATATCTTTCATCAAAAATAGGAATGAAAATATGGTAAGAACCTGGAACTTCCTACCAAAAGAAGTGGTTGAAACAAACTGTATAATGATAGGGGGAAAGTAACTAAGTACATGAGCATAAAGTGAATAGGCTGTATGAATAGTCCTAAAAGGTTTACCCCTTAAACTAGAAACCCTGGTTCTAGACTCCAGAATCGGGAACATCCCTCATGGACTGGTCCTGTTAGAATTTTATAGGTTTAGATAAGAACCCCTCATTCTTTTAAACTGCAGTGAATACAATCTTAACCAACTCAGTCACTTTCATACATCAGTCCTATCATCCCAGGAATCAATCTGGTAAACCTTCATTGCACTCATTCTATGACATGAATATCCTTTCTCAAATAAGGAAACTGAATTTTGAAAATAATGCACACAGGTGTGGCTTCACCAATACCCATAATCATTGCAGCAAAATTTCATTGATCCTGTACTTGAATCCTCTTGCTATGAAAGCCAAATTACAGTTGCCTTCTTTACTGTCTGCTGTAGCTGCAAGTTTACTTTCAAAGACTGGTACACGAGGACCCCCAGGTCTTATTGAACATTCCCCCAACTGAATTAACAGCTGTTCAAATAATAATCTGCCCCCATGATTTTTGCTACCAAAGTGGATAATCTTGCATTTATCCACATTATACTACATCTGCCATGCATTTTCCCACTTACTCAGCCTGTCCAAATCACAATGCGACAACTCCGTGTCCCCTTCACAGCTCATCTTTCCTCCCAGCTTTATGTCAACTTTTGAGATATTACGTTTAGCTTCCTCATCTAAATCATTAACACATATTGTGAATAGCCACGAAAGAGAAATAGAGTACAAAAGCAAGTAAATTATATCAAACCCTTTATAAACTGACTGAATAAGTGGCTGCAGAGTGGGCATCACACTTTTGAAAAGGCTTTGAAGCCTTAGAGAAGTACAAAGGAAATTTATGGACTAGTTTCAGGGATGAGCAATTTCAGTTACGTGCAAAGGCTAGAGACTGTTCTTACAGCACAGAAAGTTAAAGGGAGGTTTAGTAGTACATAAAATTGAGAGATTTTGATACAATAAATGAGAAATCGTTTCCACAAGCAGGAGGGTTGGAAATCAGAGGAAGCAGTTTAAAATCATTGCCAGAAGAACTAAAAAAGGTTTGAAGAAAATTCTTTTAAGCAGTGAGTTACGGTTATCTAGTCTTAGAGGTGGTGATACACAATCTTAAGAGATGGTGAAACACATCGAAGTGTAACGTGCTCAAAAAGGGGAGAAGGTGCAGTATAATGAGAAAAGAACAAGTGTCTAATTGGTTACTGTTTCAAAGAACAGTCAAGGGCACATTCAGTTTGAATGCCCCCTGTTCTGTATGATTCTCTTAGTGATACAGTTTCATACTGCCTTATACTAAATAGCAAGCTATTTTACTACGCCTACCTGAACTTAAAATTATCAAAGTCATTCTTTATAAATAAGTTCTGTCAGTCACACAACTTCTTTCAGCTCAGGCTCTGTTTCATTCCAGCTATTTATGAAATTTGGATCATCGCATTTCAGGAAAAGCAACACCAATGATTTAGAATATATTGACCTCCTCACACAACAGTATATTTCAAAATGCATGACAGGGAGAAAGGTGAACATATGTATGAAATTAGGAACTTAAAAAGGTTAAAAGATATGATTTTTTTTAACCACTGCCTTTGCTTGTGGTTTTCAAACTTTTTTGTACAAGTGTCCTCACATACATGGGCATATGGGGTGGCCCGGTAGCTCAGTGGTTAGCACTGCAGCCTCACAGCGCCAGGGACCCGGGTTTGATTCCAGCCTCGGGTAACTGTCTGTGCGGAGTTTGCACATTCTCCCCGTATCTCTGTGGGTTTTCTCCAGGTGCTCCGGTTTCCTCCCACAGTCCAAAGATGTGCAGGCTAGGTGGATTGGCCATGCTAAATTGCCCGTAGTTTGTTTGTTATACAATAGAAATGTTATGGAAGTAGTTTTAATAGATCCATAAAAATGACAAACTCTTGAGATTCTCTCAAGTGACTCCTGTCCAGCAAGGAAGATTAGTTTGAAACCCTCCTAGTGTGACCGACAAACAATATCCAGCTGAAGAACGTCACCAAAATCATTCTGGTTAGTGTCATAAATATTTACAGTCCTGCTGAAAAGATTAAGGTTTTTGCATTTATGCATCAGGCTAAATTATCCCATTATCATTGAACATCAGACAGAATTTTTTTCTAATTTGTTTATGGGACTGAACGTTGCTGGCTAGGGGAGTATTTATCTCCTATCCATAATTTCTCAGGAATGGAGGTCTTACTCGGTTATTTCACAAGGCAGTAAAGAGTCAACCACAAGACAGTCACATGTAAGACAGACCAGGTGGGATGGCAGATTTCTTTCCCTTAAGGCCATTAATCAACCAGAGCTTTTTTTTGGTTTCCCCCCACAATTGATAATGGGTAGTCATTAGGCTAACATTTAATTCTAGATTTTTTTTCCATTGAATTTATATTTCACCATTTGCCATGGAAATTGAATTCATATCCTCAGTATATTAGCTTGTGGTCCTGGATTTCTTGTTCTGTGACACTACCATTATGCTACCGCCTCCACCTCAATTTTAAATTAATAGGACCTATTATTCTCATGCATTTCTTCTAATTTCCTTCTGTAGTTTCAGTGGCAGCCTCGTTTTCTATGGCATTTCAAATGTTCATCTAAATAGTTCTTAGATGTTGTAATGGTTCCCACTTCTACCACCCTTTGAGACAGTGAATTCTAAATACTCACTCTCAGAGTGAAATTTTGTTCTATTTCCCCTCAAAATCTCTTGCTCCTTACCTCAATTCCACGGGCCCTAGTATATGTCCCCATCTCGTCAGGGAAAAGTGTTTGTTCCTATTGACCGTATCTATACCCTTCATACTTTTGTAGACCACAATCAGATCTCTCTTCAATCTTTTCTGCTCTAAAGCAAATAACCCAACCTATCGAATCTCATTTCCAGCTGAAACATTCCAGCTTTGACAGCAGCCTGGTGAATCCCTTCTGCAACCTCTCTGGTTGTATTGCATCCCTCCTATACTGTGATGACCAAAACCAAAACAGTACTCTAGCTATGGTTTAACTAACAGTTTTTACAATTCCAGCATAACCTCCCAGCCTACGTTCAATGCCTTGGCTAATGAAGACAAGTATTCCATTCACCTTCTTAACCACCTTGTCTACCTGTCCTTCAAGGATCCATGTATATGTACATTAAGGTTCCACTGATCCTTAGTACTGGCCAGGATCCTATCTGTCATCATGTACACCCTTGCCTTGTTTGTCCTTCCAAAATGCATAACTTTTATTTTTAAGGATTAAGCCACATCGGCCTCTGTTCTGCCCATCTGATTAGACAGCATCTTTGGGTAGACTCAAGGTCACACATCATGGAAGCAGACCCTTTGCTCCACCCAGTCCACACTGACCATTTTCCCCAAACTTAACTCGTCCCATGTGCCTGCTGTTGGTCCTTATCCCTTTCTTATTCATGAACTTATCCAAATGTCTTTTAAATGTTGTAACTGTATCTGCATCCATCATTTTCTCTGGCAGTTCATTCCACACACAAACCACTGTCAGAAAATTTGCCCTTCATGTGCCTTTTAAGTCTGTCTCCTCTCACCCTAAAATTATGCCCCCTTGTTTTGACCTCCCCCAACCTAGGGAAAAGACCCTTGTCATTCACCTTATCTATGTCACTCATGATTTTATAAACCTGACTCCCCTTCTGTTTTTAAATTCTATCCTTATGGCCTCCGACAAGGAACCTTCAAAGATATTAGACATCCATTTTGCAGTAATTGATTCCTTATCAATAGTGCACTACTTCCTACACAATTCTGATGAAGGGTCATTGGAATCAAAGCATTATCTGTTTTTTTACCCCTCTAATAGATGCTACCAGACCAGTGTTTCTCCATCATGGTTTCCGTCCCTTGTGCCTTTCCTTGACTATATACGCTCTACTCTCCAGGTGACTTGATTTTGCTTTTACATCAGCCTGTGCATTACTCCCTATTTCACCTCCACTCTATTATCATACACCTACCAAATTAGTTTAAGCCCCCACTGTTAGTATTGGCAAACCTCCCCGAAAGAAGCTGGTCCCACTACCATACAGATGTAAACTGTCTGGACTTGGCAGGTACTACCTTCCTCAAAATGGAACCAGTGATTCAGGAATTTAAAGCACTCCCTCTGTACCAACTCTTCGGCCAAGTATTCATCTGCTCTATCTGCCTATTCCTATGCTTACTAACACGTGGCAAGGAGTAATCCAAAGATTACAACTTTTAAGGACCTGCTTTTCAGTGTGCTACATAGCTCCCTAAATTCTTGCTGCCTATGGTCACTAGTATCAATATGAACCACAAAGTCTAAATGTTTACTTCCCCCTTCAGAAGGCCCTGCAGCCAGTGATATTTTTGACCCTGGCTACTGGAATGCAGCACTATCCTGGAGTTATGTCTGTAGCCAGAGAAATACTTGTCTGTACCTCTCACTATCAAGTCTCCTACAGCTACTGCTCTTCCTCTTGACATACCAAATGAAACATCAAATGAATATGTATATAGACATAAAATTTTTAAAAATGTGATTGTCAGCCAGCAAAGAAAGCACATTTCTGTAACAATATTTCCTGTTATCCAAGTTGGACTAATGGGTCTCTTTCCGTGCTGTAGATTTCTATGACTCCATCATCTGGATGTGTAAATCAACAGGAAAGGTTTAAAGGGTATGAGCCAAATGCTGGCAAATGGGACTAGACTAATTTAGTACATCTGGCTGACATGGAAGAGTTGGACTGAAGGGTCTGTTTCCATGCTGTACATCTCAATGACTCTAAATAAAGGGTTCTGTTTAAAATAAAACTCAGAAGATCTGGAAAAAAGAAAATTCTAGACATTTCAAATCAATAATGACCATGCTGGGATATCAGCAGGCCTTAATCAGAAAACAGAAACTCGGGTCCATGTTTAAGCAGTGTTAACATTGGCGTTGAACAGATGTTGCCATCCAAGCCTATATTTCATAAAACAAAAGGAGGTCCAGTAAAAACAGACCCATCATAGGTACCACTCTGGCAGCTGAAAGACTTAACAGTTTGATTCTTTCTCAATTAATAAATCAGATTTCAATGCTTGGATAGGAGCAACTTTGAACAACCTTGAACCCGCAATTCACTTTCCATTCCTTTTAGAGAAATTATTCTGATATATTAGGTGCAAAAGTCAATGTTTAGAAACTTTTGAGAACTAGTCCTGCATTTAATAAATGATAAACTGAACTTTTTGAGAAAATAAAATTAATTATATAGTGTTGGAAGCTTGACTAAAAGGGGATACTAAAGGTTTCAGAAGGCCAAATGACTGTCCATGTTGTTGTTTTTGAATTTTTCAGTGTTAGCAATGTAGTTAGAGGGTGATTTATAAGGTATGTAGATCACCCCTTTTTATAACACGGTTTTTACAATTCAACAGAATGTAGTTTTGAGAGCTCTGACAGAAAAGCGGATGACCTTAAACCCCTAAAACTCTAAACTTGTATCAAGGCTCTTTTCCAGAGGTAAAACAGAAACGTCGTAGGGTAATTAATTCCCTTAATTCTGAAACTAATTTAGTAGATCGCGCCTATTTGGTACATTGCGGACATCACTAACATTCAACTTTCGAAGTCTGGCTATGATTGCTCTCTAAGCCAATGTGGACAGAACAGAGCTCAAAAATCCAATGGGATAAAGCATTAGAAAAGTAACAAGTTTAGGCAGGCAGCCTTGTAGGGATCACAGGATTTGCCTCCTTTTTCTTGAAAGTGTGCTACCAGATTCGGCTGACAGTGCCTGTAGTTAATATCTCATCAGACGGTCGGTGCCTCTAACAATGTTGCACTAACCCCAGAGTAAACCCGAGCTCCTGGAGTAAAGGGGAGTTGTTCACTCACTCACTGAGCGGGTGTTAACTGAGTCAAGGTGAGGACAAGCTTTGGATAATCCCAGACCAAAGAGTTGCAGCTTTTTAAAGGGCGACGAGAGACGGTCATTAAAAGCCGGCCCAGACCGGACAGGCCGGGGGCAGTGACCTGACTCCACAGCGACCTCAGGCCCGGGGGCCTCGTCTCCCCGCGGCAGAACTCCGGACTCGGACTGAGGCCCCGGCCGCTCGGAGCGTATCCACCGCTGCCGCTGAGCCTCGGACAGCCTTTTCATTTTCTGCGCCATTGACACCGACACGAAACGGCCGTGTTTGTTCCGCTTCATTTCTTCACAAAAGCAAAGTTTAAAAAAAACCGTCACCCAGGTAAACGGTAAACAACCGGAAACGGGGTGGAAAGGGATCGGGCAGGAATGACCCGCCGGACTGCACATCCCCACCGAAAGAACAGTTCCGGCCTGAGAAATCTGGGAGTTATGAATCGATTTAATCAAAAGACTGGTCCCACTCATGCCCGATACATTTGAGCACCTTGTTTAACATTAAAATCTCATTTTACATCCAAGTTAACATTCATTTCTCACAGCAAACGTGCCCAGTGAAGTATATACATATTTTTAAAAAAGTGTTTCTACATTCCTCCTGTTCCCACCGATTAATGTACACAGTGAACATGGTAAAGAAACCTCCAATGGTTTGAGGAAGCGGCGATATTCAGTACCGTCCTTTCAAATTAAGGATGTTATTTCCGCCGCCCCCCAACCACCAAGATGCTGAAACAGGTGAAGTTGTTTTCTGGAAGGTTTCGGTGACGTCGGAGAAGTCAGGCCTGTGGTCGCCCTGGTTACGGTCGGTTCCGGTTCCGGTTCGAGCACGTGGGTCTGGCAATGCGGCCGCTGACGGACGAGGAGACCCGGCTCCTGTTTGAGAAACTCTCCAAATAGTGAGGCTGGCGCTGGCGCTGGCGTCGTACCCGGGTATCCCGGTGCTGCGCGGAATAGCTGTGTTGGCTTTGGGTCCCACTCTCGGTGCCTGCTACTGGCTAAACCCAGAGAGGCTCCCTGTTGGGGCTAGTCTTCCTTCCATGCTAATATGGATATCACAGTGTGGAGCTGGAGGGGCACAACAGGTCAGACAGCAGAGGAGCAGGAAAGCTGACATTTCGGGAAGGGACCCTTCCTCTGATACTGAGATAATGGGAACTGCAGATGCTGGAGAATCCAAGATAATAAAATGTGAGGCTGGATGAACACAGCAGGCCAAGCAGCATCTCAGGAGTACAAAAGCTGACGTTTCGGGCCTAGACCCTTCATCAGAGAGCTCTCTGAAGGGTCTAGGTCCGAAACGTCAGCTTTTGTGCTCCTGAGATGCTGCTTGGCCCGCTGTGTTCATCCAGCTTCTCACTTTGTTATCTTCCTCTGATGCTGTCTGGTCTGCTGTCTTCCTCCAGCTCCACACTGTGTTATCTCTGACTGCAGCATCTACAGTTCTTACTGTCTCCTAGTAAATATAGTTTTTCTCTACACGCACACATCACGCTGCAGTCATGTCCAATTCTGAATCACTTTTGGAGTCTTAACAACGTGACTCAGAGTTTGGGCTCAGGACAGACGGGTTGTGAACAAGGCAAAATCAAAATAATTTATCAGGCTTAGACTTCAATATGACACCGTTTATTATACTTTCATACTAAATTTGGCTGTAGGTAAATCTAGACTTAAAAGGCTCTGATCTTGTAGTTACATTACATAAGCATTAATTTACTTGATGTGTTCATGTGCTCCCAAGCGTCATTGTGCGGTGGTACTTTCTGTTTTAACCTTCCCTGCTTTGTGCTATCTGTATTCAATGATGTACAGTTCTTTGATATTATCAGGTTGCTGTAAGGTCATGTAGCTCTAAGGCAAAATAAACTTGCACTTACAGTTTATGCACTTCTGGTTAATGACATATTTATTGTAGGGGATTTTTTTTAGTTAGAACATGCACATTGTTTGGGTACTGTAGAGTTATTTGTGCTGTATCTCACTGTGGTATCTGATCTAGGAATAATTAATTTTGAAAGTCTTGAAACAAAAAAGTTCCCTTCCCAATGTTGCTGGAAAATCCTGCCTGTATGCCAGATGTAATTTATTTCTAATGTATTGTGTTTCTAAATTGGAAGCACTGAGCCTTGAATTAAATACTTAAGTGTAGTATTGTTTGGGTTGGAATTCGTGTGTGCTTTTCTAAATCTTTCCCAATTTAAGGATTATTAAGAGTTTTCTTTGGCATGATTCCTTTGGTCCTCAATTGCTTGTAATCATGAGGAGCTCTTGGTCATTTAGTCACTTCACTGGGCAACTACATTTCTGTACGGAGTGTTTGTTATCATGTGATCATCTTTGGTATTTAAAAAAGTGTGGAAAATTTCAGAAGATCAGGCAACACTTGTGGGGAGCAATAAAGTTAAAGTTTCAGGTCAAGTGATGTTTCATCAGATTTTTGAAGCCTGACCAACTGAATTTTTATTTTGGATTTCCTACATCTGTATTATATTGCTTTTATGTTAATCCTCTAAGTACTATTTGTTGAATTGAACACTGAATTTGGGACACAAAAGTAAAAAAGCATTTTAAGCTCTGCCCTTATTTTGTTTGACTAATTTTAGCATTGGAGAGAATATAAAGTTACTGGTGGATCGGCCTGATGGAACCTACTGCTTCCGCTTACACAATGATCGTGTTTATTATGTAAGGTAAGCAAGGCAACAAATTTTTAATCCTACACCCTGGTTTTGAGCAAGGCAGTGATTTCACCTGACGTAGACTGAAGGTTGTGCAAGTGTGGGAATATCCTTTTTAGTATGAAGGAAAGATGAAAGAATTTGTGTGTTTTTGCTGAAGACCAGAACGAACAGCTGTGAACGTATACTACATATTAACTATGATTAAGTGTTTCAAAGTTTATTTGTATGGCACTATCTGGAAGGGGCACTGTTATGGAATATCGAATTCGATTTAGCTGCAATTTGTTTTACTGTCTCTTGTAGTGAGAAAATCCTGAAGTTGGCAACAAATATTTCTCGAGATAAACTTGTTTCATTCGGAACCTGCTTTGGAAAATTCACTAAGACTTTAAAATTTCGACTTCACATTACAGCACTTGACTATCTTGCTCCCTATGCCAAGGTAGGTGATGTTGTTTTCAATGAACCGGTAGATGCATCATTGTAAATTTAGCGTTGTTTTATTATGGGCAAGGTTGGCTCTGTATTACCTAAATATTAGAATGTGCCTTCAACCTTACCTTGTGTAACATTCTAAAATATTCAGATGTATGAGATAATTTACTTTTTAAAATTTCAGTACAAAGTGTGGGTGAAACCAGGAACAGAACAATCTTTCCTTTATGGAAACCATATACTGAAATCTGGTTTGGGCCGAATTACCGAAAATACATCCCAGTACCAAGGTGTAGTGGTTTATTCAATGGCAGATGTTCCATTGGTAAGTGAAAGGACTGTTTGCTGTTTATTAATTGGTGAGACCTAACCATTCTGCTAGTGAGGGTGAATTAGACAGAAGTGATCTTTTGAGGCACAGTGGGAAGCAGCCGTGTTTCTGCAACAGAAGTTCTGGATTTTAAACTGGATTGGTGATAGTTTGCTGGACAGGCTGTGTGAACTAGATTGGAATCAATAGCACGTGGTTTGATCCCTGTTTGATTGGGGTGATTTGAAGTTTGCCTTCATGACCTCCACTGAGGTTGTGTCACTGTGGGTCAGACATGCCTTTGAATACAGAGCTTAAGAAGAATCCAGACAAATTCTGACCATGATATACCAAGGTTCACTTTATTTTCACAGACGTAATTACATTTAACATTAATTTTCTAACGTTTAATTTTCAATCTAAAATAAGGCACGTTATCTCTGTTATGAGTTGGCTTCGTTACAGCTGCCCTATCCACATGAACCTAAAACAATTTTTGTTGGTATAATTTATCCCTTCAGGTTAAAACGGACAGTGTAAAATAATTTTCTTAGTGTTGTTACATCATGGGGTAGCAAGCCAAACCAAACTTGTCTCACTCTCACTGGATTCATAACAGAGTGAACTTAAAAACATTCAATGACCCAAAAATTGCTCAGGTGTTTCATGTTGGCATTATAAATAATAGATCACATATACCAAAGTGTGATTTAAACACAAATTAACAATTTCTTCTTAAGTATGCAACTCTAGCAGAACACACGAACTATGAAACATTCTAATTAATGTCTACGATCTGAGCCCAATATTCTTTGATCAATAACCTCCACTTTCCCACTGACCATATCTTACTTGAATTCCAAAGTCAGAGGTCGTGGGTGAATGCAACAGCTTCAATAGTCTTCCATAATTATTCAGCCACTTCATACAGACTCGGTTCCTCTTCTCAGAGCATTCAACTAGTTAAAAACAGGATTGCAATCAGAGAGCAAAACAAAAGCATCTTCTGAAAGCTTTCAAAACATAAAACTGCCTGCTGCTCAAAACCTAATCAACCAGTTCAGTTTTAGTTTTCTCTTTTTTTTCCTTCAACATTTTCTGTAGTAGATCCTTTCTTGACTGACCAACATCCAGCCAGCTGCCAACCTGACCATTGCAATATCTCCGTGCCAAATTGTCTGTAGTGCCATTTGTGCAGTAATTAATCTGCATTATCTTTCCAGGCCAATACCTCATAATAAAATCTCTTTGTACTCTCTTTTTTTAATCAAACAAAAGCTCCTAGTCAAAGGTCAATTCTCAATTTCAACTCTCATTTCCAAATGAAAAATCGTAAAAATAAAATAAAAAATAGTGATGGCCTCAACAGTGTTTATTACTAATATTTGCAGTGAAATTATCTTCAAAGCTGCATTATGAATCCAAATGTTGTTTGTTGTTTATCCTTGGTTCTGGCTTTTTAAATGCCATCAGGATTCTGATGAACTAAGCCATAGTTAAATTATTTAACGCACGGCTTTTAAAATGTTTTTTGACTTATTTTTGAAGGGCTTTGGAGTTGCTGCAAAATCAACACAGGATTGCCGGAAAGTAGACCCTATGGCAATTGTTGTATTTCACCAGGCTGATGTTGGCGAGTATATTCGGAATGAGGACACTCTGACATAACTCATCTTGTCAATCATATTAAAAGACTGATGTTCTCAAACTGAGAACACTATTAACATGGATTGCTCTTTACTAACCATGTTCCTTTGACATCTTCACAAGGCAATGCACAACACCCAATTGTGGTGGGGAACTTAAGTGAATTTATCAAGCTTTTCTGTAACATTATCCTTGCAAGGTGATATCATCTGCAAACATAGCAACTTATTAGTTCAGAATTGTAACAGTTGTACACTAGGGCACTTTCTTGTGAAAATGTTGCTGGTGTTTGATTCTGTTTCTTTGGTTTTAAATTATATTGAAGTTTCAGGCAATGGAATAATTTAATAGATCTGACTTTTGAAAATCCCCAAATCCAACTTGTTTAACTGTGAAGAATGGTTGTCTCCGCATGAGTTTCATTCATGGATAATTTGCATATTTCACTTGGAGGGTATTGAAAACCATTTTGTTATATTTAAATAATTGTTATTAAAAAAGAAAACTGCTCACTACTTGCTACCAGATTATTTATCTGTAAATTGTTAACTATTATATATCACCTGCTTTCTTGTTTTTACAATGTAGTTCTAAGTTCAGTTGATTAAAGGAACTAATTAAATTTAGTCCAATCCAGAGAAGTAGGTTAACTGGACTTTTAATATATTTTCTGCTGGGGTACTGTGGTGGAAACGAAGCTTTGCTATTCGCAGAGATATTACCCAAGCTGAGGATGGTTTAAGATGTACAGGATTCTCCAGTTTGCCTGACAGAACCACAAACCAATTCACTACTTGTCAATCAAAGCTGCATTTGTACCCAGTCCTTTGGCTCCAGTTTGTCTGCAACCATTGCTAAAGCCACAGCTATGCAAACCATGAGTATCATAAAGGGTTCCAATTTACTTTCAAACCAGACAGCAGTCCCAACCATCCCTGCTTTTAAAACCATTCTTAACTCATTTACATCCATAACTTTAAAAATTGCAAATAAAAAGACATATTCTTCATAGGAAATTGTTGTCAGCATTGATAATGAGTGTTGCAAATATAAACTTGTAATACTGTAATTGAAGCCCTCTGCTAACAGCAGTGCCTCGTACCCTCCCTCGACCTCTTCATCTCCAACTGCCGTTGAGACATTAACCGCCTCAACCTCTCCACCCATCTCACCCACTCCAACCTCTCCCCCGCAGAACGGGCAGCCCTCCGCTCCAACCCCAACCTCACCATCAAACCCGCAGACAAGGGTGGCGCAGTGGTAGTATGGCGCACTGACCTCTACGTCGCCGAGGCCAGACGCCAACTCTCCGACACCACCTCCTACCGCCTCCTCGATCATGACCCCACACCCGAGCACCAAACCATCATCTCCAACACCATTCACGACCTCATCACCTCAGGGGACCTCCCACCCACAGCCTCCAACCTCATTGTTCCCCAACCCCGCACGGCCCGTTTCTATCTCTTTCCCAAAATCCACAAACCTGCCTGCCCTGGTCGACCTATCGTCTCAGCCTGCTCCTGCCCCACCGAACTCATCTCCACCTATCTGGACTCCATTTTCTCCCCTTTGGTCCAGGAACTCCCCACCTACGTCCGTGACACCACCCACGCCCTCCACCTCCTCCAGGACTTCCAATTCCCTGGCCCCCAACACCTCATATTCACCATGGACGTCCAGTCCCTGTACACCTGCATTCCGCATGGAGATGGCCTCAAGGCCCTCCGCTTCTTCCTGTCCCGCAGGCCCGACCAGTCCCCCTCCACTGACACACTCATCCGCCTAGCTGAACTCGTCCTCACACTCAACAACTTCTCTTTTGACTCCTCCCACTTCCTACAGACTAAGGGGGTGGCCATGGGCCCCAGCTATGCCTGCCTCTTTGTAGGTTACGTGGAACAGTCCCTCTTCCGCACCTACACAGGCCCCAAACCCCACCTCTTCCTCCGGTACATTGATGACTGTATCGGCGCCGCCTCTTGCTCCCCAGAGGAGCTCGAACAGTTCATCCACTTCACCAACACCTTCCACCCCAACCTTCAGTTCACCTGGGCCATCTCCAGCACATCCCTCACCTTCCTGGACCTCTCAGTCTCCATCTCAGGCAACCAGCTTGTAACTGATGTCCATTTCAAGCCCACCGACACCCACAGCTACCTAGAATACACCTCCTCCCACCCACCCTCCTGCAAAAATTCCATCCCCTATTCCCAATTCCTCCGCCTCCGCCGCATCTGCTCCCATGATAAGACGTTCCACTCCTGCACATCCCAGATGTCCAAGTTCTTTAAGGACCGCAACTTTCCCCCCACAGTGATCGAGAACGCCCTTGACCGCGTCTCCCGTATTTCCCGCAACACATCCCTCACACCCTGCCCCTGCCACAACCGCCCTAAGAGGATCCCCCTCGTTCTCACACACCACTCTACCAACCTCCGGATACAACGCATCATCCTCCGACACTTCCGCCATTTACAATCCGACCCCACCACCCAAGACATTTTTCCATCCCCTCCCCTGTCTGCTTTCCGGAGAGACCACTCTCTCCGTGACTCCCTTGTTCGCTCCACACTGCCCTCCAACCCCACCACACCCGGCACCTTCCCCTGCAACCGCAGGAAATGCTACACTTGTCCCCACACCTCCTCCCTCACCCCTATCCCAGGCCCCAAGATGACATTCCACATTAAGCAGAGGTTCACCTGCACATCTGCCAATGTGGTATACTGCATCCACTGTACCCGGTGCGGCTTCCTCTACATTGGGGAAACCAAGCGGAGGCTTGGGGACCGCTTTGCAGAACACCTCCGCTCAGTTCGCAACAAACAACTGCACCTCCCAGACGCAAACCATTTCCACTCCCCCTCCCATTCTCTAGATGACATGTCCATCATGGGCCTCCTGCAGTGCCACAATGATGCCACCCGAAGTTTGCAGGAACAGCAACTCATATTCCGCCTGGGAACCCTGCAGCCATATGGTATCAATGTGGACTTCACCAGTTTCAAAATCTCCCCTTCCCCTACTGCATCCCTAAACCAGCCCAGTTCGCCCCCTCCCCCCACTGCACCACACAACCAGCCCAGCTCTTCCCCCCCACCCACTGCATCCCAAAACCAGTCCAACCTGTCTCTGCCTCCCTAACCAGTTCTTCCTCTCACCCATCCCTTCCTCCCACCCCAAGCCGCACCCCCAGCTACCTACTAACCTCATCCCACCACCTCGACCTGTCCGTCTTCCCTGGACTGACCTATCCCCTCCCTACCTCCCCACCTATACTCTCTCCACCTATCTTCTTTACTCTCCATCTTCGGTCCGCCTCCCCCTCTCTCCCTTTTTATTCCAGTTCCCTCTCCCCATCCCCCTCTCTGATGAAGGGTCTAGGACCGAAACGTCAGCTTTTGTGCTCCTGAGATGCTGCTTGGCCTGCTGTGTTCATCCAGCCTCACATTTTATTATCTAGCAGTGCTGCAGTGTTCAATTTTGCATGTAACAGTTTTTTAAACTGTTACTGCTGAAACGTCTGTGCTCAACTGTTTTCTTTCCACAGTTCTGTCAGTTTTGTTATTTAATACAAAACAGCTCCTCTTTCTCATTCAGCTTTTCTTCTGTCCTGGCCTGCTGTCCCGCTTTTCTCTCTCTCGCTCTCTCCAGCTATCCGCTCGCCCAGCTCCACCTACCCTGCCCTGCCTCCACCTGCACCCCTACCAACTTCAGCATAAATGCCAGTTTCTCTAAGCTACTGACAGTTCTGCAGAAGTGTTACTGGACTTAACTGCTTTCTTCCCACAAATGCTGCCAGACCTGCTGGGTTTCTGCAGCAATTTCTGTTTTTGTTATTAAATACAATTTGCTGTTATATAAATTTTAGATCTATGTGTACTGCTGGTGAATCTTTTCAAATGCTGATGTTCACATTTATAATGAGCACAGCTTTGAGCCCATCACATTTTATTGGTACACTCTTACCAATAAGGCACTCCAGCAACATCTCTTGCAAAGGTTCTGTCATTATAATGCACAATATTGTATTATGACTGGTGGCCATGCCTTCGGTTGCCTTGACCTTAAGCTCTGTAGCCTCCTAACTACCATCAATTTTGAAGATACTGCTTAAAATCTTGTCCTTTGATCAAGTGCTTGGTCACTTGCACTAGAATTTCATCATATTGTTTAGTGGCAAATTTTGCTAGTTCCAAATAATCTTACGGGATAAGTTTTTAATGATAAATGTGGATCTGAATTTGTACTAAATTAAACAATATAATCTTTAAATGGGGAATTAATCTTCGAAGATTATCTCTCAAACATTTCAAAACCCATCTTTTCAAATAAGGCTTTTACATCAATATACTTAATCTGTTCCATATTAGCAAGTGTCTGCAGCTCTTATTTGTACGTTGCATTGGGATACTTCTTGCATGAAAGTCAGTAGGCTACGGGAGTGCTGCAACATTGAATATGTTGTCGTTTGGATGAGTCATCTGCTGTCTCAAACAATTAAGTCGATGGTACCATTTTGAAGATGAACAAACAATTTCTTGCTGTTGTCTCAGCCAATGCCTATCTCTCAACCAGCATTTATAAGATGGATTTTTTGCTCATTATCACATTGCTTTTGTAGGATCTTGCTGTGTCCTTATTGGCTGCCACATTTCCTGTAATTCAACAATGATTATGCACTGGTGTGAATGAAACATGAGCAAAACAAAATCTCATCTGTGGATGTATTGCTCATTCCTCCCGGACCTTCTGTCCCTGGGTGAATTCTCATGTATTGGTAACAAGCTGACTTACTTGGTTTAAATCTCACCACTTTTCATGCTGGAAATTTGTTCTTTATAAAACTAAATGTACGCTGCCAACTCATTTGAGTTTCTCTTTTTTTTTAATGCATGAAGCAATATTAATATCCGTCAACAGTGGGTGGCTTTGAGTTCCACCAAAAAGGAATGAAGGTCATT
This sequence comes from Stegostoma tigrinum, assembly GCF_030684315.1. Taxonomy (NCBI): domain Eukaryota; kingdom Metazoa; phylum Chordata; class Chondrichthyes; order Orectolobiformes; family Stegostomatidae; genus Stegostoma; species Stegostoma tigrinum. Next base: position 38,815,753 of record NC_081369.1, read on the forward strand.
AATTTCTTGCTAAAGATTATTGTATTCTGAATCTCTCTATTTCAGAGATGTTCAGCTTGGAGCAACAAATAGCATGGTTAGTGTGAGAAAATTTTGCTATAGTAAGACAGGGAAGCTGATTGAATATATCTAGGAATTTGGGGCAGAGGGGGAAAGTGTTACTTTAAGTAATACTTGCTGTAGATAGTAAACTTACTACAGTAAAAGGTGAGTGAAACAGGTTAAAAGGTGTAGATCAAGAGGCCTATGTGTAATGGGACCAGATGTAGAGTGTAAAGAGTTGACCTCAACTAGAGTTGCAGACTCGCATATTCCATTCAAGACTACATGCTGCTGTGAGTACTAAAGTTTGGGACAGTTGCCGCCAATACAGTGGGGAAAGACCACTGTCAGAGTATAATGTGGGTTCATTCAGTTCTGCTCCCAAAAGAGCTACCCAGCTTGTCCCACTTTCCAGTCGTATTTCCGTAACCTCTACCTTCATCACATTAAAATATAAATCTTTTGAAATCTCCTATGGAATCTGCTTTCATCACTCTCGCAGGTGGTGTATTCCAAATCCTGAAAATTCATGAGTAAAGAAGTTTCTCCTCATCTCACTCGTAGCTCACTTGCTGACAATCTTGAAATTATAATCCCTAGCTACTGGTACCCCTAGTGTGTAATTATTGATAATTTTTTATAAAAAAAGTATATTTTTGCCATAAAAAAGCAGTAGCTACAGTGGTAGAAGGTGCACTGGTAATAATTTCTAAGAATCCAGAGATTCTGAAAAGGCCCAAGAGGATTTGCAAAGCTACCAACCTAACATCCTAATCAAAAAGGAGGGAGACAAAATCACAGGGAACCATAGGCCATTTAGCTTAATATCCAACATTAGAGATTATTAGAAAGGATGTATTAGCAGAGCAGTTAAAAGCACATAATATAATGGAGAGTAACCGTGAATTTATAAACAGGAAATTATGCCTGTAAGATTTATTAAAATTCTGGAAGCGGTAACAAGCAGGATAGAGAAGGATGGCCCAGTAGATGTAATATATTTTGGGATTTCTAACAGGTATTCTTTAAGGTACAGCATATAAGGCAGTTTAATAAGTTAGGAGACTTTAATGTCATATCAGCATGGACTAGCTAACTGATCAAAGGCCTGGTGATAGGATTACAGTGGCATTATTGGATGGCAATCTGTAGCTAGTAGAGTGTCATCAGTGCTGGAGCCACAATTATTTGCAATGTATATTAATGACTCGATGACAGAAATAAATGTACTATTGCCAAATTTCAAGATGACAAAAATAGATAGGAACACATGGTAGGAATGACACAGAGTCTATGGAGCAATATAGTCAGATTAGTGAATGGACAAAAACTTGGCAGTTGGAATATAATGTGGAAAAATGTCAGGTTATGCATTTTAGCAGGACAAATAGAAGAGCTAGATATTATTTAAGTGGGGAAAGACTGCAGAAAGCTGCAACATAGAGGAATCTTTGCATTAATTACAAAAAGATAGAATACAATTCCAGGAGGTAATAGCAAAGGCAAATAGAATGTTTGCATTATTTTTAAAGGTAATGCAGTATTTTAAAAAAAAAGCTGTTGCTAAAACTATACACGGTACTAGTTGGATGATGCCCAGAATACTGTGAGCAGTTTTGATCCTCCTGTCTAAGGAAAGATGGCACTGGATGCAGTCCAGAAAAGATTCACAAGGCTGATCCAGGGTTTGGCGTGTTCTTTGAGAGGTTGAGTAGGTAAGGCCTGTACTCCATTGAAGTTTAGAAAAATAAAGCCACTCGTAAACAAATGCATATGATTCTGTGAGGACTTGAGGTATTGTTTCTGTTTGTAGGGGGGGTCTAGGACCAGACGGCATAATCTCAGACTAATGGATTGTTCTTTAAAAGCTGAGGACAATTTCCTTCTCTCAGAAGATAGTGTTTCTATGAATGTGTTTACTGCAGAGGGCGTTTGAGGCTGTAATACACAGATTTTTACTTATTAAGTTGATCGAGAGTTGTGGGGAAAAGACAGGACTGTGGAGTTGAGGATTACCATATGAACTCTGATTTAATTGAATGGCAGAGCAGACATGATGGGTCGAATAGCCTATGTCTGCTCCTACATCTTATAAAATTATTTGAGCTGCAGGCAGCTCTCTGATGAAGGGTCTAGGCCCGAAACATCAGCCTTTGTGCTCCTGAGATGCTGCTGGGCCTGCTGTGTTCATCCAGCTTCACGTTTTATTATCTTGGTCCCTGAGTTGTGAATGGGTTCCATTCGTGAGTCCCCAAGTCGATTTTGTGCACAAGTTGGAACATGATACAGTGCGGAATAAAGTAACTTCGTAAGCATGAGCAAATGTTTGCGTGTCAGATCTTTAAAATTAATATTAATACAGGATCTCATTCTTAAGTGCAAACTTTTGGTATTTGGATGTTCATAAATCAGGAACTGTCTGAATGGTTAAAATACAAATATTGTTGTGCAATCTTTTACCACATGAGGGCTCCAAACTGCTTTTGCAAACCAGCTTTTCACAACAGTATTAAAACTCAAACAAATTAGGAGCAAAAAATAGTGCAGTAAAAGCCGAAATAACTCATTTTCAGGTAGCGTGTATGGGTAGGAATAGAGTTAATGTTTCAGATCCATCAGAGCTGAAGAGAAATAGAAACGTAAGGGTTTTAATGGTGCTGCAAGGGAGGGGATGTGGCAGGAGGAACAAGGAAAATTCTGTGTTAGGGTGGAGGTCAGGGCAGATTATTTAATCAAAAGATTTCATGATACAAAAGCCAAAACAAATATTGATGTAGTGAAGAAGCAAAGGCTATGTTCAAATGAGGTGAAGATTGCTACATTATGCCATTCAAATTCAACACAAACGGATATAAAAAGAAACAAGGAGATGATCTAAGATAATAAAATGTGGGGCTGGATGAACACAGCAGGCCAAGCAGCATCTCAGGAGCACAAAAGCTGACGTTTCGGACTGACTTCATCTGATGAAGGGTCTAGGCCCGAAACGTCAGCTTTTGTGCTCCTGAGATGCTGCTTGGCCTGCTGTGTTCATCCAGCCTCACATTTTATTATCCTGGATTCTCCAGCATCTGCAGTTCCCATTATCTCTGAAGGAGATGATCTACTCAGTTACAGGAGTCCTCACCGTATGCTCGGGTTTTACTCGAAAAGCAATGTAGTTCCATTAGAGGTAATTCAATGGAGGTTGACAAGATTGATTCCAGAGATGAGGGATTTGTCTTATGAAAAGAGAATGACCAGTTTGATCTAATTGAGGTTTTTAAGATGCTAAAGGGGATTGACAAATTAAGTGTCAAAAGGATGTTTCCTCATGTGAACAATCTAAAACAAGAGGTCATAGTTTTAAAGGGCTAGGAGATTTAAAACAGATGAGAAATTTTGTGAATCTGTGGAATTCAAAGTGTAGTGGATGTTGGGTCATTGTGTAACTTTGTGGAGGACACAGACCGATTTTTAATTAGTAATGTGTTGAATGGTAATGGAGAGTGGGCAGGAAAGTGGAGCTGAGATCAGCAATGGCCTTTACCCCCTAAGAATAATGTAACTATGAGGATAGGGACTGTAAAAGTGTTAAAGTCAAAACAACACAATAAACACACACCCCTGCTATGAACAACATGAAAGAAGACAATGTGACTCAGAGGCATCAGGCAGGATGTTGGAAGTGGGTGCAAACATTATGGTACAGACACAGATTACAGGTCGTGCCTGCTCAGCTGAACTGATTTGAAAAAGATACAACGGTGTGAGTGTGAAGAAATTTTTTGTTTAGTTACTCAAAATGTTAGTGGTGAATGTGAAATAACATATTTCACAACAGCGTATATTGCAGACCCTCTACGCCACCTTTTGGTTGTTGCATCATGAAATCTTACAGGATACACACAGAGTATGATTTTTGTTTTCCCTTTGTTATTTGGTATTTCTTGAGCATTGGCCTATTGAATATCAGACAAAACGTGAAAAATACATGTCTATTTTCACCAGTACTCAGTTTCTACTCTCAGTTCAGATGAAGGACATTGACTTGAAAAGTTTAGTCTGTTCCTTTCCACAGAAGCTACCTGACCTGCTGAGTTTTTCCAATATTTTGTTGTTCTTATTTCAGGTTTCCGCCGTCCACAGTATTTTGTTTTTGTACAAATTTTTACAATCTATTCCCTAAGTATGACTTTCAGTACCAACCCTCTAGGTGATCATAATTCTTTATTTGATTTTTTTTAAAATAGCCCTGATCATCTTTGGTACTAATGTTAGTGATTGGGGTTTCATAGATACCTTTCCTGTTCTGCCCCATTTAGACCAATATCTAAGCAGCACATGACTTTGTCATTCTTTCTGCCAAATTGTACCACCACACACTTGCCTATATTGAAATTCATGTGGCATTTGCATGTCCATTGGGAAGTTTAACAGTAAAATGTAATAATGCTTTGCTGTATATTGTCATAGTCTTCTTTTGTACTAACTACAACCAAATAAGATTAAAGTATGATTCAGGACATGAAGAGCCAGTTTTTTTTCTTTACAGAGATTCTGTAGTATGTTAATTTTGTTAGCGATTGAAACAGATCATCTTAATGTTTAAGAATAGATGGTTGAAGAAAAGCGGGGTAGAGGTATTAACATAATTATATTAGCCATGAAATAACCCTTCCTTCTAAGTAATATTTATTGCCTAAATTATAGAGAGATATTTACACAACATGAAATAGACCACCGTCTTCATCTGCTGTAATTTAGTAAGCTATGTTTGTTTCTTAAAGTAAAAGAGAGAAATGTAATGTTCAGAAGAAGGGTCCTGACCCAAAATGTCAACTTTCCTGCTCCTCAGATGCTTGCTGGTCTGCTGTATTCTTCCAGCAACACATTGTGTTATATCTAATTTTATGTTCAGATTTGCTTTCAGATGCAAGTTCTAACTCAGTGTAGAGCCTTGAGTTTTGATTGACCACTTCACTGGTGTTTAATGTTGAAATTCCAGGTCTTGTTGCAACATTTCAGTTCATACATTCGTGGGCAAGAGAGAGGGAGGGATGCATCCTTGAAATTATCCTTCTCCTCCATCAGTACAACTGTAATACTTAGAGACAAAAATAGAAATTGTTGGAAAAGCTCAACAAGCCTGGCAGCTTCTCCGAAGAGAAATCAGAGGTAATGTTTCGGCTCAAGTGACTGAAACCTCAGAACCTTATACTTAGACACTCCCAGTAAAGCTTTGTGTGGGTAGAAAGGGCCAGATTGTCTGGTTGCTGTGAAGAAATTGCGGGTGTGTGTTAATTAGAGATATAGTGTTGCACAATGTAGGCTATACGTTTCTCTAGCTACAATACCCCGAGTAACTGTGAGTTATGCTTAGCCAAAACTAATCCATGTTTTGTATAATAAAAATATGAAATAAGTCAGTCATTGAAAGTATCCAGATAATGGAAAACATGTTAAAATTGTGTAAGAGATGAACATTTTCAGAGACCTCTACTGAAGTGACATCCATCTTTATTCATACCTGTTTATCCACAATTTCTGGCAATGCTACAATGAGTGAGTGGAAAAAAGCCCATGAAAATTCTGCCTCTAAATTTTCTTCATATTCAGTTTTTTGGGAGAAATGTTGCAATATTTAAGGGTTACTGTGGTATCTCCATCCTTTTATTTAGTTCTTACACTAAAGTATAATATACTAGGTAAGCTAATGTGACAACAGTAGGAAATAACACCAATGGAGTTCCACTATTTTTTTGATTCTGATAGCCATAGGCAGTTCTACATTCATTCTGAACCTCATCATATGGGATAGGCTCGTCATCTCCAGAAGAGTTGGACTTAACCTAGAAAACAAGCAGAAACATACATTTGTTAACACATGTAGTCCATTATCATTTACAGCTTGAACGGTGCTGAAAATAAATATCACGTTAAAAGCTTTTCATTTTCCACAAATCATGACTGAAGTGTGAGAAAAACAACTTTAGAAAGGAAACAATTTAAATGGCATGAGAAAAGGAAACTAATTAATTGGACTATAGTTGACACAGTTAAAACTTTTTGCTGCTTCTTTGTTTTGGTAAGATCACAGTAGATCTGATCAAAACCTCAAATCTGCATTCCTGCATATTTTGGTATTCTCTTACTCCCTTGCTTGACAAGAATCTATTTGTCTCTGCCTTAAAGAAGAACTCTGCTTCTACCACCGTTTTAGGAAGTGAGTTCCAAAGACTTATGACTGTAAAATGGGAATTAAATTACCTCTTAAATGGGTGACCCTAGTTTTTTAAATAGTGACCCCTCGTTCCATGTTCTCCCTTAAAAGGAAACTTCATCTCCACAACTACCCTGTCAAGACTCCTGAGACTCTTATTCAATCAAATCAACTCTTCCTCTTCTAAACTCCAGCAGATGCAAGCCTAGCCTGTCCAATCTTTCATCATAAGCACCTCTCCCCATTTCGGGTATTAGTCTAGTAAACCTTCTCTGAATTGCCTCCAAAACATTTACATGCTTCCTTAAATGAGGTGACCAGTACTGTCCATTGTATTGCAGATGTGGTCTCATGAATTTCCACTATAACTGAAACAAACTCACTTTTGAATTCAGTCTCCCCCTTAATAAATGAGAACATTCCATTCACATCCCAAATTATTTGCTGTAACTGCATGCTAACTTTTTGTGATTCATGCATTGAAGACCTCTCAGATCCCTTTGCATCTCACAACTCTGGATTCTTTCAATATTTAAATAATATATTTCTTTTATATTCTTTATGCCAAAATGGACAATTTCACATTCTGCCCATAATATAGACCATTTGCCACATCTTTGTCCTCTCACCCCAAGCTTTATCTTTTGGTAAAACAAGGTGTAGAGCTGGATTAACACAGCAGGCCAAGCAGCATCAGAGGAGCAGGAAGGCTGATGTTTCGGATCTGGACCCTTCTTCAGAAAATCCTATCATCTCTATATCCTTTGGTAGTCTTATGTCCTTTTCTTACATTCTTACCTATCTTTGCACTATCAGAAAGTTTGTCAAATCGTTATGTAAATTATAAATAAGGTCCCAGCAAAGAGCCTTGTGTCACACCACTCATTAGATCTTGCCAACCCAAAAAAGTCCCATTTATGCCTATAGTCTGTGTCCTGTTAACCAGCCAATCTTCCATCTATACCAATTTGCTTCATCCTATACAATCAGCTTTGTGCAAGTCTTTTTAAAAAAGTGAATTTACACACTGTCATCTTCCCAATTATTACTTTTTCTCTACATCAGCAACTTAAGAATATGCTACAAGAACCTCAAGATGTCTTTGTGCTGCTATTGCAGCTGAATGGTGATTCTCCCCTGTTCTTCCTGGTGCAAGTTCAATAAACAGTCTTTCATTGTCAAATAATTTCATGACCAGAAATGTATCATGAACAAGGTTAAATTAACTAGTATCCAGTCATGTAGATGTGATATTCTCTGGATGAGCATCTGTCTTCAATCTGATATGGCATTCCACTGGTAACCTTTCCTTTCAGTGGTATAAGTTTTGGACACTGTCACTAATATTACAGTTTTCATTTCAATTCGTGGAAGTTTGGTTCCAGACCAGCTTTCCTGCCGGTCATTGCCCCTCTAAACCATTTCAAAAGACTAACTCAGTGAGACTTGCAAACTATCTATAGTGCTTGAATTTTTGAACAGTGGACCTTTGGGGCAGATGATAGGTTTGAAAATACACACAGTCTTGAGGTTAATACTTCTGGCTAAATGTTTCTGCTAATAATGTTAGGAAGTATTTTAATTAATGATATTGGAAACTGTAAAGACACTTGTTAGGGATCAGGTTGTGATGAAGATATAGAGATATGGCTTACTGAAGATGAGATTCTGAAGCTGTGTTATCACTATGACCTCTATAGTTATCTATTTGTGGTAGATGAAAAAGTCAGCTTCTCTACAGCATGGAGTGTGCTGCTTTGTAGCTAGAACATCATTTAGAGTTTAAATACAGTGTTTACCATTACTAAGCAGTCTGGCCTGAGCTTGTGTTAGACCTGAAGAGCTCACGTTAAAACCTAATACAATAAAAGCCACTTGACTCCTAACCATGTCTTAGTTTTGATCTAGACATTGACATAAGCTAATTGCCACAGCAAAGGTGGGAGCAGTTGTTCTCAAGGCACTAGTTGACCTCTTAATGAAACAGGTTCATGAGAGTCAAGGGGAAAAATCCACCAGCTATTGGAGTTAATGTCACAAAGGATGAAAAACTGTTTTTTTTTAAACTTCATCTCAATTAATCCCAGCATTCCATCTCACAGCTATAGGATGACAATGTGCTCATTCATCGTTCTACTCCCAATTTATCTCTTTAATTGAAACATTTGACTTTGCTGCTAATACTTTTGGTGTACGCACAAACTGATTTTATTGGTGTGTGGGACAAAATGATCTACTGGGTTGCTATAAGAAAACAATACATCAATGCTAATACGACTAAATTTTTTGCATGAGCCAATGGCAAAAGAGCAGCAGTGATAAAAATAGCATGCTTGCTGAAAGTTAAATTCACCACACGCTGACTCAATTTGTGAAAACAGTTGCACCAGAGTGTCAATAAAATAGCCGCATTGTGTGGAATAACAAGATGTAGAACTCGACGAACACAGCAGACCAAGCAGCATCAGAAGAGCATGAAGGCTGATATTTTGGGCCTAGATCCTCCTTCAGAAAACCACATGGTGTCGAAGTTATTTTGGTTTTGTAGCTCCAACTTAACTAGGGTTAGAGTGGGGGTTGGTCATTTGGTTCAGTCTGATGATGAGCTCCAGCTAGTCAACATAAGAGCCAGGTATTTTAAAGGTAAGTTTCTCAAAATAAAGGTCATTAAGACATTTTTTGAAGTTGTGAATGCTAAGTAATCCTCACCTGTTCCACTTGTTCAAAGACTCGTAGGAAGTTCCCTCCAAGTGCTGCTTTCACATCTTTATCAGTCCAATTTCTTTTCAGTAGTTCAGCTACTAAATCTGGATAGAAGGAGACATCTTCTAAACCTTCAGGAAGTCTTCAAGTGAAACAAAGGAAACTGTAATCAGGTCACCTGATGGTGTCGAAGTTCAATCAGGACATACTTGCTGTTGACATGCATATTTTCCAACCAGGGTAGAAAGTGTTTGGCTGATCTTCCCCCTACCTAGCCTAGGGACATGAACACCGAGTGCAGTGTGCCTGTTGTGTACCACATCCCAGGAAATTGGATTGTTCTCTTTATGCCTCAGTATCACGTGCAGATGTGTCCATATGCCCCTTACAATGAAAGAGCTGAAAGCTAATCAATTCAATGCTTATATGTTTCATCAATGTATTTGAGTAATTTATGGACAAAAAGGAACTTATTATTTTTCCAACAAAAGATGAGGCTATTTAGGAAAGTGTCTTAAGGCAGTTTTAAGAAAATATCTAACAGTAAAAGAACCCCTAGGAAACAGTGACCATAACATGAGAGAATTTAACATTCAGTGTGAGTGTGTGAAATTTGGATTGAAACAACAATGCTAATACTAAATAAGGGGTAAATACAGAAGAATGAGGACTGGAGTGGATAGGGAAAGGAGTTTAGCAGAATAATTGGATGAGGAAAAGTGGCAGATATTTAAGAAGATAGTCAAGATTCACAACAAAGATGTCTCCCAACAAGATTACAGATAATGATTGAGATCCACAGCATTGTAAGGGGCATAAGTTTTTCTCTGTATGAGTGAGATCGATTACCATGAATTAAGGATAAGGGGTAGCTAGGTTTAGAGAAGATTAGATTCCCTACAGTGTGGAAACAGGCCCTTTGGCCCAACGAGTCCACACTGCCCCTTGAAACATCCCACCCAGACCCATCCCCCCTATAACCCACATATCCCTGAACACTATGGGCAATTTAGCATGGCTAATCCACCTAGCCTGCACATCTTTGGACTGTGGGAGGAAACCGGAGCACCTGCAGGAAACCCACGCAGACACGGGGAGAATGTGCAAACTCCGCACAGACAGTTGCCTGAGCCTGGAATTGAACCTGGGTCCCTGGCACTGTGAGGCTGCAGTGCTAACCACTGAGCCACCATGCTGCCCCAAGATTTATGCAAAAATTTCTTTCACCCAGAGGTTGATAGGTATCTGGAACTCACTGCCTTAAGGAGTAATAAATCTGGGAACTATTACAAAATTTAAGAAGTATTTCAATGAACACTTGAAACATCATAACATAAAAGGCAATGGGCCAAATGCTGGGAAATGGGTTGAATTGATAGGTGCTTGAGGACCAGCACAGACATGATGAGTTGAAGGGTCTCTTTCTGTGCTATAATACTCTATTATTCCATAAGGGTTCAAGGGAGTGGATAATAGTTAAACAATGAAGTTAATGGTAGTACCAAATGAAAAAGAAAGTAATTAAAAAAGAAAGCTAGAACTTCCTTAATTGGATTAAAGGGAAGAGAGAGGTCAAAGTGAACATAGGGCCCTTAGAGAAAAAAATTGGAGAAATAATCATGGGGAACCATGAAATGGCAAAGGAGCTGATTAAATACTTTGTATCAATCTTCAAAATAGAAGACACCATTATGACTAACAAGTAGAAAAATGCTAGGTAATCAAGGGAAAAGAGTAGGAGAAGAAATAAATACATACCTAGCACTAGAGAAAAAGTACAGGGAAATTATTGGGGCTGAAAGCAGATAAACCTCCTGGACTTGATGGGTTACATGATAGGTTTTCAAAGGAGCTAGCTACGTAGAATGCATTAGTTGTAATTCCCAAGAATCCTTAAATTCTGGAAGAGTCTCAGAGGATTGTAAAACTGCCAATGTTTTATTTAGAAAGGGAGGGAGACAAAATAATAGGTCAGCTGGGTTAATATCTGTTATAAGAGAAAATGTTACAGTCTATTAAAGAGGATGTAATGGAAAGAATCTACGAACATGTAATATAATCAAGCAGAGTTAGGGTGGGATCATGAAGAGGAAGTCATGCTTGACAAATTTATTAGAATTCTTTGAGGAGGTTACAAGCAGGATAGATAAAGGGGAACTAGTACATGTAATATATTTAGATTTCCAAAAGTGATTCCAAAAGCTACTTAATAAGATAATCTATGGTTTGGGGGTAATATATTAACATGGACTGGAGACTGGCTAATTAATAGAAGACAGAGAGTTGGAAGAAGGGGTACATTTTCAAGATAGCAACCTGTGACTACTAGAACATCACACTGATCAGTGCAGGGCTATATTTGCTTACAATATACATCAATGGCTTGCATGGAGACAGAAAATGTACTTTAGTCCAGAGTGTGGATGACACAAAAATAGGTAGGAAGTCTAGAGGTGAGGATGACACAAGGAGTGTCCAGAGGAATATAGACATGTTAATGTGCTAAAATTGGCGGATAGAATACAATGTGGGAAAATGTTAGGTTAGGAACTTTGGCAGGTAGAACAAAGAAGGTGAATATTATTTAAATGGAGAAAGACTACAGAAAGCAGTGGACACAGTGGGATTTCCAAATCGTCATGCATAAATCACAAAAAAACAAGCATACTAGTTCAGTGGATAAGAGGGAAGGTGAATGGAATATTGGTCTTTATTTCAAAGGGAATAGATAATAGAAACAGAGAGGTCTTATAAAACTCTGCAAGGCATTAGCTAAATGACAGATTAGAGTTTTAGTGAGCAGTTTTGGTCCTGTTATCTAAACCAAGATATATTACAGATAACAAAGTGTGGAGCTGGATGAACACAGCAGGCCAAGCAGCATCTTAGGAGCACAAAAGCTATTGTATTACAGTTAGGCTGGAGAAGGTTCATACGTTGATCTTGCGTCTGGAGGGATTTCCTTTGACGAGAGGTTGATTAGGTTGGGCGAGTGCATATTGGAGTTCAGAAGAATGAGAAGTGATCTAATTGAAACAAAAGATTGTTTTGGGACTTGACGTGGTAGATGTGGAGAGGTTGCTTCCCCTTTTGGGAGAGTCTAGAACCATAGGATAGAATTCAAGAATAAGGGGTCACCCATTTAAGACAGAAATGAGGAGGAATATCCTTTTTCAGGCAATCATGAAATTGGCATTCTTTCCTTCAGAGGGCTGTCAAAGCTGAGTCACTAAGCATACTCAAGGTTGGAACAGACACATTTTAAATCAGTAAGGAAATCAACCATTCCATAGATAAATCCAGAAAAGAAAGATGCAGATTATTAGATCAGCCATTATCCCATTGAATGGAGGAACAGACTCAATGACCTACTTCTACTCCTATGTCTTATTCTCTTCTTGCTTCAGAGGAGCACTTTGCACATGGCCAATGGTATTGAGATATAAGCTAATCATTCCAAGCACCAATGGATACAGTCTCAACTTGTGTAATCTTTCTTTTTAAGGTAAAACCCATATTCCAGAGATCAGTTGAGTAAATCTACCCGCAATTGTTTATATATCAATTATATCCTTTCTTGTATAATATGACCACACACTAGACATGGTCTCACCAATACCTCCCACATCTGTTGAAAAACATCACTACTCTTGTGTATCCCTTACAACAAATAACAACCTTCCATTTACCATCCAGATCGCTTGTACTTGAAAACTAAATGTTGGTGATTCATATAGCAGAACACTCAGATTTCTATGCACTTTAGAGTTCTGCAATCTCTCTCTTAAATAATGTGTTGCTTTTCTATTCTTCCTACCAAAGTGGATAAATTCACATTTTTCCACATTATAATCAATCTACCAACTTTTTGCCTGGTCAATTAACCTATTTTCCTTTGAAGACTCCATATGTGTTCTTCAAAATTTACTTGCCTACTTATCCCTGTGTCACCAGCAATCATACATTTAGTCCCCTCATCCAAGTCATTAATGTGCCTTACAAATAGTTTAGGCAGATGCAAATGAATTACAGATTAGTAGAAGCATAGTAGCTAGATTGATATCAAGTATTACCTCGAAACGCCATCGTAATCACCACCAAATCCTACACTCTGGTAACCAGCAATCTTTTTGATGTGGTCAAAGTGATCTGGAGAAACAATTTAGAAATCATGACTTTGTTTTTAGCAATGTTTGAATTGCATTACAATAAACGTAACAGTTGAGTTCAAAATTTGAGAAAACTGATTGTGATGTGTTAAAGCTTCCTGCCAGATACTGCTGATGGAATCTCTGCCTAGAGTAACAGAACTGTGGGAGGACTATCACTGCATTGACTGCAGCAGATGAGTACAATGGGACTAAATTAGAAAAATAACTAGAAATGTAATCAAATAAATAAGCTGATAAGTGATTTTGAAAAACCCAGAAAATAACTGCTCCAGATAACAGAAAAAGGTTGACACAAAATTGTATTTAATCCTTGCAAAGACTTTATGATCTATATTTAAATTTAAATGTTTAATCTGTAACATGACAGCATTACAACAGAAAATAGGATAAAATATCAGAATGTTTTTGTCTTTATTCACTTAAAATTCAAATAGGCCCAATATCTCTGTTAACAAAGTATGGAGCCGGATGAACACAGCAGGTGAAGCAGCATCTTAGGAGCACAAAAGCTGATGTTTCTGGCCTAGACCCTTCATCTCTGTTATGCTGTTTTAAAATATTTTAATTTAGAAAAAAAAAGTTTCAAAAAGGGACAAAACTGGACATAATTATGGAATTGAGTCATATATTCCGACAGCACGGAGATAGGATATTTGGCCCAAACTGGTTCATGCTGACTAAAATGTCCATCCACACCAAGCCCATTTCCCTGCACTTGGCCCATATCTTTCTAAACCTTTCCTATCCACGTTTGTCCAAATGCCTTTTAAGTGTTGTTAATGTACCCACCTTAACCACTTCAGCTGGCAGCTTATTCCATATGCGTACCACCTACTGTGTAAAAACAAGTTGCCCCTCAGGTTCCTATTTATTCTTTCCCCTGTTACCTTAAACTGATGTCCTCTAGTCCTTGATTCCCCAACCCTGGGAAAAAGACTTGATTGCATCCACCCTATCCACGCCTCTCATCATCTTATACATTTCTGGAAGGTGCCTCGTCAGTCTCCTACTCTCTAAAGAAAACGTGTCTGTTAAGTTAAAATTTTAAAAATGCATCTTTTTAGGGTAACTTGAATGCATCTTTCAGGGGGCTGGATAGGCTACAGAGGGGAAAAAAAGCAAAAAATCTTTGCATGCTTGGCCAAATTTCAAAATTCGGTCATGAAGAAGACATTACACATAATGTTAGCATATACAATGGACATGATGCCTCTTTCAGACATCCTGTATGGTTAACTCTTTATCTGAGGCAAAATGGTGTCAGATAGACATTAGGCAGGGTTTGGGCATGGAATCAAGATTGGAGTTTGTTGCCCTGTCTGGTACGTGAAGAAAAAAAAATAGCACGGGGTTCTGTTTCACCCGCACTGTCACAATAACCATAATGGTCTAGTAAATGATGCTTCAGTGATTGATTAAACTTCATAATTAATTTCATGAGTTAGTTTATTTAAAACAGTACAACTTATTACAAGTTATGAAGCAGGCATTGCAGCAAACCAACTGTTTTTTTTCCTGTTGATAGAGGGTCATTTGACTTGAAATGTTAACTCTGATTTATCTCCACAGATGCTGCCAGACCTGTTGAGCTTTTCCAGCAATTTTTGCTTTTGTTTCTGGTTTTCCTGCTGTTTGCAGACCCAAAGCACACTAATTGCAATGCAGACCCACAATATTGTATATGCAAAAACATATATTCCTTAAAGATGAACTGCCTTAAAAGCAATGCACACATTTTATATTCCCCTCCTATCCAAAAGAAAGATGCTCTATTTATAATAAAAACTGAGTCCATTGTTTCTGTAATCTATAGGTAATTTGTTGATCAGTTCAGATTTTATGACAGTGATTTTGTTTGTAGGTGTAGTTGATTTCCACAGTCATTAGTGATACTGTCTGTCATTCCTGCTTGTTTTGTCAAATTTTTCTTTCATGGATTGCAGTTGCTGTTCACTGATCTAATTCATTCTCAAGCTCTATGAATTGTTCATATATTTTTAGCATTTACAGTACTGTTCTGTAAGAAATGCCAGCTCATTTTAAAAGCTTCTGGTTTTACACTCTGCATATTCTAACTCTGTCAAAGTTTTGGTCTTCTGTTGATCTGATTTTTTAAAAAATTAATAACCTGCTATTATAACTGGCCAGCCTTTCAAATTGTTTTCCTTTTTGTTTTCTTGGAGGTCTTCAGGTTGTTGGTTTTCTCTAGGTACAGTTTGAGTTTGTTTTGCAGGAATATCATTAATTTCTGCTCAGACTATCTCAAGTGAAATATGCAGCTCCTTGTTGTGTGTGCTGTTTTTGCAGGTCTGTCATTTTGTCCAGCATTGCTTTAAATTCAAGCCAATGTTTCAGTAATTGTTCTCATTGAGACAATTCATTGTAAGTGTGAGCAGACCTAATTTTCCTGAAAACAACAACCCTTTAATTGGATTGATGATACACAGCTTCTAGTTTCTCCTGCTCCCTTCCTTTCTCTTTCAGCTCTTCATTCATTTTTGTGAGCTGAGAAGAGGTATCCCATAAAGACTTCATTATTTCAGAATTAGTATTTTCAGTTTTGGATTTATCCTGGGAAAGTTGCTCAGTTTCTTCCTTCTTGTACGTTCATATCTGTCTCCACAGCAGAGAGTTGAGATCTAAGCCTGACTAAATCAGAATAAAGCGAAGTGTTCCTCCTACATTTGTATTTATTCTACTAATGCGATAACAGTGATTTTTTCTGCAGGAGTGTGAAACATTTATTAACCATTCTTTGTCTTATGTCTACATCATCAGATTCTGACTTGTTAATTACTCCATGTATACACCTCTGATGGGACACAAAATGGTCTTTATTGGAGTTTGAAAGCATTCATTGTGGCACAGCTTGTCTGCGTCCGTTTGTGGCTCATTGTAGCCATCCTTGTTCTGTGGCATTGGCTCTACCAATGGGCTTTTCTGCCATATGCCTTGCAAAATTGATTGAATTTTTGGTGCATGCAGGAGGCCACACCTTCCACCTCTTCCTCTGTTAAATGTACTAGTGATTGTGCCATCTGTCAGCTTTCTACTTAGGACTAGGAAGCTTGGTTGAATAGGTTATATACTTAATCCATCCTTCAGTAGCATTTCAATGCTATAAATTCTTGGGTTGTTTAGTAAATCTTTCTAGAAAGCATCCAAGGAAGAGGCAATGGGAGGGATGTAATCACCAACTGAACAATTCTATTTGTTAGTTCCACTTATAAAAAATCCATAAATAAGCCATTTTCTCATACCTGCTGATGTAGTGGTTTATGGATGTTGTAGGCTTTTGTACAAAAGGAATGAATCCTTTTCAATGGATGCAGACATTTAATCTGAATCTGAATTTGTTTCCTACTGCGGTTCATATCTTTAGGGAGTTATAGAGATTTACAACACAGAAAAAGGCCCATCGCATCCATACCAGTCAAGAAAAACTACCTAACTATTCTGATCCCATTTTTCAAGCACTTGTCCATATGCATTGGCATCACAAATATAGAGCTAAATACTACTTAAATGTTATGAGTGCCTCTGCCTCTACCTTACAGGCACTGAGTTCCAGGTTCCCTCTGGGTGAAAAAAGTTTTTCCTCACATCTCCTCTAAGTATGAGATACTTAAAGGTGAACTGTCTTAAAAGCAAGATATACAATACAACACATGACTGGTGTGTTTCTGTAATCTCACACAAAAGCAAATTTAGTTTCTGCTATTCAGAAAGTGGCATTGTCAGCCAAAGACTCTGTACTTTTGTGACAAGTGCTAACTAAGCTCTGAAAATCTGCATTAAAAGGAAAAAAATTACTTTCAATCTGATCTTTAGATTTTTGCTTTAAATTGTGTTTGGAACACATTTTGTTTTTTCTTTTTGTCTTATGACACTTCTATCCTTCAATTTCAGCAGCATTCTTTCCTTAGAAATGTTTAACATTTGAAGTTAATTGTCCACAAAATTAAAGAGATTTGATACTGTACCTACCGCAGCAATATAATATGGTTAATACAAAAGAAAAATACTACAAACATTGGAAACTTGAAATGAAAGCATGAATTTATGGAAATGTTCAGCAAGTCAGACAGCTGTTTTGGAGAAAGAAACAGCATTAACTTTTCAAATCAATGGCCTTTAATCAGAACCCCTGAAACAAGCATATCTGTTGCTCCTTCAGAAAACAGCATGAACACAACAGGCCAAATGGCTTCCTTGGTGTCATAACCCTGAGTGATACAGAGTGTTAGAGCTGCAGAGCTCTTTCCTACAGAAAGCAATGGATACTAAGAGAATTAACCATTTTAAATCTGAGATGGACTGACTTTTACCAGTCAAGGGTATTAATTGATATAGATCTAAGGTGGGCTAGTAAAGTTGAATCCAGATTAAGCAAGATCTCATTCAATGACAGAAAAGATGTACAGCCAAGATTGCTTGATCCTGTAGTTCTATGTTAAATTCTCGTTCAATAGCAAATGTTTATTTTAACAAAGACAATTTAACTTGAGAGCATAATGTAACTACTGACCTGCCACATCGGAAAGTTTAGCTGTGGGCTTGCAGGTGACATAGTAATTGTAGAAGTTCACCATCACAATGCCTCCCTTTTCACTCTGTAAAGTGAATTCAGACACAGAAATTATTAAACAGTTTGAGTAATGTGCACACCATTTCTAATCCACAGTAAAAACATTTGCATTCAGAATTCATTGTTGCTCGAATCAAAAACCTTGAAGATCCCCCCAAACACACTGACGGAGGACCTGAACCATTTGATGGCACCAGGGAAAGAATGCAAATCACTACCATCTTCTCAAGGATGACTAGGGATAGGCAGCAAATTCTGGTCTTTTTGTGATTGCCAGGTCCTGAGAGTGCATTTTATAAAAGGTGGTGTACATGTCCTGTGGAATATGAATTTAGGACTTTTTGTAGATATGCAGAGAGTGGAAAATTTCGTGGTATTTTACTTTTCCAAAGTAGGATTCTTTTACTTAAGTTTCAACCATGGCTCATTTGGCAGCAATCTCATTTCTGAGTCAGTGGGTTGTAGTTCAAGTCTCACTCCAGTGATTTGAGCACAAACAAACCTAGGTTGTCCCTACAGGGTTGTTCTAGAGGAGGTATCTCTAGATTAGCTGTTAAACTGAAGCCATGTTTCCTGTTTCAGATGAATATGAAAGTTCCCTGACAGTAGTTTGAAGAAAGACAAGGGAATTATCCTGGAGTTCCATTCAGAAGTATCCCTCATTCAACATGACTAAAACAAATGACCTGATCAATACTACACTGTTGTTTATGAGATCTTGCCTTAGATAAATTGGCTGCCATGTTTCCTACTTTGCACAACTGTGAATTCAAAAGTTCTTAATTTATTGTAAATTGTCTGGTAACGTTCGAAAGGCATTATGTAAATACAAAACTTCTTTCTTGCTTTTTGGATCTTTTTGAAAAGATAGGAGGCCTTCACTGCCGGCTTAATATGTGGGCTGAGACCTAAGCATGTATAAATATAGAAAGTCTTATTTTGAGTTTAATATCACCTTTATGGGAAAGTACCCAACTTTCATGTTGCATGTGGCACACGTTAAGACTCTAGCATGTTTTACACATGAGATTACTATTTGGTAATTCAGCATTTCAGAACAATCAAACACAATTGTCTCTTAATTTAAATCAACCAAGAAGCATGTTTAATATCAATGTTAAAATTATACAAGTGTGTTCGCTCCTGTACGTTTTTGCAAATTCGCCTTCAGCTTAACTTTTCTGAGCCTTTTCTGTTAAAGAACATAGCATCAGGACTAGACCCTTGTTTTACTTTTCAATTGGATCATGGCTGTTTTGTCCTCAACTCTATTTAACTAAGGCCAGTGAGCTGGACAACTGCTGAATCTCCCCCAGGAAATTGTGAGGAGGCATAAAAATGGCAGTCAAGAGAGATGCTGATGCGCCTGCAGGAAGGAGTTGTTGAGGTAATAGATGGGAGTCGGATAGCGTCATGGTAATGAGGGTATCAAGGCAATGGTAGAAAAGGGAGAGTGAGTTATAGGTAGCATAGAGGAGGAATGAGGTAACAGTACAGCGGAAATTGCTGTGACTGTAAAGAGGAAAGTTGAGGCAGCACTCAAAAGAGGGAGTAAAGGTAGCTGTGCAATGGGCTCAGGGTGTGAGAGTGAAGAGGGTTGAAGCAGCATTGAGTAATGCCAAGGCAATACTGAAAGGTAAGGTAGATTTGGGAAGACAGTGGTAGTGAAGTGGTCAGGGAGTAAGTCAGTAGCAACAGACAGCGGAATCATGGTAATGGTAAAGGTAGGTTGTCAAGATGATGTTGAGTGGATGAATTTAAGATGAGCAGTGACTAACAGCAATATGTGGTTTTACTGTGAAGTTACAAAGAGCACTGCTGCTTCCCCTGCCTGCAGATCAGGATGAAGGTATTTGCCAAACTTAGCATAGTAGTTACTGGCTGCATAAATACCTTGAACACTCTGGTTAAGTCTGGAATTCTTGCACGCAGCCACGCAGTGAGGGAACCTCATTCTGACATAAATCTACTTTATAGTTTCCATGTCTCTTTTGATTGACCTCTTATTAATATTGTATAAACATTTTTTTATGTTTCATCAGTGCTTTTACAAGGTATTTTTGGCCCTCTAATCACTCTTACTATTCGGTGCACCTTAGACTAGAAATGGAGTGTAGTAGGATTTCGACTTATTCCCTTGAAAGAATAAATTTACCCTTACAACACCTATTGCACAGGTTTGAGTATTAACACCAATAACTACACATACACTTTTAAAATTATGTGTACCGACAACCTCTGCAAATTTCATGCTTTTTATTAACTGGTGAAACATTTTACATTCATGAAAGCATTTAGAAAACTTAAATGCTTTATTTTATCATGCAATGATAGATGTTTAAAAACACTAAATAAATAAGATTCTTGTCGAAATTTCTGTGTACCTTTACTTGCCATTAAATGGGAATTTTTGTCATAGTTAATGTGCAGTATTACAAATGTACTTGTCCAAAATTGAGATGGAAGCTTTCAAAATTTCAATAATATCTGATCAAAAAGAATGTTAGGCATGAATTTACAGTAGGATTTCTTACCACTGTCTTCAGAATTTCATCTGGTACGTTGCGTCTACTGTTACATAGTGCATAGGCAGATGAATGGCTAAAAATGACAGGTGCCTTTGAAATCTGTAGTACATCATTCATTGTCTTCATAGAAGTATGAGCTAAATCGATGATGATTCCCAAACGGTTCATCTCATGTATGATTTTCTTAGATTCAGAAAAGAGAGTAACAATTCAATTGTTTCACTGAAAGTATGGTGAACCTTATTCATCACATTATGTTTGAATAGTTTCATTCTGCCTACTTGCAATCTTAGTTCGTAGTCTTAAAGCCTGCCACCAAACAGAAAGTAGATTCTAATACAGTGAATGCTTTATCTACCATTAGAAGGATTGCTAACACAACTTTTACAGGTTAGTTTATTGTACAGATTGATGCTCCACTTATTAACAAAATAACTGAAAATATATAATTTGGTTTATTTATGATTTCAATGAAGAATTGCATAATAGTGTGGTTTTCATAGGTCTTCTTTATACCCAGTTCAGTAAATTTGCAGGTCTTAAAATGATCTTCACATTGTTTTTAAAAGTGCCATGACCATCTAGACAGTCATAATTTTGGGAAATTTTCATTACCACCAGCTTGGGGCAACTAAGGTAAATACATAAATATCAGCTTTATCCACATCCTAAGAACAAAATTAATAAAGTGAACATTTTGAAGATTGAAATATCTTTTAGAATTTTAAGTGGCAAACAGCAATATTTGCAGAGAAATGATCATGTATTGTTCACATACGAGCCTGACTGTTTGCCTTACTATCTGTATGAAACTATTCCAATGGTGTGTTATACACAGAAGGCACTAACTATTTAAAATCCACATGAATCGTGTTGCAAACCTTATTTTGACTTAATCCTTTACAATTAATGGCCTGGTTGATAAACCTATGCCAGGAACCTGATTCCCTTAAACTGCTACTATGCATTTGATAAAAAGGTGCAGGCACACAAGTTCAAAAAGCCATGTGTCATTCTGGTTAATACAATGTCACAATCAATTGATGCAATGATGTGGTTCAAAGAGATCAACATTTACATTCAGGTTTGCAGGAAATTGCAAAAGTTTACCAAACAAATATTCATCAAAGACTTTTCTTCTTAAAGTTTTGAAAAATCTACTCAATGTATGGGTGGGATTGGTACACACAAGCCTTGTATTTACAGAAAGAATGCAATGATTAACATATTGAGATTTGAAATCAAATATCCTTTAGCATTAGTGGCACATACTAACCTTTCCATATGTGGACAATCCATTGCTCTGAACTGAGTCATCTCCAGTGTCCACCAGCCAGTTATCTGCCCTGAAAGATTTGAAAAATTGGCCTTTTGTCTCTTGGGGGTGGATTCTAATGGAACATAGAGTTATAGGCTGAAAGCCTCCAGTGTTTGTTGGTTGACATGAGTCAGTCGGTCTTATTTGGTTATTTGTTGTGGCTTCAAGTGTGTCTAAGCCAACAGCTCTAAACTGAATACACCTTATCCTTAAACAAGTACATGATGAGTAAATATCTGTGAGTCTGCAGAGCTACAAACACACATGTATTAGACATCCATTAAGGCTTAATCCTGTGCTAAACTTAAAGTCTGATAGATATCAATAAAACAAAGGACTACAGATGCTGTAAATCTGAAACAAGAACGGTAACTGCTGGAGAAACTCAGCAGGTCGAGCAGCATCTGTGGAGAGAAAACAGAGCTTAATGTTTCAAGTCCAGTTCTGAAGAAGGCTCACTAAACATAGAACATTACAGCACAGTACAGGCCCTTCGGCCCTCGATGTTGTGCCGACCTGTCATACCGATCTGAAGCCCATCTAGCCTACAGTATTCCATGTACGTCCATATGCTTGTCCAATGATGACTTAAATGTACTTAAAGTTGGCAAATCTACTACCGTTGCAGGCAAAGCGTTCCATTCCCTTACTACTCTCTGAGTAAAGAAACTACCTCTGACATCTGTCCTATATCTTTCACCCCTCAATTTAAAGCTATGCCCCCTCGTGCTTGTCATCACCATCTTAGGAAAAAGGATCTCCCTATCCACCCTATCTAACCCTCTCATTATTTTATATGTCTCAATTAAGTCACCTCTCAACCTTCTTCTCTCTAACGAAAACAGCCTCAAGTCCCTCATCCTTTCCTCGTAAGACCTTCCCTCCATACCTGGCAACATCCTAGTAAAT
Source organism: Stegostoma tigrinum (assembly GCF_030684315.1). NCBI lineage: Eukaryota > Metazoa > Chordata > Chondrichthyes > Orectolobiformes > Stegostomatidae > Stegostoma > Stegostoma tigrinum. Next base: position 38,838,215 of record NC_081369.1, read on the forward strand.
TTCCTCTGCACCCTTTCCAAAGTTTCCACATCCTTCTTATAATGCGGTGATCAGAACTGTACGCAATACGCCAAGTGCGGCCGCACCAGCGTTTTGTACAGCTGCAGCATAACCTCCTGGTTCCGGAACTCGATCCCTCTATTAATAAAAGCTAAAACACTGTATGCCTTCTTAACAGCCCTGTCAACCTGGGTGGCAACTTTCAAGGATCTGTGTACATGGGCACCGAGATCTCTCTGCTCATCTACACTACCAAGAATCTTACCATTAGCCCAGTACTTTGCCTTCTGGTTACTCTTACCAAAGTGCATCACCTCACACTTGTCGCATTAAACTCCATTTGCCAGCTCTGCAGCTTATCTATGTCTCTCTGCAACCTACAGCATCCTTCGTCACTATCCACAACTCCACCGACCTTAGTGTCGTCTACAAATTTACTAACCCATCCTTCTACGCCCTCATCCAGGTCATTTATAAAAATGACACACAGCAGTGGACCCAACACCGACCCTTGTGGTACACCACTAGTAACTGGTCTCCAGGATGAACATTTCCCATCAATTACCACCCTCTGTCTTCTTTCAGCAAGACAAATTCTGATCCAAACTGCTATATCTCCCACAAACCTATTCCTCCGCATTTTGTACAGTAGCCTACTGTGGGGAACCTTATTGAACGCCTTGCTGAAATCCATATACACCACAGGTTTACTCTCATCTACCTGTTTGGTCACCTTCTCAAAGAACTCAGTAAGGTTTGTGAGGCATGACCTTCCTTTCACAAAACCGTGCTGACTATCCCTAATCAATTTATTCTTTTCTAGATGATTATAAATCCTATCTCTTATAACCTTTTCCAACACTTTACCAACAACTGAGGTAAGGCTCACTGGTCTATAATTACCAGGGTTGTCTCTACTCCCCTTCTTGAACAGGGGAACCACATTTGCTATCCTCCAGTCATCTGGCACTATTCCTGTAGACAATGACGAGTTAAAGATCAATGCCAAAGGCTCGGCAATCTCCTCCCTGGCTTCCCAGAGGATCCGAGGATAAATCCTATCTGGCCCAGGGATCGTATCCATCTTCACACTCTGTAGGATTTCTAATACCTCTTCCTTGTGAACCTCAATCCCACCTAGTCTGGTAGCCTGTATCTCAGTATTCTCCTCAACAACATTGTCATTTTCTTGAGTGAATACTGTCGAAAAATATTCATTTAGTGCTTCCCCTATCTCCTCTGACTCCACACACAACTTCCCACTACTATCCTTGACGGGACCTAATCTTACTTTCGTCATTCTTTTATTCCTTAAATACCTACAGAAAGCCTTAGGGTTTACCATGATCCTATTCGCCAACAAATTCTCATGTCTCCTCCTGGCTCTGCTGAGCTCTCTCTTTAGGTCTTTCATGGCTACCTCGTAGCCCTCAAGCGCCCTAACTGAGCCTTCACATCTCATCCTAACATAAGCCTTCTTCTTCCTCTTGACCAGAGATTCCACTTCCTTCATAAACCACGGCTCCCGTGCTCTACAGCTTCCTCCCTGCCTGACAGGTACATACTTATCTAGGACACACAGGAGCTTTACCTTGAATACGCTCCACATGTCTAATGTGCCCATCCCCTGCAGTTTCCTTCCCCATCCTATGCTCCCTAAATCTTGCCTAATCTCATCGTAATTGCCTTTCCCCCAGCTATAAGGCTTGCCCAGTGGTATACACCTATCCCTTTCCATCACTAAAGTAAACATAACAAAATTGTGATCGCTATCACCAAAGTGCTCACCTACTTCCAAATCTAACACCTTGCCAGGCTCATTACCCAGTACCAAATCTAATGTGGCTTTGCCCCTTGTTGGCCTATCTGCATACTGTGCCAGGAAGCCCTTCTGCACACACTGGACAAAAACTGACCCATCTATAGTACTCGAACTATAGTGTTCCCAGTCAATATTTGGAAAATTGAAGTCCCCCATGACAACTACCCTGTCTCTCTCACTCCTATCGAGAATCATCTTTGCTATCCTTTCCTCTACATATCTGGAACTATTCGGAGGCCTACAGAAAACTCCCAACAGGGTGACCTCTCCTTTCCTGTTTCTAACCTCAACCCATACTACCTCAGTCGACGAGTCCCCAAATATCCTTTCTGCAACTGTAATACTGTCCTTGACCAACAATGCCATACCTCCCCCGCTTTTACCATCTTCTCTGTTCTTACTGAAACATCTAAATCCCGGAACCTGCAACAACCATTCCTATCCCTGCTCTATCCATGTCTCCGAAATGGCCACAACATCGAAGTCCCAGGTACTAACCCATGCTACAAGTTCACCCACCTTATTCCGGATGCTCCTGGCATTGAAGTAGACACACTTCAAACCAACTTCTTGCTTGCTGGTGCCATCTTGCGTCCCTGAAACGTTATTTCAGACCTCCCTACTCTCAACCTTTTCTATACTCGAACTTCAATTTTGGTTCCCATCCCCCTGCTGAATTAGTTTAAACCCACCCAAACAGCCTTTGCAAATTTCCCCTAAACTTGAAACACTGGTTCTATCTTCTTTCCACAGATGCAGCTAGACTTTTGGGGTTTTCTAGCAATTTCTGATAGATACAAAGGTGTGCCAACAGTCAAGCTCAAGTATCATGCTCCATTCTGTTCTGCTAATCACACTGTTGAAACTTGTGTGTCAATGTATTAAGAGTTCAACATAAACTATCTCTTTAAACTTGTTCATTCACAGACATGATCATTGTAGGTCAATGTTAACATAAGGAGAAAGGATCTGGTGTTGGCCGATCAGTCCTTTGGACCCATCCCCCTACTCAATCAGATCACACTGATTGACTTCAGCATCATTTTCCTGAACAATCCTTTGATATTTCTAACATGGCAAAATCCATCAATCTCATTTCTGAACATAACTGAACGACAAATCATACACCACCCTCTGGGGCAGAGAATTGCAAAGATGCATAATCCTCTAAAATAAAAAAAATGCTCTTTATTTCAGTCTTACATCGCCGGCCCCTTATTCTGAGGTGGTGTTCTTTGGTTCTACCCACAAAATGTCCCCTTTCCCCAGGCTAGGGGAAACATCGTTCCTGCATCTACCCTGTTGACTCTTGTAAGGATTTTTAAAAATTTTGAATGAGGGTGTATTCTTCTAAACTCCAAAAACTTTAGCCCACAATCTGTCTATTCTAGGTTTGGTGAACCTTTGTTGCGCTCTCTCTATGGCATGTATATCTTTCCTTAAGCAAGGAGACCAAACAGTACACAACAGTCTAAGTGTGGTCACACTATGGGCCGCTATAATTATAGCGAGGCATTTTTGCTCCTAAGCAATACACAAATCCAGTTGTAGCCCAACATACCATAGCATTACTATAGTGAGGAAAGAGACCATTTGACCAATGGAGTTTGGACTAAACCGCTGAAGAGCATCCCAACCTGACCCAGCTCCCCCTTCGTGTACCTGTATCCCTGCATTTCCCATGGATAAACAACCCAGCCTATACATCCCTGGACAGTACAGACAATTCAGTATGACCAGTCCACCTAACTTGCACATCTTTAGATTGCGGGAGGAAACTGGAGTAACTGACGGAAACCCATGCAGACACAGGGAGAACATGTAAACTGCAACACAGACAGTCACCCAGGGCTAGAATCAAACTCAGGACCCTGTCGCTATGAGGCAGCGATGCTAACCAGTGAGCCACCCTGTCACTTAGTTGTCTTTCTTAATTGTTGTACCTGTAAGTTTACATAAGTCATTAAAAGTGACCCATGATTAAAGGCACCCAAGTTCCTTTGAGGTTCAGCAATTGCCCTTGAAAAGATGGTGCTGAGTGATCTACTGGAAATGTTGCTGTCTATGTGGACATTGCTGCGTTCCTGGTGTTGTTAGGAAGGGAGTTCCAAAACAATAAAGGAGCTGATATATGGCTTGGAAGGTAACTAGCAAGTGGAGCTAGTTCTGTGTATTTGCTGCACTTATCCTGCTAGATGTAGATATTGCAGGTTTAGAAGGTACTGTCTGAGGGGCTTTGCTAAATTTCTGCAGCTCATTTTGTTTGTGGGCCACATTCCCATTACCGACCATCAGTGGCAGAGGCGGTGAATATTGAAGGAGTGTGTAGGGTGACAATTATACAGGCTGCTTTGTCAAGATTTTTGATTGTTCCAGACTTACCAAGATTTTACAGCATGGAGAAAAGCCTTTGGCTTATCAGTCATCAAGAATGTATCCATTCCAATTCTGCTTTCCAGCATTTGGCCCATAGCCTTGTATTCTATGGGATTTGAACTGCTCATCTGCTTCATAAATGTCTTGAGGATTCCTACATGAATTCTTGTTATCCATTGCCCTTTGGGTGAAAACATATTTATACTCAAATTCCCTCTAAACCTCCTGCTCCTCACCTTAAAACTGTGCCCCCTGGTTACCATCTGCCCTACTGAGGGGAAAATGTTTATCTTTAACCGCACCCAACATAATTTTATACACCTCAATCAGTTCTCCCATCAGTCTTCTCTGCTGTAAGAAAAACATGTCCGTCCTACAGCATGGTAACCAGAACTACAATGATGCTCCAACATGGTCTATTTAACATTATATATGGCTTCACCATAACCTCCTTGGTCTTGTATTTGTAGCCTTGACTAATGAAGGGAAGTGTCCTGTATGCATTTTTAACTACCTTAGCTGTCTGTCCTGCTGTCTTCAAGTATTCATGGACATTCTCACCAAAGTCCCTCTCTTGTTGGAAATGGACAAAGTCAGAAGTCGCATGACACCAGGTCATGGTCCAACAAGTTATAGTCCAGCAGGAAATGATGATGTCTGTCACTCCCACGTCACTTCTCAAGTTCAGTTCTTTAGTCTGTTTGGACACAGGCTATAATGAGGTCAGGGGCTGAGTGACTCTGACAGATCCAATACTAAGTATCAGTGGGCATGTTATTGCTATGTAAATGCCGCTTGACAGCACTGTTGATGATACCTTCTATCACTTTGCTGAAGATTGAAAGGAGACTGATGGAGTGATAGTTGACCGAGTAGGATTTGTCCTGCTTTCATGGGCAGGACATACCTGGGCATTATTCCACATTGTTTGGTAGCTGTCAGTGTGATAGCTGTACTGGAAGAGTTCGGCTAAGTGTATTGCTAATTCAGGAGCACAAATCTTCATAAAAACTGCCAGAATGTTGCCTTTTCAGTATCTAGTGCCTTCAGCTTTTTCTTGCTATCACGTGGAGAGAATTGACTTGGCTGAAGAATGGCACCTGTGATGCTGGAGATCTCAGGAGAAGGCCGGGATCAATCATCCATTTGGAACTTCCGGCTTTAGCCTAGCCTTTTGCATTGCTGTGTTGGGCTTCTCATCATTGGGGATATTTTTGTAGAGCCTCCTCTTCCAGTGAGTTGTTTAATTGTCCATCACCATTCATGACTGGGTGTGGCAGAGTTGCACAGTTTCACAGTTTAGAACTGATGTTGTTCAATCGCTCTCTTCTGTTTATTGTATGCTGTTTTCATTGTTTAGGGTATAAGTATATAAGAACATAAGAACTAGGAGCAGGACTAGGCCATCCGGCCCCACGAGCCTGCCCTGCCATTCAATAAGATCATGGCTGATCTTTTTGGGACTCAGCTCCACCTACCCGTCCACACACCAAAACCCTTAATTCCTTTATTGTTCAATAATTTATCTAGCCTTGCCTTAAAAACATTCAGTGAGGTAGCTTCAACCGCTTCACTGGGCAGGAAATTCCACATATTCACAACCCTTTGGACGAAGAAGTTCCTCCTGACCTCAGTCCTACATCTGTTTCCTTTTATTTTTAGTCTATGTCCCTTAGTCCTAGTTTCACCTGCTGGTGGAAACAACCTCCCTGCCTCTACCTTATCTATTCCCTTTATAATCTTATATGTTTCTATAAGATCTCCCCCCATTTTTCTGAATTCCAATGAGTATAATCCCAGCCTACTCAGTCTCTCATCATAATCCAACCCTCTCAGCTCTGGAATCAACTGTGTGAATCTCTTCTGCGCCACCTCCAGTGCTAGTATATCTCTTCTCAAGTAAGGAGACCAAAATTGCACACAGTACTCCAGGTGTGGCCTCACCAGGACCCTATACAGCTGCAGCATAGCCTCCCTGTTTTTAAACTCCATCCCACTAACAAGGACAGACGAAATTCCATGTGCTGTTTTAATTACCTGCTGTACCTGCACTCCTACTTTCAGTGATTCATGCACAAGGATGCACAGGGACACCCAAGTCCCTCTGCACAGCAGTGTGCTGCAATTTTTACCATTTAAAACATAGTCCATTTTGCTGTTATTCCTACCAAAATGGATGACCTCACACTTATCAACATTGTACTCCATCTGCCAGACCTTTTACCCACTCACTTAGAATATCTATATCCCTCTGCAGACTTTCAGTGTCTTCTGCAAACTTTGCTCTACCACTCACTTTAGTGTCATCTGCAAATTTGGACACACCACACTCCAAATCATATATGCAATAGCCTGCATTGTAGCTCATCAAACAGATGCCTCATTTTTAGTATGTCTAGTGCTGCTTTTGCCATGTTCACCTGCACTGTTCATTGAAACTTTGTACAGCATACGTGGACAGTCTTTGTAAACAGGAAAAAAATTCCTAACTCTGTCTTACCATGGTGTGTTACAGCTGTGTGTGAGGGTCATGTACCTCACGCCCAGCTGATAGAAGAGACGTAGTGTAGCCATGTTGCTGTCAATCGAATGTCCACCCTCTACACCAATTAAACTGGCCACTTTACCATTTTTGAAAGATTCATTAATTTCTGCATTCGAAAGAAATTACAGGTTATATCTAATAATCCACTTGGATTCAGAAAATTGACTTAGCGTATGTATATCTGCAAACAGATTTCAGAACATTTCTATTTTTAACATTTACTATCATTTCTATTTATGGTGGCCTTAGCCCTTTTTAAAAGGATCTGGATCTGCATTGGATAAAGTAGGTAGGAAGAAACTGTTTCCACTCACTAAAGGAACCAGCAATTACAGACTGAGATGAGGATGAATTTCTTTTGAGGGTTGAGTCTGTGGAACTTTATTTTTCTTCCATGCATGCACACCGCACACAGCTGTAGGGGCAAAGTCCTTTGTGTATATTTATGAATAAGTTTGATCCTTGTTCAGTCAGGGAATTGATGGTGACGGGTAAAAGGGAAAGTGCCCATGAGGAAAGTTGCATCTATCATGATCCCATTTAATGCCACAGTGGGCTTGAGGGGACAAATGGCATCCTCCTGTTTCTATTTGTAATGGCCTAAGAATGAGAGGACATAGATTTTAAATAACGTGCAAAAGAAACAAGGGTGTTACGGAAAATAAACCTTTTCACACAGTGAGTCATTCGGGCATGGAATACCCTGGCCAGAAATGTGGAGGAAGCAGATTTAGTTGAAGTATTCAAGAGGGTGTTGGATGATTGTTTGAATAGAAATGGTGTTGAGTGATTATAGGGAAAGGTCAGGAGACAGGCACCATGTAATAGAACTGCTGTGTAAATAGGTACCACAAATATGTTCCTGTGCAAACTGAACACTGTTAATGCAATGCTCTCCCGCTGATCTGGCAAAATCTATTGGAGTCAAAGACAGAAGACTCTGACTTTAAGCAACAACGTTTTAATACTTGCTATTGCTGCAGAGTTAGCCTCTTGGCATCCTAGTACTGGATGTCATCAAAACTGTGAGAACAGACGATATAGTATTTTCCAAATTAGAGCTTTAAGAAACTAAACTCACTGAAACTGGAAGTGCAAGAATTAAAGGAAAGCTTTGGCCATTATTGAACAATGTCAAAATTAAAATTAATCTGTCATTTCTTTCAGGGGTACAATATGCATGCAACATTGGAACAATTGGCTAGATGGGCTGAATGGCTTTTTCTCACTTCATTAGACTGTAAAAAAAACGTGCAATTTTAAAATGCTTTGTCAGAATGAGCACCACATTGATCTGGTATATTGAATGCTGCAAGTTGCTACACTGAATAACATGGTATGAATTTGTGCTGACAATGCACACTGAGGTTCTAGTCATGATTGTCCAGCAGAGGATGTGGTAGAATGCAGTCTCAGGAACAGGTTATGTAGGCCATAAGTAAATAAAATGTTAAAATTTTAACTGAAACTGTTGATAATATATTATTATACTATTATAATATAGAAATATATTAGAAGCTGATTACTCACCTTTGGTTGAACTTACACACTGGAAAGTTTCTGGATATATCTGACACATTCTGTGGATGACATCAATCTGCTCCAGCGTCTGTCTCACAGCATCTTTGTACTGGGTGTCACATGGCGTATATGCTGACCAAAACTGGAAGATAATTCCGACTTAGAACTTTAACAAACTGAATTCACTGAAACAGGGTGTCCAAGAATTAAGTTTATATCTTGGATGTTAGTGAGCAATCTCGAAAATTGAATTAATCTAGTATCAGAGATAATGGGAACTGCAGATGCTGGAGAATTCCAAGATAATAAAATGTGAGGCTGGATGAACACAGCAGGCCAAGCAGCATCTCAGGAGCACAAAAGCTGACGTTTCGGGCCTGGACCCTTCATCAGAGAGGGGGATGGGGAGAAGGAACTGGAATAAATAGGGAGAGAGGGGGAGGCGGACCGAAGATGGAGAGTAAAGAAGATAGGTGGAGAGAGTATAGGTGGGGAGGTAGGGAGGGGATAGGTCAGTCCAGGGAAGACGGACAGGTCAAGGAGGTGGGATGAGGTTAGTAGGTAGATGGGGGTGCGGCTTGGGGTGGGAGGAAGGGATGGGTGAGAGGAAGAACCGGTTAGGGAGGCAGAGGCAGGTTGGACTGATATTGGGATGCAGTGGGTGGGGGGGAAGAGCTGGGCTGGTTGTGTGGTGCAGTGGGGGGAGGGGACGAACTGGGCTGGTTTAGGGATGCAGTAGGGGAAGGGGAGATTTTGAAACTGGTGAAGTCCACGTTGATACTATTAGGCTGCAGGGTTCCCAGGCGGAATATGAGTTGCTGTTTCTGCAACCTTCGGGTGGCATCATTGTGGCAGTGCAGGAGACCCAAGATGGACATGTCATCTAAAGAATGGGAGGGGGAGTGGAAATGGTTTGCGACTGGGAGGTGCAGTTGTTTGTTGCGAACTGAGCGGAGGTGTTCTGCAAACCGGTCTCCAAGCCTCCGCTTGGTTTCCCCAATGTAGAGGAAGCCACACCGGGTACAGTGGATGTCTTAAGTTCTTCAAGGACCGCAACTTTCCCCCCACAGTGATCGAGAACGCCCTTGACCGCGTCTCCCGTATTTCCCGCAACACATCCCTCACACCCCGCCCCCGCCACAACCGCCCTAAGAGGATCCCCCTCGTTCTCACACACCACCCTACCAACCTCCGGATACAACGCATTATCCTCCGACACTTCCGCCATTTACAATCCGACCCCACCACCCAAGACATTTTTCCATCCCCACCCCTGTCTGCTTTCCGGAGAAACCACTCTCTCCGTGACTCCCTTGTTCGCTCCACACTGCCCTCCAACCCCACCACACCCGGCACCTTCCCCTGCAACCGCAGGAAATGCTACACTTGCCCCCACACCTCCTCCCTCACCCCTATCCCAGGCCCCAAGATGACATTCCACATTAAGCAGAGGTTCACCTGCACATCTGCCAATGTGGTATACTGCATCCACTGTACCCGGTGTGGCTTCCTCTACATTGGGGAAACCAAGCGGAGGCTTGGAGACCGCTTTGCAGAAACCTCCGCTCAGTTTGCAACAAACAACTGCACCTCCCAGTCGCAAACCATTTCCACTCCCCCTCCCATTCTCTAGATGACATGTCCATCATGGGCCTCCTGCACTGCCACAATGATGCCACCCGAAGGTTGCAGGAACAGCAACTCATATTCCGCCTGGGAACCCTGCAGCCCAATGGTATCAATGTGGACTTCACCAGTTTCAAAATTTCCCCTTCCCCTACTGCATCCCTAAACCAGCCCAGTTCGTCCACTCCCCCCACTGCACCACACAACCAGCCCAGCTCTTCCCCCCCACCCACTGCATCCCAATACCAGTCCAACCTGTCTCTGCCTCCCTAACCGGTTCTTCCTCTCACCCATCCCTTCCTCCCACCCCAAGCCGCACCCCCATCTACCTACTAACCTCATCCCACCTCCTTGACCTGTCCGTCTTCCCTGGACTGACCTATCCCCTCCCTACCTCCCCACTTATACTCTCTCCACCTATCTTCTTTACTCTCCATCTTCGGTCCGCCTCCCCCTCTCTCCCTATTTATTCCAGTTCCCTCTCCCCATCCCCCTCTCTGATGAAGGGTCCAGGCCCGAAACGTCAGCTTTTGTGCTCCTGAGATGCTGCTTGGCCTGCTGTGTTCATCCAGCCTCACATTTTATTATCTTATAATTGAATTAATCTGTTCAGTTCCTTTCAGGGGCACATTATGCATGGTGCACTGAACAAAACAAGTTAGTTGGGTAGAATGGCCTTTTCTCTTTCTGTGACAATACATGCTTTATGTTCATATAGAGAATTATGTTCATTTGTTTCTATGTAAAGCTGAATGATTGACAACAGATTGAAAGATGGATAACAGGATAGTTCCACTGGAGCCCCCACTAATGTGAAATTTATTTCAGTGATCCTCATCCAATAAAAAAAACTTGTTTTAACAATTCTTTTCCTATGATTGCAAAGGGTCTGAAGATCCCACGGATGCTGGAAACCTAATTGTAATTATTCTAACGGACAGATATCTGCTGCTACTCATTGCAGCAAACTAGTAATGGACAAGGATTCAATGATCTAATGGTGTCATGAAAGGAAGTCCAATTAGTTCCAAACATATCCTGGAATGTCTTGAAATCATCCCATTATGATTATGTTGTAAGAAAACGACTGGAACAGCTATAGCTGCCACCCCAGAAGTCTCAAATGTCATCAGAATCCTCTGACACCCTGTTGTTGCAATTATTGGACTGACTGCTTCATATTCAAGGATCTTCTATATGGCCAAACATAGAGCCTGGATAGTGTTGCTCATGCACAAAGTGGACTTCAATTTATCTACATTTCTAGCGCATGTATGGCAACTATTGTCACTAAGTGCATGCTACATATGCTCCCATATCATTATCATTTTGAGGAAAGGGCAACATGGCACCCTTTAGACCTACAGTTTGTTCATGAAATTTACCTCAGGTGGGTAAAAAAACCAACTCATCTTTAGAAGGATTAATTTATGTCGACTATTAACTCTCACTTTTTAGATGTTACAGATCATACATCAGACTGAAGCATCTGGAAATAGCAACAATCCAGTGTACAGTACTTTGGCTGTGCGCCTTAGCAGCTCCCCTCCTACTTTTCAATTTCTTCCTTCCCCTCATGTGTGCCATCTGAGGGCTTGCACTGTTTTATTATCATTTACAATTAATGTTCCTGTTCTGGTTGATACAGTAAATATTCTATGAGCCGGCATCTTTGGGACCAGGAATGCACAGATTGATCAAATATTCCGGATGATCAAGAGCTCCATGGAATCAATGCAAAAACACACACTAACTACGGTAATAGAAACATAATGCTGGGGGTATACTCATCACTGCTATTCTTTATTTATAGCATAAATCACTTAAGTAATACTGCAAGATTGCCTTAAATAAGACTTACCAGGAGAAAGCCTTCTCACTCATACCCTCAACTAACTACTCAAGACATTGCATTATTGAAGGAGAAATTGACCGAACTTGAATCAACCGTTGATATTTCGTGTGGCCATTCAATTGAACAAGTATATTTATATTGAGGTAAATAAATTTTAAAATCTATAATAACTGGACAGAATAACACAGTTAACTTTGCAGTATTTGAGGTATGCAATTGTTGCTAGTTTAACAAGAGTGCTGGTTTGTAACAAACTGGTCAAAACAAAGTTGTCTGTCATTCATAAACTCATAAAAAATAAGGGCAGAATTAGGCTATTGGCCCATCGAGTCTGCTCTGCCATTGGATCATGGCTGATATGCTCCTCACACCCATTTTCCTGCCGTCTCCACATAACCCTTCAACCCATTGCCAATTAAAAATTTGCCTAACCCCTGCTTAAATTTACTCATTGTCCCAGCATCCACTGGGTAGCGAATTCCACAGATTCACAACCCTTTGGGAGAACTAGTTTTTCCTCAGCTCTGGTTTAAATTTGCTACCCATTATCCTAAGACTATGGCCCCTCATCCTAGAATGCCCCACAAGAGGGACCATCCACTTCTGATTGTTCCTTTTTGAATTTTCTTTAGTGCTTATTGTGGGCCACCTAATCCTGCACATAAGAGATATAAATTTGGTTAGCGACTGCATTTACTCTCACTAATCATTTTTTCCTTTATTCATTCATGGGATGAGGGCGTCACTGGCCAGGCCAGCATTTATTGCCCACAGGGCAATTAAGAGTTAACCACATTGCTGTGGGTGAGGAGCCACATGTAGGCCAGACTAGGTATGTATTGCAGTATCCTTCCCAAAAGGACATTAGTGAACCAGATGGGTTTTTCCAACAATCAGTAGTGGATTCATGATCATCATTGGGCCCTTAATTCCAGATATTTATTGAATTCACATTCCACCATCTGCCATGGTGGGATTTAAACCCAGATTCCCCAGAACACTATCTGGGTCTCTGGATTAACAGTCCAGCGATAATATCATGAGGCCATTGCCTCCCCATCTGCAGTGGGTCTGCATCCAAACGATGATGATACTGCTTTTGGATGCAGGCTAGTTTTAGTTATTGCTTCCGCTACCATTTTTGTGTTCTGAGAGAATACACCGGTTATGAAATGAGAGCATTGTTTTAGTGGTTCATGAAGTTTCTTGTGAGTATTAAAAGTTGACATTCAGTCATTTATCTACACTGCGACATATCTGGTTGATGTGGAAGTGGGTCATACCACAATAATTCTTACAGGAAGTATGTGGAAACTTGTTCTTTTACTTACCTTGGCATTTCTTAATGTCATTAAGACTCAATGGTCTGAAGGGCCTTTTCTGTGCTGTATAGTTCTTAACTCTTTCTGATACTGCCACTGTAGATGGTATAATAAAGATAATACTGACTGCCCTGTCGCAACTTCTTATAATAACTGTACCGCTGTTTTAAAGGGTTTCCTTTTCTTAAATAAAAAGCACAGAAATTCAAATTATTGAATGAAGTTTCTCAACAAATAAATTTTAGTTTATGTGAAACTCCAGCTATTTATTTGCATACTTTCTCACTTTGCATAATGTTGCAATAACCTTGATATGTTTGTTGAGGTAGCGACAAGACTAGAAACTTAATATTTGAGGTATAGTATCTTCAGACGTGATGGGAGGGTGCAAAAGTGGAGGTGGTATTGCATTGTTAGTCAGGAAATCAGCTACTGCAATAAGGAGGGAAAGGTCATCAAATATGGCTTTGTTGGCAGAATTTAGGAATAAATAAAGGGGGTAGTTACACTGTTAAGAGTGTAGTAGAGGACTAGAGGGCGGCTAACAGATCTACTCCAAAACCTTATAGTTCCCCTTTACAAGAAGGGTGTTGGATAGACCAGAGAACTATAGATCAGTGAGTTTAACTTCAGTGGTAGGGCAACAATTGGAAAAAAAATGTGAAGGAGAAATTAACCTCCATTTAGAGAGGCAAGGTTTGATCGTGGTTTTTCAGAATGGCTTTGTCAGAGGGAGATTATACATAACAAATCTGTGATGTGGAGGTGCAGGTGTTGGACTGGGTGGACAAGGTCATAAATCGCACGACACCACATTATAGTCCAAGATAGCAAAGTGTGGGGCTGGATGAATGCTGCAGGCCAAGCAGCATCTTTGGAGCACAAAAGCTGATGTTTTGGGCCTAGACCCTTCATCAGAAAAGGGGGATGGGGAGACAGGTCAAGGGGGTGGGATGAGGTTGGTTCAAAATCTCCCCTCCTCCCACTGCATCCCCAAACCAGCCCAGCTCGTCCCGCCTGCCTAACCTGTTCTTCCTCTCAACTATCCCCTCCTCCCACCTCAAGTTGCACCTCCATTTCCTACCTACTAACCTCATTCCACCCCCTTGACCTGTCCATCCTCCCCAGACTGAGCTATCCCCTCCCTACTTCCCCCCCATACAATCCTCTCCACCTATCTTCTCCTCTATCCATCTTCGGTCCGCCTCCCCCTCTCTCCCTATTTATTCCAGTTCCCTCTCCCCATCCCCCTCTCTGATGAAGGGTCTAGGCCCGAAACATCAGCTTTTGTGCTCCTGAGATGCTGCTAGGCCTGCTGTGTTCATCCAGCCTCACATTTTATTATCTTGGATTCTCTAGCATCTGCAGTTCCCATTATCTTTGACCAGATTATAGTCCAACAGGTTTATTTAAAAACACAAGCTTCCGGAGCATATCTCCTTTGTCAGCCGAAGTGAGAAAGAAGCACACAGAGCACAGAATTTAGAAGTAAAAGATCAAAGGGTCCCACAACTGATGAAAGATAGTAAGAACTGTTGCGGATGTGTTAAACAAAGCTACGATGCTGCTAAATCTTTTATCAGTTAGAAGGTTTTAATTGATTAATACATATGTGTAAATCCCCAAATTTCCTTCAAGTCACTGCCCTGAGAGAACTAAAGTTTTGTCATTGTAAAGAAGAGGTGACATTTTAGGTCAAACAATGCATATTAGGTGTGGGGACTTGTTTAAAGTCTGATTGTGTTTTGGTTTGGAGTCAGGCTGGTTTTATTTCTAAATTGGGAATTTACAAAATCTCACATTGACTGACTGTCTATTATTGTGTGCTTTACGAACAAAATAAAATGTTTAAGCAAATATAAATTCACCCCATAGATTTATAGATGTGTGTGAGGGAGACAGAGGAGGGAATATATGTATGCAGATGTGTGAGCACATGGGAGAGAGAGAGTGTGTGTTGATGGAGGGGTACAGAGTGAGAGAGAGTGCCTGTGTGTGTGAGTGAGAGATAGAGACAGACAGTGTCTGTGCATGTGTGTGCATATGTGTATCAGAGAGAGTGAGTGTGTGTGTTTGAAGCGGAGAGGGGAGAGAGAGTGTATCTGTGTGTGGCGGGGGTGTAGGGTAGAGAGAGAGTGTGAGAGTGTGTGTTGGGGGAGAGAGAGAGAGTTTGTATGTGTGTGTATGTGTGTCACAGAGAGAGCGAGTGTGTGTGTTTGAAGGGAGTGTGAGAGAGAGAACGAGTGTGTTGGGGTGGGGGGAGAGAGAGAGATAATGTGTATGTTGGGGGATGGGGTAGAGACAGTGTGTGGGAGAGAGAAGGATTGTGTGTGCATGGGGAGCATGTGTGTGTGTGTGTGTGTGTGTGTGAGTGTGAGAGAGAGAGTGTTAGAGATACAGAGAGACAGTGTGTCTCTGCATGTATGTCCGTGTGTGTGTTTGTCAGAGAGAGTGTGTGTGCGTGTTTGAGGGGGAAAGAGAGAAAGCCTGTGTGCATGTGCATGGGGGAGAAGGGGTAGAGAATGTGTGTTTGTGGGAGGGGAGGAGAGACTGTGTGTTAGGGAGAGGGGTGAGAGAGAAAGAATGTGTGCATGTGCATGGGGGAGAGGGGAGAGAGAGTGTGTGTGTGAGGGAGGGGGGCGGATGGAGAGTGTGTGTGTGTCGGGGGGGCAGATGGAGTGTGTGTGTGTCGGGGGGGCAGATGGAGTGTGTGTGTGTCGGGTGGGGTGGATGGAGTGTGTGTGTGTGTCGGGGGGCAGATGGAGAGTGTGTGTGTGGGGCGTTTGGAGAGTGTGTGTGTGTGTGTGTGTGTGTGTGGTGTGTGTGTGTGTTTGTGTGGGCGGGGTTCTGGAGACTGGGTATGTGGGGGGGGGGGGGTTTTGGAGAGAGTGTGTGCGGGGTTTGGAGAGTGTGTGTGTGTGTGAGGATTGGAGAGTTTGTGTATGTGTATGTGCTGTGTATGTGAGAGGGTTGGAGATTGTGTGTGAGAATGAAGTTTGGAGAGTGTGTGTGGGAGGGGTTGGAGAGTGTGTGTGGGAGGGGTTGGAGAGTGTGTGTGGGAGGGAGGTTTGGAGAGTGTGTGTGGGAGGGGTTGGAGAGTGTGTGTGGGAGGGAGGTTTGGAGAGTGTGTGTGGGAGGGGTTGGAGAGTGTGTGTGGGAGGGGTTGGAGAGTGTGTGTGGGAGGGAGGTTTGGAGAGTGTGTGTGGGAGGGGTTGGAGAGTGTGTGTGGGAAGGAGGTTTGGACTGTGTGTGTGTGTGGTGTGTGGGGGGGGATTGTTGGAGAGTGTGTGTGTGTGTGTGTGTGTGTGGATTGGAGAGTGTGTGTGGGAGGGGTTGGAGAGTGTGTGTGGGAGGGAGGTTTGGAGAGTGTGTGTGTGTGTGTGTGTGTGCGCGCGCTTGTCTGTGAGTGGAGGGGAAGAGAGGGAGTATGTTGGGAGACTGTGTGTGTATGGTAGGGAGGAGGGAGTGTGTCTGTCTGGGAAAGAAGGGGCAAAGATGGGTGGGCGGAAGTGTTTGTGAGTGTGTGTGTGCGTCATGGGGAGAGTGTGTGGGAGGGGTAGGGTGTGTGTGGGGGGTAGGGGTGTCTGTGTGTGGGTTTGGTGGTGTGTGTGTGTGGGTTGATGGTTTGTGTGTGGGTTGGGAGGGTGTGTGTGTGCAATGGGGGGTGTGTATGTGGGGTGGGGGCTAGTGTGTACGGGGGAGTGGAGAGTGTGTGTGGGTTGGGAGGGTGTGTGTGTGGGGTGGCGGTAGTGTGTGTGTGCGGTATGGAGGAGTGTGTGTGGAATGTGGGGTGTGGGGAGTGTGTGTGGGGAGGTGGAGAGTGGTGTGGGTTGTGGGGGAGTGTCGGTGGGGTGGGATGTGTGTGTGGGGCTGGAGAGTGTGTTGGGCCAGTGGAGAGTGTATGTCGGGTGGGGTGTGTGTGGGATGTGTGTGGGGGGCAGTGTATGTGTGTGTTTATGTTGAGGAGTGTATGTGTGTGTGTTGGGGGTTGAATGTGTGTGTCAGTGGGGTTGAGTGTGTGTGTGTGTGTCGGGGTGTTAGTGTGTGTGTGTTGGGGGGCATGTGTATGTGTGGGGATGTAGTGTGTGTGGGGGGAGAGTGTATGTGGGAGGGTGTAGTGTGTGTGTGTGTGTGTGTGTGTGTGTGTGTGTGTGTGTGTGTGTGTGTGTGTGTGTGTGTGTGTGAGTGTGTGAGTGTGTTGAGGCGGGGAGCGTGTGAGTGTATAGAGTGGTGGGGTGACCTGTACTGGGACATGAACACAAGATCCCGGTTGAGGCCCACCTCATGGGGATTGAACTTGTGAACCAGCCTCTGATCAGAGACTTGTGTATCCCAGAGGCTGCTTTGGAGGACGTTTACCTGAAGATCTGAGGCCGAATGTCCTTGACCGCTGAACTGTGGAGGGAATATCCCTGTCTGGTGATTGTTAGTGCTGTGTCCATTCATCTGTTATCATAGTGTCTCACTGTTTTGCCAATATACCATGCCGGGGGGCATCCTTGGCAGCAGTGTATGAGATAGACAACGTTGGCCAAGTCACATGAGTACCTGCCGTGCCCTTCGAAAGGTACCCTTCGTCATCCACTGCATCCCAGGAACGGAGAAACTATGCCATGCTCTTCGCAGCCATCAACACATTATTGGTGACGATGAGTACCTCGCCAAGTTCGTGCACTCCTCACATTCAAACAACCACCAAACCTTAAACAGACCAGTGCTCACAGCAAACTACCCAGCCTTTAGGATAACATCAACCACAACACTATACAACCCCATCATGACAACTTCCACAAGACACGTCAGATCATCGACATGGGCACAACAAACTCCCCCACGGGAACACCACCCACTACATGCATATTTACGTAGACATATTAATCAATTGAAACCTTCTAACTAATAAAGAATTTAACAGCAACTTCAGTTTGTTTAATACATCCTCATCAGTTGTGTGGCCCGTTGATCTTTTACTTTTAAATTCTGTGTTCTGTGTGCTTCTCTCTCACTTCATCTGATGAACGGCCTCCCCCACCACATCCCAAAACCAGCCCAACTCGTCCCCTCCTCCCTAACCTGTCCTTCCTCCCTCCTCCCACCTCAAGCCCCGCTCCATCTCCTACCTACTAACCTCATCCCACCCTCTTGACCTGTCCGTCCTCCCTGGACTGACCTGTGCCCTCCCTACTTCCCTACCTACACTCACCTTTACTGGGGTTAAAATTGTGATCAGAGATAATGGAAACTGCAGATGCTGGAGAATCCAAGATAACAAAGTATGGAGCTGGATGAACACAGCAGGCCAAGCAGCATCTCAGGAGCACAAAAGCTGATGTTTTGAAAAAGCTTTTCTGATGAAGGATCTAGGCCCGAAATGTCAGCTTTTGTGCTCCAAAGGTGCTGCTTGGCCTGCTGTGTTCATCCAGCTCCACACATTGTTATCTCACCTTTATTGGCTCCACCCCCGCCTCTTTGATCTGTCTGTCTCCTCTCCTCCTATCCTCTCCTCCATCCATCTTCTGTCCGCCTCCCCCTCTCTCCTTAATTATTTCAGAACAGCCTTCCTCTCCCCCATTTCTGATGAAGGGTCTAGGCCTGAAATGTGAGCCTTTCTGCTCCTCTGATGCTGCTTGGCCTGCTGTGTTCATCCAGCTCTACAGCTTGTTATCTCTATGCTCCAAAAGCTTGTGTTTTCAAATAAACCTGCTGGTCTGTAACCTGGTGTCGTGTGATTCCTGACCTAGCAAGTCTGGTGGAATTTTTCAAGGAGGTGACCAAGTATTTAGATGTGGGAAAGGACAGTTGAAGTAGTTTGTACGAATTTCAGCAAGACTTTGAAAGTTCTTCCATGGGAAGCAGATAAAAAAAAGGTAAAAGCTCATGGGATCCAGGGTAAATTGACAAGTTAGATCCAAAATTGGCTGAGTGACAGGTGACAGAGGGTGCTGGTAGAAGGCTGTTTGTGCGTCTTAACTCGACGTACAGTGGCATACCACAGGGATCAGTTCTGGATTTCTTAGTTTTATGGTATTCATAAATGATATTGATGAGATTGTGGGTGGATGCTTAGTAAATTTGTGGATGAACAAAGACTGGTTTGGCAGGTGATAATGAGGAAAAAAGTGTTTAGGAAGGCTATGAACAGATTGGTCAGATGTGCAAATCAGTGGCAGAACCTAACTCTGATAAACTTGAAGTGATGCATTTTGGAAGAAGAAATAAAAGACAAGAGAGTACTCAATGAATGGCAAAACACATCGAAGCTCAGAAGAACGGAGTAATCTTGAATTTATTATCCACAGATCCTTAAATGTGGTAAGGCAGGTTAATATGGTAGTTAAGAAGTCATATGGGGCATTTGCCATTAGAGTTGTGGCTTAGATTATCAGAGCAGGGAATTCATGTTGGAGCTGAAGAGAACTTTAATTAGGCTACAGCTGAGGTGCTGTGTGCACCACACCATGGAAAGGATCTGATTGCAATGTTGGAGATGCAAAAGGGATTCACCAGGATGTTGCCTGGAATGAGCTTTTTAGCTGCGAAGTGAAGCTGGATAAGCTCAGGTTGTTTGTTTGGAGCAAAGAAGATTGGACGGGGGACCTGATAGAAATGTACAAGATTATGGGAGGGTTCTTGTGGTGCAGTGATGGTGCCCCAACCTCTAAACTGGAAGGCCTGGGTTGAAGTCCCACCTGATCCAGGGGTGTGCCATAATATCTCTGAACAGGTAGAAAATATCTATAAGATTATGAAGGGCATGGTAAATAGAAAGTAGCTGTTTCCCTTACTCAAAGTGTCAATAACAAGGGAGCATAATTTTAAAGTCAATAGCAAGGGGTTTACAGAAGATTGAGGAAAAATATTTTCTCCCAGAGGGTGGTGGATGCCTGGAATTCATTGCCTGTGAGGGTAGTTGAGGTGGGAAACTTTACAACATTGAAAAGGGATGTGGATGAGTAATCAAAGTGTCATAGACTTCAAGGCTTTGGGACTCGCGTAAGTAGTAGTGTATTTTTGATGGTATAGACTTGATGGCCTGATGTATGATTCTATGCCTTTGTGTGGAAATCAGTACAAGAAAATTTAAAACGCACTGCTACAAATTTTAATGTAACTCCCAAAAAATCCAAAGAGAGATGCTGTTCTATACTTCATTCCATTACAAATTTTTTGCTGATTCCTAAGGTAAATTGTGTCCTCTTAACTTGGACGATCACAAATTCTACCCACATTTAGTGCTTATAATTGCTTATGCCAATGGCCAAATTTCATTAATAGTTTATCATTAGATCTTTATGTGTTGTGGTATGTTTTTCTGAGGTTAAGCAGCTATACAAATGCAGGATGTTGTTTCTTCAGACTGCTGATTGGACTGGCACACGGCAGCAGAACATTCATCCTGAGCAAGTGGAAGTGTTGATAACATGTTGTTTGTGATAACCAATGACTGATCCACGATGGAAATGTCCAATGCCCTGCTATTAGAACGTTCAGACAGTAAATGGCTATTTTGGAATAACATGATGCGAACAGCAAGTATTATGAGTGATTGCTTTGAGAATTTGCAGCACTCCCGCTCTTTATAACCTGTCATCATGATGTTAATGTGTGATGCCAACCTGAGGAAATATTGCTGGTTGGGTAATATTCTCACAGACTCACACAGAGTCAGTGCTTCTTAATTAATATTGGCAAAACATGGAAGGTACTTCATGAAAACAGGCCACTCATCCAAACTAATCCATATTGGTTATTATTCTTCAGATGAGTAAATAGATTTAAACATTTTTAACCACTTTGTTGCCCCATCCTTTCCATTTTCCTTGATTTATGTGGCCAATCTATAGTTGACTGTTGTACATTAATGTGAAAATCAATTTAAAAGCAGACCAAAATACCTGTCCTCCTACAAGACCGGTTCTCAGCTTGGGGATGTTGGTCTGGGTTTCATTCAGCTTATTCAGATCCACCTTGCTCAGTTGGTTATGGTAACGTAAGAGAAGTTGCCACGGGAGGTCATTGTGTCTGAGAATGGATAAAATTGACGTCTAAGATTAAAAACCAAGATGGGCTGCGACATATTTGTGTACACTTGCTTACAATTTCTGATAAATCAGCAAGAATACAAAACTGCTTAATTTCCATGTGAAGTGAAAAATATTTTAATGTCATTGAGGTGTTTAACACCTCAACAGAATTCAAAAAGTTAAACACCGAGAATGAACCAGGACTTTATTTTGTACGAATGACTTTCCTTTTCTATTGACTTCCACAAATTGAAAGAAAGAAGAAAGTTTGCAACATGAGGAAGCGTGTGGGTTTAATGTGTTAAACACAGGAAAATATGCTTGTGTCAGGAAGCTGCCTCAAGCCCATATACAACAACCTTCAGCTTGGGCACAACAGGCTGGCCACAGATAACTTTCTTGGGAAATGTGAGCTCCTATTAATGTGTGCTCATCACTCACCTGAATTCATATCATAACACACTTAAACTTCACTGTCAGATCCATAGCTTTTCTGAAGCCTGCCTTTGCTAACAAGGTGTGAATGCAGTGATAATTTACAATGTTGATTTTAGCACGTTCAAATTCTGCAATAAATACTGAGTACTCATCAGGGACTACACTCCGAAAGCTTGTGCTTTCAAATAAACCTGTTGGACTATAACCTGGTGTTGTGTGATTTCTGACCTTGTCCATCCCAGTCCAACACTTGCACCTCCACAACAAAGTGGTGAGCCCGAGGAATTCTCTTCCATAGAAAGTGGTTAAGGCCAAAACATTGTATGTTTTCAAGAAGGAGTTAGAAATTGTTCTTGGCACTAAGGAGATCACAGGAGCAGTGAATACATGGTACAGGTTTGGATAATCAGCCATGATCATACTGAATGACGTAGCAGGTTTGAAGGGCTGAATAGCCTACTCTGCCCCTATTTTCGACGTTGTTATATTTCAGTTGTCAGCTCACAAATGCATAACCTAGGTGACTGGCTGATAACTATATGAATTTAGCCCATGATAACAATACCAATCAGACTGAGCGGCTTCTCAAGTTTGTCTCTCAGTCTGGCATCCCACATGCTGGTTGACGTGTGGTAATTTACAAATCCATGCAGGGTCAGTACTGAGTGGTAGTAAATGGTGGAAATTTCCATTCCACTTATGTGTAATTGTGTTCCAGAATTGCAGGCATTAGAAGGACGTGGCAGTCCATGGTCCCTCACATTGATGTATTTGGAAACATACACAAAGCTAATTGCTAGGAGCAGCCCTGGACCCTCCCTTCTTTCACTAACCCCCAACCCAAACCACCCTGTGTCCTATCCCACTCCACAGACTGACCCTCAAGATTCCCCCTACCCAACACTCCCCTAAGTGCTCAATCATTTACCTAGCTCACAACACCACACCCCTCACCCATCTGGCACACAATATGCCTCAACTGCCTGGCACAAACACTCCTCACCTACCTGGCACAAAAACATATCACCCAGTTGGCACGCAACATTCCTCACCAATTACGCACACAACTCCCTTCATGTACCTGGTACAAACATCATACCACTCACCCACCTGGCACAAACACACCTCACCCACCTTAATCATAACACCCCTCACCCATCTGACACATAACACCCTCATCCACCTGACTCATAACACCCCTTACCTACCTGCCACATAACACCCCTCACCCACCTGACACACAGCACCCATCACCCACCTAAAACACAATACCTCTCACCTACCTGGCACCTTCACCCACACATACATATTTACCCTTTCACAAGAGCTGTTGGAATGATTGGCTGTGTGGCTGGGCATTTAAATCACAAAACACAGCACACTGAGTGCAGCTAAAGGAGATGGTGTTTCTGGGATAATTCGCTTTGTTCCTGGTTTCGTGGATTCCAAAATGGATTTATAACAGAAGGCCCCAATCTCCAGCGCAGAAAGCATCTCAAGGTAAACAAGTATGTTTTAAGTTGATCAGAGTTGGAAGTGGGCTAGTCAATGACTCACAGAAAATTGTCTCTGTGTATAGTAAATAAATCTGTAGCAATTTTAGACTGAGGGAATGACAGAATGCAATGAGGATGTAGAGGTTCCTTTTATTGACGTGTTCAGTGACTCTCACATGCTTCACATCTTACCATGTTTGTGATGTGCTTGCTGACACTTGACCAATATACGATGTCCTCATCCAGGTCCCTTGTTTGCTCTATGAGGGTCATATGTCCTTCATGTAACTATGATAATATATCTTGGTGAAGAGCTGTGAAAGCAAGCACCTGTTTCTCTTTAAAAACTATGTCTCTTGGCTTGCCCAGTTCATCTCTGTATGGCCAAAAATAGTATTTGGCCCCCATCATACAATGTTAGACCATCCCATTATGACGACCACACAGTTGTATGCTTGGTGAAGCATCTTGTATTCTTAATCAGATTTAGGAATCTGCTCAGTATGTTCAAAATGATTATCTTGGTCAGCTGTCGGGCTTGTAGAAGATATTGAAGTTGGTTCCCTATACCTTTACCAGAAGCCATTTTAGTCTAAGTGCTGCACTTGTTGGTAGATTACACTCTATCACTTCCAATGGTTGATGATTGGTTTCCATTAGGAATTATTTACCAAACAAGTGCATATGGATGCTTGTGATACCAAATACCAAAGCAAGTGCTTCATACTCTATATTGGAAGAATTGGAGTGTACCAGCAATGGGCCTTTGGACCTGTAAGCAATTTGGCTTGTCACCTTCTATGATGCACATTCCTGGCCTTTTCTGAGACGCAGAATCTTCAAGGATCTTGTTCCTTCAATTGTAATAAAATGTGCGTAGTATAAAAGTTTGTGCTGACGAAGCTTGTTTGAGGGAATCAAACACATATTGATGTTCCTTGTGCCCATACGTATGAGATGTCTTTCTTAATAATAAATGATTTATCAGAAATAATTGTTGTGTATGGTGCTGGAAGTCAAAAAGTATCTCTGCAGGTCTTCTTTGTCTTGAGCACTCGGCATGTGTTGCACTCCTTCAACTTTGCCAGGTTCAAAGTCATTTGGATAAAAGAATGAAGCAAATTGTTCTGACCAAACCCACTGGCACTTTGTGCTGTTGAAGATGAGTCCTTTACAATGAGCTGCTGCATTATTGAGTGTAGATTTTGGTTGTGTTCTTTTTTGGTTGTGCCCATCATGGGGATATCATCAGCAATACAGACACATCCAGAAATACCTTCTATAATTCTGTTCACATACTGCTGGAACAGATCCTAGCTAATGGAAGGACTGAAGTACGGTGGCTGGAAACAATATCTTCCAATAGTATTTCAAAATAGTGATTTCTTGAGATTCCATTGTCAGATGAGCAGACTAGTTTGGGATGCAATTCCTCTAATGTTGGAATTTTGTGCAGACATTTCATTTGAGAAAAGCTTAGATATTTTGGGTCCAAACAACTTTACCATTTTTCTGTAGCACATGTTTAATAAAACTACACCAGTCTGTATGCTGATGGACATGATGAATAATACCTTATATCATTCAGCTCACTCTTAAGCTCATCTTGTATGTAAACACTGCACTTTCTGAGAGGGTTGACTGATGGAATTGGATCTTCTCTGAGGTGCAAATAAATCAAATTTAGGAGTCCCTGTGGTGTTGATTCTGTCTGTGTATATTTGTTCTAAGTCCTGTATTGACTCAATGTGGTTTTTCTTAGCCTCTTCTGCTGTGTTTGCTAAATTGGTAATCTTATGACTCTAAACAATGGTAACCCTGCAATTGCTGGTCTGTTCATGCCCACCAAGTAAAATACATTTCATGCAGAATTGCCATAGCTGCATTTCATTTTCAATGTACCGATGCCATTATGTGCAGTCAATTTTTGCAATTTTATTTTGTAATATTGTCAACTGTCCAGATACATATCCTTCAGCATTCTGACTGGTATTCATGGATGTGGGTGTCTCTGGCAAGGTCAGCATTTATTGTGCATGCCTAATTGCCCAGGAGGCAGTTAAGAGTCAACTACATTGTTATGGATCTGGAGTCATATGTAGGCCAGACCAGGTAAAGATGGTAGATTTCCTTCCCTAAAGGACATTAGTAAACCAGATAGGTTTTTCTGACACTAGACAATGGTTTCAGGGTCATCATTAGACCCTTAATTCCAATTCTTCATTGATTTCAAATTCCACTACCTGCCATAGTGGGGTTTGAACCTGGATCCCCAAAACAGTATCAGAGATAATGGGAACTGCAGATGCTGGAGAATTCTGATGAAGGGTCTAGGCCCGAAACGTCAGCTTTTGTGCTCCTGAGATGCTGCTTGGCCTGCTGTGTTCATCCAGCCTCACATTTTGTTGTCCCCAAAACAGTAGCTGAGTTTCTGGACTACTAGCCTCGCAATATTATCATTAGGTCATTGCCTTCCTAAATACAGAATACAGTGGGCCCTAATTTACAAATGTCTGGCTTACAAACACTTGCACATTCAAATATGACTCCAATGACAGGCTTTAATTTTAAAGACTTGTCATACAAACATTTCTTATACTGATGAACAGCTGCTTTACATCATCCTGCATTGTGTTACGACTAAAGTACTTGTGAACAGACTCCAGAACAGGATCCATTTGCAACCCATGGAATGCTTGGGTGCTTTTTTTAAATTCACTCATGGGATGTGGGTGTTGCTGTCTGCCCAGTGTTTTTATTACTTTGTTGACCTTGCGAAGGTGGTGTGAACTCCTTTCTTGAAACACTGCAGTCCACCTGCTGTAGATAGAACCACAATGCTGCTAGGGAGGGAATTCCAGCTGGCTGGCCTGCATTCACTATGGTTGTAAATGTGTGTTTGCAAATTTTCTTTGGGCAAAAATAGTAGCAAAGGCTTCTAACTGTTGGTTTTTGTCCACATGCTGTTTCACATTCACAATGTGGAGAACCTATACAGCTCTCAGAATATACTCTGAACCTTCACCCTAGTCTCTCTTAATGTGAACCTCATATTCTTACTTTTACGTAAGTCTCTGGTGCACTTCCTGTTATTGCTGCTGGCTGGCTGTACATGCTTCTTGTTTCTTGCATCCTACCATAGCCTCTGGTTGCATCTCTGGAATTAGATTTCTTGCGCTGGTGATTCCTCCCAGTGTCCTTTCACACTGCATAACTTGCATAGATCTTGGAAGACAGGACAGCTTCAGGTGGGCGCAGGGACTCACATTTCCTACACAACTTGCTTGCTTTCAGGGCCTTGGTTACAGAGTACAAATACAGGTAACTGTACCCAATGCTTGCAGGTGTTGTTATCTGGCTATTATTCCTTTTTCTTCCCTGTCATTCTTAGCGCTGCGTAAATGTTGTGATCTTTCTTTTTCCTCAGGAGGTCTTTTTGGAAAACTTTGATCGGGTTG
This sequence comes from Stegostoma tigrinum, assembly GCF_030684315.1. Classification (NCBI taxonomy): domain Eukaryota; kingdom Metazoa; phylum Chordata; class Chondrichthyes; order Orectolobiformes; family Stegostomatidae; genus Stegostoma; species Stegostoma tigrinum. The sequence continues at coordinate 38,864,698 of NC_081369.1, forward strand.
AATTTAAAACTGCCGCCATTATGACTCAGATGGCTCAGCTGCTGAGAAATCACAAACATTACTTTGATCACAGTACTTACTGATAAAACTGAATGATTGATTCTTGTGGGTGTTAGCTGAAGAGCAGTTCAGAACAAATGTGCCAATTTAGAAAGAACTTTGGGCAATAATGTACAGGTGCGAGAAAAATTATATCAACCTGAATGGGGAAATGCCATGGTGGATGGCAGCTATCATCAACTGGGATCATTCCAAAATAAAAATCTGTGAACATGACCAGCAAGATTTCAGAGATTACTCCTGCGGCATTCAAAGTTATGATTTGACTCTGAAATGCAAGGCTATATTTCATCTGTCACCACAAGAAAACCTGGACATAAGAGATCTAATTTGTAAAATCCCATCACTTAGCCAACTAACATGACTGAAAATGAACCAAATCAGAGATGAGGCCAATAAGGGCATTGAGCTATATGTGTATTTTCAGCATGAGATCCAAAGTTGTTCTGATTAGCTGCAATTAACACAGCTAATAATACTGCAATATTGCTCAATCAGAGGTGGTACTTTGCTTGAAGATAGTATTGTGTTGGTTTAAACCAGAATCACTGTAAAACAATGTAGGAAGAACTTCTTCAGTAGATACATGCAGCCCACGTGCGAATGGAGGAATGAAAATACGAAGGGAGACACATCAACTCTGTACTAGATATGTATCACATTAAAGAAATATTCTCCACATGCAGCATATGTTGAATGTGTAGAAATACACAGCAGAATGAATCTCCATGGCTAATGTTAGCGTTGACCAATTCTCAAAAAAAAAATCAAGAATGGTTCTGAATGGCAGCTGAGTATTATTCAAAGTTACCATGCATTAAAAAATTGAAAGAATTGTCAGCTACTAGAATCAACAGTATGACTTCTGCTTACTGAGGGAGGATTCCAAAAAATGTATGTAATTCTGGAACCAAACTAACCTCTAGAGAGTTTGAGAATTTTCTGAACTTTGTGAGTTTAACATTATAACCTCATTGCCGCATTACCCAATTGGATATGTCTTCATAGAAGTACATGACACAGTGGCTCAGTGGTTGGCTCTGCAGCTTCACAGTGCTAGGGACTTGGGTTCGATTTCAGCCTTAGGTTACTGTCTGTGTGAGTTGCACATTCTCCCTGTGTCTGTGTGGGTTTTCTCCAAGTCCAAAGATATGCAGGCTAGGTGGATTGGCCTTACTAAATTGCTCATAGTGTCCCAGGATGAAAAGGCAGGGTTACAGGGATAGGGTCGAGGGGTGAAATGCTCTTTGGAGAGTGAGTGTGGACTTGTTGGGCTAAATAGCCTGTTTGCACACTGTAGGGATTCTATGAGAAGTACACATTCAGCAGATCCAGGCAGCCCTCATAAAATCCCAAGTGGCAAAGGAAAACCTGGACATAGTTTCATTGTTACTCTGAGCTACACCTCTCAAGGCGAGCAATGAAATCACCTGCAGAGCTACTAAATGGCATTAAGTACAAGGCAACTCAGGAAATAATGATAGAAATGACCAAAAGGAAGCAAGACAACAACTCACTGATGACCAGGTAGAAAAAAGTCAACACTTTCATCAAAATGTCTGGCAAAGAGTTGTTAATGGATAAACCGAGGAGGCTGGGCAGAGAGAGGCCCAGGCAAGCAGGGAGAAACACCGAGGAAACAGGGGAGAGAGTGTGAGAAAATGAGAGAGGCCTGTGTGAGCTGAGAGAAACTTGAGGGAGGCAGGACTAAGAGGCCTCTACGTCCCCTGTGACATGCAATTTCCCTCACCCTCCAACCACTGCCTGTCTTTCACTTTTGTTCCACCTGCCTCTGCCCCCTCATCAACTACAGCAGTCCTATCACTGTTCCACCTCTCTTCAGCTTAGGATTCGAAACTTCAACACAGTTCCTCTCTCTGCCCAGATATTGCCAGGCTTGCTGTGTTTCTGCTACAGTTTCTGTTTTGGTTTTATACCTCCGGCAGCAGATCAATATTTTGCTTTTACTTTTGACTTTGTAGAGCATGGAGCAGCTGCATTAAAGGAGGAGTGATAGCACCCTCAATAAAACAAAAGAGGCAGGGTAATAGAGCGGAAAGCAACATGTGGGCTGACATGTGGCACCAAAATCCATGCATTTGAAAACCTACAACATGCAACCCCCAAAAACATATCTCTGATAATGGCTCCCAAGCCAGAATCCAGGTAGCCCTGACTGTAGCCACAGATTCTTCTAATTATTGCTGGAAGTGACTAGCACCAACTTGTACTGTCTATGGTTGGTGGGTGCCAGCAGGAGCTACTAATAGTCAGAGAAACGGAGACAAAAATACGAATGAGGTTCTAGCCACATTCCTTGACCCTAAATGTACTATACATCCTTCCATCTATTTCAGGGATTGAAGTAATCTCAAAAATCGAGATGGAGAGCAAGGCAAAAAGAAATCTGTGGGGCTTTTGATTTTGATCATGCTACTCTGCCAATTTTATGATTCATAAAATCTGGGAGAGACAGGAAGGTGATGCTTTGAAATCCCACTGTCATTAGGCACTTACGAAACATTATAATGTTTGAACTTTCAGCTTTTTTTTTATTGCCTACTTAAGACTAAGAAGGTATCCAGTGCGTAACTTCTAACCTTATTTCATATGTTTTATGCTGTACTATGATTACTGCAACGTTTAACTTTTAGCTTTGTTCCTTCTTTCTACCTTGCTGCTAAGATTCTGTACTGAGGTACTTGTATCTAAGATGTCATCTTGTGTTGCAACAACATGCACTTTTCACTGTACCCCTGCCTGTACTTTTGTACTTGAGTACACATGACAATAAAATCAAAATGAAATTCACCCAGTGAGATATGCATTTCCATCTTATACATCGCATAAGCATACGGGAGAGAAGAATGAAAACCCCTCCTAATATTTTTAAGACAGGCGATGACATTCAAAGGTGTAACTAATGGTACTGGAATTGTTCTTCATCTGTTTCAAGCATACATATCAAAACAGGAAGACAACCTTGTGTAAGATGACAGAAACATTTCAGAAACAACACAATGAATCTTATTATCTTCATGAGTGATTTCACTGGCAATCCAGCTTGATGACTTTTGAGGAGAATTACATTTGAAACTTTCATAATTTCACATCAAATTTCACTTCACTCACCCATCTATTAGTGGAGTTTCTTTCATTAATTTCTCTGCCCGTTGTCTGTATTGATCTGCAGAACAGAATGTATAAACACACAAAAGGAAAAGGAAAACCCACATTTTCTTTACCAAAGATACTTGTGGCTCAGACATGATTTTTGTTGAGCTTCCTGTTTTCTTCCTCACATTTTATATCTCAAAGAGAGGATGAACCTTTAACCTCTCAGGTTTTAAATCCATTAACTTTTTGGCACGGTCACTAGAAAATCTGTTAAGAGATAAAAAAAAGATAATCATGGTAATTTGCACATTCTGGAAATGAGAACAGAAGGGATGATCTAGATCAAGTTATTAGTCCAGAGATAATGGGAACTGCAGATGCTGGAGAATTCCAAGATAATAAAATGTGAGGCTGGATGAACACAGCAGGCCAAGCAGCATCTCAGGAGCACAAAAGCTGACGTTTCGGGCCTAGACCCTTCATCAGAGAGGGGGATGGGGAGAGGGAACTGGAATAAATAGGGAGAGAGGGGGAGGCGGACCGAAGATGGAGAGTAAAGAAGATAGGTGGAGAGAGTATAGGTGGGGAGGTCAGTCCAGGGAAGACGGACAGGTCAAGGAGGTGGGATGAGGTTAGTAGGTAGATGGGGGTGCGGCTTGGGGTGGGAGGAAGGGATGGGTGAGAGGAAGAACCGGTTAGGGAGGCAGAGACAGGTTGGACTGGTTTTGGGATGCAGTGGGTGGGGGGGAAGAGCTGGGCTGGTTGTGTGGTGCAGTGGTGGGAGGGGACGAACTGGGCTGGTTTAGGGATGCAGTAGGGGAAGGGGAGATTTTGAAACTGGTGAAGTCCACATTGATACCATATGGCTGCAGCGTTCCCAGGCGGAATATGAGTTGCTGTTCCTGCAACCTTCGGGTGGCATCATTGGGGCACTGCAGGAGGCCCATGATGGACATGTCATCTAGAGAATGGGAGGGGGAGTGGAAATGGTTTGCGACTGGGAGGTGCAGTTGTTTGTTGCAAACTGAGCGGAGGTGTTCTGCAAAGCGGTCCCCAAGCCTCCGCTTGGTTTCCCCAATGTAGAGGAAGCCGCACCGGGTACAGTGGATGCAGTATACCACATTGGCAGATGTGCAGGTGAACCTCTGCTTAATGTGGAATGTCATCTTGGGGCCTGGGATGGGGGTGAGGGAGGAGGTGTGGGGACAGGTGTAGCATTTCCTGCGGTTGCAGGGGAAGGTGCCGGGTATGGTGGGGTTGGAGGGCAGTGTGGAGCGAACAAGGGAGTCACGGAGAGAGTGGTCTCTCCGGAAAGCTGACAGGGGAGGGGATGGAAAAATGTCTTGGGTGGTGGGGTCGGATTGTAAATGGCGGAAGTGTCGGAGGATAATGCTTTGTATCCGGAGGTTGGTAGGGTGGTGTGTGAGAACGAGGGGGATCCTCTTAGGGCGGTTGTGGCGGGGGCGGGGTGTGAGGGATGTGTTGCGGGAAATATGGGAGACGCGGTCAAGGGCGTTCTCGATCACTGTGGGGGGTAAGTTGCGGTCCTTAAAGAACTTGGACATCTGGGATGTGCGGGAGTGGAATGTCTTATCGTGGGAGCAGATGCGGCGGAGGCGGAGGAATTGGGAATAGGGGATGGAATTTTTGCAGGAGGGTGGGTGGGAGGAGGTGTATTCTAGGTAGCTGTGGGAGTCGGTGGGCTTGAAATGGACATCAGTTACAAGCTGGTTGCCTGAGATGGAGACTGAGAGGTCCAGGAAGGTGAGGGATGTGCTGGAGATGGCCCAGCTGAACTGAAGGTTGGGGTGGAAGGTGTTGGTGAAGTGGATCCACTTCAACAAACAACTGCACCTCCCAGTCGCAAACCATTTCCACTCCCCCTCCCATTCTCTAGATGACATGTCCATCATGGGCCTCCTGCAGTGCCACAATGATGCCACCCGAAGGTTGCAGGAACAGCAACTCATATTCCGCCTGGGAACGCTGCAGCCATATGGTATCAATGTGGACTTCACCAGTTTCAAAATCTCCCCTTCCCCTACTGCATCCCTAAACCAGCCCAGTTCGTCCCCTCCCACCACTGCACCACACAACCAGCCCAGCTCTTCCCCCCCACCCACTGCATCCCAAAACCAGTCCAACCTGTCTCTGCCTCCCTAACCGGTTCTCCCTCTCACCCATCCCTTCCTCCCACCCCAAGCCGCACCCCCAGCTACCTACTAACCTCATCCCACCTCCTTGACCTGTCCGTCTTCCCTGGACTGACCTATCCCCTCCCTACCTCCCCACCTACACTCTCTCCACCTATCTTCTTTACTCTCCATCTTCAGTCCGCCTCCCCCTCTCTCCCTATTTATTCCAGTTCCCTCTCCCCATCCCCCTCTCTGATGAAGGGTCTAGGCCCGAAACGTCAGCTTTTGTGCTCCTGAGATGCTGCTTGGCCTGCTGTGTTCATCCAGCCTCACATTTTATTATCAAGTTATTAGTCCATGATGTTTGTAACCACAAAGATTAAAATCTTTAATGTAAGACCATTAAGCTGCTTATGCATTGCTACCACTCTAAAGGTTCTAGATCTGACAGGCAATCTGAAAACCTACACAAGCAAACGACATAGAGCTCACATGCAAAAAGGTGCAAATTTTCTACTGGTGATCCACACCAGAATTTACATGCTTTAGCTGCATTCTGGTTATATTTGAAACACATTAAGCAAGAGTTGGCACAAATCTCAGTGTCAGCTATAGCATTAGTGAGGCTTTGCATTTCCAGGGTTTCCAGCCAGTTGGTTTGTACAGGATCAGAACTCTGCAGATATATGAGAGAAAGCGAGAACATGTGAGATAGAGTGCAGGCATGTGTAAGAGAGGGAGACTTGGTGTAATTTTCATTACTAAGGCTAATTATGGAGGCAAGTTCAAAAAGTGGAGGGGACTTTTGCTTGGGGATGGTGCAGGCTTCCTCATATGATTACATTCTTTTAAAGCACGTTACATGTACATGTAAGAGAAAACACCAAATTCCAGATAGAAAGTTCTTTTTTCCTCACTGGGAGCTTCTGGGCTCAATACATCATGCCCCTATGAGTGTGAGTTAGCATTGTAAACCATTGCCACTGCACAGAGATGTTATGCACAAGATTGGCTGCCAGGCATCTCCATCACAATCCTCATGTGTGCGCAATGTTAGCCTCTTCACTGCACCTACCCATGTTATATGAGGAGCACAGTACCATCTGCCAAAGGTTACACTTCAAACTGAAAAAGAGTTCAACAATCAGCAGCTGATGCACCACCAGTCATTGGCTTTTCACCACAACAAGGAGAATACATACATCACTTGGTCTCTTACCAAAGGCTTCCAAGGGAGCGTGATACCACTACAAAGGCTAGCTTCATGATGGACAAGTCATACATCTATTAGACACACATTACTTAAAAGCTTTATTGGTTTTCATGATCTCCAGCTCATTCAACATATGTCAGCAGCTTTCAGTTGGAGCCCTCCCACTCATACCCTCCCTCAGACTCCATTTTTCTTGTATGTTGCATAGTGACAATCCCAGTTCTGAGGTTTCACATCTCTATCTGTTTGCCTTCTTTTGACAAATCCGCACAACAAAAGCACAGTCACAATGGAAGTATGGTTCCACATTCTGAGGGAACCCTGACTGGAATTTTCTCTCAGAAAAGCACAGTTCCATCCTTCCATAATAAAACATGAGGCAGAGTGGCAACTGATTGAGATTGTCACTCCTCAAAACAACCAGTCATTGTCTCTTGGCCTATAATGGATCATCATTTCTATTCAGTGGCACAATCACACTACAGCACTAATATGCAAATTCTGCTTGGTTTCCTGAAACCTTCCAGCTGGTAGATACCAATGGTCCTGCAGTAGCAGTACCACCTCATTACACAGATCTCAGCAATATAACCATTTATGAGGTTAAAACCACACCTACAGTAGTGAGAATGAAACAGCCACAGAACTTTCCCCTTCAGCATCAGAGGAGAATGAAACAGGTACACAACCAACAAACTATCACAATTATGCATCTGACGGAGAGATAACCAGAAATGTAGTCACAAGTACCTGGTTACCAGTAAAGATTCCAAAGATATATCATCAGTGCAAGTCATTACTGATCATGGATTTACTTTGCAAATAAACAGAAGCCAGCTCAGATCAATGTGCAATTCACCAATCACTCATGCAGGGAATAAGGAAGAAAACTCTGGTGGTGATGATTGTGAGACGGTGCTGAGGGACCAAGTTGTCAGCCAAGAGCAACCAAGAATAACATGAATCTCTCCTGACTGGTATATGATCATTGTGGCAGTATGAATTGTCAAATTTCCAAAACACTGTGTCAAAGTTTGAATTATTAATCTGTTAACTCTGTTTATATGTGTCTGTTTAGTTCTAAATTTGACAACATGCACTTATGTGCCATGTTATTTGTTTGTGATTTATTTTCTTTAGAAGAAGTCGGATATGCTCTTAAGCAGAAAATATGAGATAAACTTTTAAGGGGCATGCTCTTGATGTCACCACTGGAGCAGGCTCAAGGATCTTAATTGTCTATTCCTGTTCCTAGCTGTCATGTTCCTATGTGTCATTGGCATGTGACTTAGTGGTAAAGGCTCTCAGTTTTTATTTTACTGAGCTCTATCCATTTGCAGCATGGTCCATGAGGGAAGCTGGAATAATCCCATTTGCTTAGCTTGAGCCCAGACTTGCAACTGCCTGCGATTGTAATGTACAGTTGTAACCACCAGGAGCTGTGGTAAAAGTTCATTGTGTTGTCTTATCTCATATTTATACTGTGGAAGCTACAATAACTGTCACAATGTGATAATTGCAGATCATCAGCTCCCAAAGCCTTACAATCATGGCAGTGTGGGGAAACTTAAGGAAACACGGGTGACAAAAGGGCTGGATACAGGAGAGGCACCAGAGCCTATAATTCCTCTCCCTGGTCCTGATCAGAGCTGTTGCCCCTGTGTTAGTCATTGCCTAATAACCTTCATTTTTGTTCATTCCAACCTTCTCCTCTTCACATGCTCAATTCTCCTCAAAAGCCTGTTGGATCTCTAATTTTTTTCCACTTCTGGAATAAGGCCTTTGGCCTGAAATATTCATTCCATGTCCCTCCGTGAATGGTCATCAAACTGCTGAGAATTTCTGAAATTTAATTTTAGATTTCTAACTTCCCAATATTTTACTTTTGTAATTTTCATTGGGTTGTGTAAGGCAGCTGCTTGGTGTTTGGGTGGATGGTATTTGTCCTGTGAATAGGGAATTATTGATGCTCTCAAGCAGACCGGTGTATGAAGGATTAATAGTTTGAACATTTCTTTCAGTGAGTTGAGAATGAGAAAGAAAGAAAATAAATGCCACCATTTATACAACACATTTCATGAGCTTCAGTGAGTGGTATTGGGAACTCTGTAGATGCTGTCACTTTTCCATGACAGACAATCTTGCTGAGGCAATGCTGTTGGATGAATCTTCTCTATTCACTTTGCGTGTAATGCTGATCTGTACCTTTCAATATAACAAAGTGTGTAGCTGGATGAACACAGCAGGCCAAGCAGCATCTCAGGAGTACAAAAGCTGACGTTTCGGGCCTAGACCCTTCATCCGAAACGTCAGCTTTTGTGCTCCTGAGATGCTGCTTGGCCTGCTGTGTTCATCCACCTTCACACTTTGTTATCTTGGATTCTCCAGCATCTGCAGTTCTCATTATCTCTGTACCTTTCAATGTTCGCTGAAGTATCTTTATCATCTTCTCTCTTAAATATAGCCTCCCAGCATTCAGCATTCATATCCAGGTGAGCAACTGCTTGCAGAGGATTGCACCCTAATGCTGAATCTCAAGGGCAATTCCAACCAACCAAACTAAAACTACACCTAGAGAGATGCAAGTATGATTATACACTGCTAGAAAGTATGAACTCCTCTGAGGAGTTGTCCTCACGTCTCAATGACGTTTGTTCTGTGTTCTGATGAAGATAAAGTTTTGACAATCACTATGTTTTCTCTTCAAGTTCAACCTTTGGTGAAATAAAGTCAGGAGATATCTCAGAAACTTTTTTGAAACTGTGAACTTCCAATTTCTCCATCTCTGACAAAAGAGGTCACAGTTGTACTAATTATCTCCTTGGCTTGCAACGTGCACCTGGGAATTCGAAAATTTGTTGTGGGCTTCTTCCAGTCAGGCTGTCTTTGTGCAAGGGGGTGAAGGAATAAATCTGTGCATGAAGTAAAGTAGAAAATTTACTTGAGGGTTGCACTGTATTTAGTGAAGGTTACTGACCCAGCTATACCACATTGTAAATGGATTAGGGTCATGCCAAAATGTGAGAAGAAATGCAAAGAAAATGTTGGATAGTGCTGCTGTAATTGAAGTGTGTGTGAGTAGCAACACAGTAGTACACACTTTGCAGGTTCAAGTGTATAAATCATCCTGCCATGTAATGGCATGGCTCTGAAAGTGTTAATGTTGAAACTGCATTAGCTCCACTCAGTTTTCTGATGTCATACATTGTCTTTGAGGGGAAACAGGGAATTTACATGAGTCTTTGCAGGGAGCAGATGTACTTTGTACAACTCCTGATAGTCCTAGTAATTTTCCCTGATTGATAATGTAGTTATATTGTTGGTACCATGCAATGAACCATCCTATTAACTAAACATCTCTTCTGTAAAGACTCATTAGATGGATCTTAAGGTATGGTACAGCCAAAAGAGGATTGGTGGCAGGGATGTATTTTAAACACTCCTTACTCTTACACACACTCCTTATCACACACAATGCAAGTGAATCAGTGAATTGTATTTTTGTTTTCTCATGGTTGTGGATATCACTGGCTGTGTCAGCATTTATTTTCCATCTGAATTGCCTTGTAGAATGTGGTTGAAAGCTAGAAGCTTGAACCATTGAGGTCCTTAAGGTGTATCAACACCATAGTGCTGTTAGAAGGTTTTGACTCAGTAACAGTGAAGTAACAATGATGAAGTTTCGAGTCAGGATGGTGAGTCACTGGAGGGGAGCTTACAAGAGAAGGATTGCACGTATCTGCTGTCCTTATTCTTGTAGTTGGTGAAGGTTATAGATTTGGAAGTTGCAGTTGGAGGAACCTTGGTAAGTTTACTGCAGAGCATCTCATAGATAGTACTGCTGCCCCTGTGTACTGGTTGGTGGAAGGAGTGACTGTTTTGTGCATGTGGTGCCAATGAAGCGGCCACTTTGTCCTGGATGGTGCCAAGCTTCTTGCGTGTTATTGGACCTGCACCCGTCCAGGCAAGTGGGGAGTATTCCATCACACTCCTAACGTGTGTTTGTAGATGGCGTACAGGAATTGGTGAGTCAGGAGGTGAATTACTCACTGCAGAAAGTGGTTATAAACCACCAGTTAAATGAGTCCAAAGCAGATTTCCTGATGGTTACTTCCTAGTCCAACTGCAATGATGCTTCCTTGTGACAGCGGAATTTACCTTCTATTCTGAGGAAAACATATCCCTTCTATTCCTGAATGCAGCAGCAGTAATTCAAAGGCACCATTGAATCAAATGCTGCCCTTGAATTTCATTGTGAAGTCATCCTAATCACTTCCTGACTTCTCCATGTTCCACTTCTACACTGGTTTAGACTTCATACCATGCTTATGGGCATGTTTCAGACCTGCTACATAACTTAAAACTATCAAACATGAAATGTAATGATTACATCATAACTGAAGAATTATGATATTATTGTTAGGCTATTAATCGACAGACCCAGCTAATTTTCTGGGCATCTGGGTTTGAATCCCAAAGATGGTGGAATTTGAATTCAAGAAAAAACATCTGGAAGTAAGAGACTAATGATAACCATGAAACCATTGTTGATTGTCAAGAAAACCTTTCTGGTTCACTAATGGCATTTAAGGAAGGGAATCTTCCTTCCTTATCTTTCTAGCCTACATGTGACGCCAGACCCACAGCAATGTGGTTGACTCTTAACTGTCTTCTGGGCAATTAGGGACGGGTAATAAATTCTAGCGCAGCTAGTGACACCTATATCCAAGGAATGCATTAAAAGAAAATTGACCATTTAATTGTCAGATTTGACTGAGGCAGTTTGTCTTCCAAAGCAACATTTGCCCTCTTGATTGGGGATTATGGGAAATGGAAAGTAAGGTGGGCGGCAGGGTTTAATTGCGTGAGAAGCCAAAAGTCAGGTTCCTGAGTGAGAGATGAAAGTTAGTAATTACGTTTTCAGACCTTTATAAATGGTTTGAGCTTCCTGAAGGCTGATGTGGGAAAGCCCCTGCTGGATGTTCGCATGCCATATGTGTTCTTTGAAAGACCAGTTTGTCAGAATTACATTTCCCTTCCCACATAAAATTTCATGACCAAACAATACATGCCTTCTGACCTGCAGCTGCATACAAGAAATATGCAGCAGCGAGGTGTAAATGAGGTAGTTAGCTGCTGTTTTGTCCTCTTTGGAGAAGCAAAAGGGAGGAAATGGTTGAGTGGTACTATAGTTGGACTGTGAATCCAGAGACCCAGATAATGGTCTAGGGACCAGGTTCAAATCCCACCATGGCCAATGGTGGAATTTGAGTTCAATTAAAAGTCTGGAATTATGAGCCTAATGGTGACCTTGAATCCATTTTCAATTGCCAGGAAAAATCAATCTAGTTCACTGAAGGAAAGGGCAATCCTTACCTGGTCTGGACTACACGCGACTCCAGGCCTGCAGCAATGTGATTGTCTCTTAACTGCCCTCTAGAATGGGCAATAAATGCTGGCCTATGCTGTAATGTCGTCATCTTGTGAATGAATACAAAAGGAAGTGAAGTTGCACGGGAAATGGAGGATAACCAAGGAGGGATGTTTAATGGATGCTGGCCAAGGGTGGAAGTCTGTCTGAAGGAGGCTTACCAGGAAAGGGTAGAAGTATCAGCGTGTTTTGCTGCGGGCATCCACACACCAAGAGCCCAGATTTTGTGCCCATCTTTTCAATTTAGCCCTTTGAGATAATAATGACAGCACCAGCTTCCAGCCCTGCCTGCCACAGGGTTTGCTGTGCCCCCTCGATCATGCAGATCTACTGAGTCACCAGACTTGAAACATTAAATCTGCTTCTTTCCCAGGGTGGCTGTCAGACCTGCTGAGTTTCTGTTTTTGTTAGAGTAGGTAGGCACTTGATGAGCAGGAAGGACATAATTCACTGAAGGGCCTCTTTCTGTAACGCCATACTCGAAGATCCTAACTTTGAAATTGCGTGAGAAAAGCCATCTCCCCTCCCACAGAGTGAAAGTGGCCACCTCCAAACTTGTACTCCAGAATTGAAGGCTTTACCTTCAGAGTCTATGGATTTCCAAACTCACCACAAAACAACAAAATATTCTGTAGAGCTATGGCTCATGCACAAAAGAAATTTGGCTTTTTCATGATTTTGTTTTCTTACTTGGAAAGCATGACGGGCAGCTGGGAATTGCTTAGTGTTAAAATCCCTGCTGCTACATGCTGAAAAGAGGAAGGAAGTGCTTTCCTCAGGTTATAAAATACACATAGTTGGTTAGTGCTTATCTCTCACCAACACCTACCATCAAGCCTGCCTGATCTCAGATAAGAGGATCGGAAATATTGAGGAAAAATAATTGACCTTTGCTTGTTTGTTCGAAGAGGAACTGGATATTTTAGAATTTAACCCTTTAATTGCCCTTCCTGAAATCCATACTTTCAGAGTCTTACTCTGTAAGTCAATTGGAGCTACTGATCTTAAGTGGGGCACCATTTACTTTATTTCTTCGAACATTTGTGCTTCTGTTGTGACATTTCATGTAGAACTTTGGTTTTTATGTCAACGCCCTCTATCTGCGTCAAGTAAAGGCCCCAACTCCGTACAGTGGCAGGAGCAGTCATCTGACAGTGAATTTTGCTGAATTGGCCAAATACTGGCTAAAGATTTTGAAGCTGGTGAAGTCCACATTGATACCATTGGGCTGCAGAGTTCACAAGCTGAATATGAGTTGCTGTTCCTGCAACCTTCGGGTGGCATCATTGTTGCACTGTAGAAGGCCCATGATGGACATCATGCCCGCAGGCCCGACCAGTCCCCCTCCACCGACACCCTCATCTGCCTAGCTGAACTCGTCCTCACCCTCAACAACTTCTCTTTTGATTCCTCCCGCTTCCTACAGACTAAGGGGGTGGCCATGGGCACCCTCATGGGCCCCAGCTATGCCTGCCTCTTTGTAGGTTACGTGGAACAGTCCCTCTTTCGCACCTACACAGGCCCCAAACCCCACCTCTTCCTCCGGTACATTGATGACTGTATCGGCGCCGCCTCTTGCTCCCCAGAGGAGCTCGAACAGTTCATCCACTTCACCAACACCTTCCACCCCAACCTTCAGTTCACCTGGGCCATCTCCAGCACATCCCTCACCTTCCTGGACCTCTCAGTTTCCATCTCAGGCAACCAGCTTGTAACTGATGTCCATTTCAAGCCCACCGACTCCCACAGCTACCTAGAATACACCTCCTGCCACCCACCCTCCTGCAAAAATTCCATCCCCTATTCCCAATTCCTCCGCCTCTGCCGCATCTGCACCCACGATGAGGCATTCCACTCCCACACATCCCAGATGTCCAAGTTCTTCAAGGACCGCAACTTTCCCCCCACAGTGGTCGAGAACGCCCTTGACCGCGTTTCCCGCACTTCCCGCAACACATCCCTCACACCCCGCCCCTGCCACAACCGCCCAAAGAGGATCCCCCTCGTTCTCACACACCACCCCACCAACCTCCGGGTACAACGCATCATCCTCCGACACTTCCGCCATCTACAATCCGACCCCACCACCCAAGACATTTTTCCATCCCCACCTTTGTCTGCTTTCCGGAGAGACCACTCTCTCCGTGACTCCCTTGTTCGCTCCACACTGCCCTCCAACCCCACCACACCCGGCACCTTCCCCTGCAACCACAGGAAATGCTACACTTGCCCCCACACCTCCTCCCTCACCCCTATTCCAGGCCCCAAGATGACTTTCCACATTAAGCAGAGGTTCACCTGCACATCTGCCAATGTGGTATACTGCATCCTCTGTACTCGGTGTGGCTTCCTCAACATTGGGGTAACCAAGCGGAGGCTTGGGGACCGCTTTGCAGAACACCTCTGCTCGGTTCGCAATAAACAACTGCACTTCCCAGTCACAAACCATTTCCACTCCCCCTCCCATTCTTTAGATGACATATCCATCATAGGCCTCCTGCACTGCCACAATGATGCCACCCGAAGGTTGCAGGAACAGCAACTCATATTCAGCTTGGGAACCCTGCAGACCAATGGTATCAATGTGGACTTCACCAGCTTCAAAATCTCCCCTTCCCCCACCGCATCACAAAACCAGCCCAGTTCATCCCATCCCCCCACTGCACCACACAACCAGCCCAGCTCTTCCCCTCCACCCACTGCATCCCAAAATCAGTCCAACCTGTCTCTGCCTCCCTAACCTGTTCTTCCTCTCACCAATCCCTTCCTCCCACCCCAAGCTGCACCTCCATCTCCTACCTACTAACCTCATCCCACCTCCTTGACCTGTCCGTCTTCCCTGGACTGACCTATCCCTTCCCTACCTCCCCACCTATACTCTCCTCTCCACCTATCTTCTTTTCTCTCCATCTTCGGTCTGCCTCCCCCTCTCTCCCTATTTATTCCAGAACCCTCACTCCCATCCCCCTCTCCGATGAAGGGCCTAGGCCCGAAACATCAGCTTTTGTGCTCCTGAGATGCTGCTGGGCCTGCTGTGTTCATCCAGCCTCACATTTTATTATCATGGATTCTCCAGCATCTGCAGTTCCCATTATCACTGAGACTATCACCTGGTGCTGTGTGACTTCTGACTGAAAGCAAAGTAAACAAGGCACAAATAAACAAGGCTATGAGGGGAGGGGTGTGAGGGGAGAGAATGTATGAAAAATGGAGAACCAACGTAATGCAGACAGTTTAAGGAATTCAGTACTGGGACCTCGAGTCTGGAAAGTGCCTCAATGGAAAAATTAAGTGCTGTACTTTAAACTTCCAAGTAATTCCATTCTCCGTGTTTATTGCAGATTTTTACCATCTGCAATATTTTGCTTTTATTTAATTCTCTGATTCGGAGGGGAATCTACAGGGCACATTTTAAAGAGATCTCCAATTTAAAAATTCAAAAGTTTGAGTTTTTGGCCTTCCCTTCTGCAGATAGCAATGGAGGCTGGCCATTAAATACACTGGCAACTGAATTAGCCAGATGTTTGATCTACAGATGGGAGTCAAGGGTCATAGGTGATTGGCAGGAAATTAGAGTTAAGCTTGCAAATAGCCAGCATTTCATTGAATTGTGGACCAGGCTCAATGGCTTGAGTGCCAACTCCTGCTTCTATCTCTTATGTTCTTCAGTTGAGAAGTGAAAATTCCTGGAATAGCGAGCTTGTACAAAAGACAGATTCTGCAAAACATTCTCAGGGTTAGAGTGACTTTCTGAATTTGTTTTGATCAGCTAAGAAAGACAGGGGAAGAAGTTCAAGATTTCCCTGACAATATGACAAGTCCCCATCCCCTCAGAAATTGGCTTGGGTTTTTATTTGTTTTTGCCATTGCTAGGAGATGACTTTTTGGGGCTATGTTGGGGAGTGTACATGCTGTGTCATAACTGTATGGGACAGATTGAAAAGATGACAGGATTCTTTTTCTCTTTGTCATTGTTTGTAAACTTGTGAGTTACTTAGTGTCTGTTGCAACTTCGAATGGTTATTTAAAGGTTTAACAAAGACTCAGAACAGCAAGTTCTCTACTCTCAGCACAGCTGCTACATGACCTCATGTAAGCTTTTAGTATCAGTTATAGGCTGACCTGGTAAATCCTAAGGATAAAACTCCTGAAACAGCAAAATTTCTTGTTAAAATTTGCATGCAGAGTTTAATGTGCTTGATGACATTTTGACAACGAGTCAGAATTGATAGACATTGCATGATTCTTGCATTTAAACATCTAAACTAGAGCTCCAGATCACTGCCAGATTCATCTCCTCTAACAATGGTGGCAGTTTCAAGAGACTTTTACTCTCCACCTAACCTATGTTGTATTTCCTGCTTTTGTCAGAGTAAGGCTTAATTCTGGACTGCTTTTCTAACCCTCTTGCTTCTCCCCAAGTGCTGCTTACTAACCATCAGTTTTCATGTTTCAGCTACTGACTAAATGTTTGTGTCTTCTTAAAGCAGTGTTGTTTTTAATGTGGTAAGCTCACTTTTCTTCAGATTTGCTTTTCCTCAGGAATGAATGGATTCTCTTCACCGCTGTTACCTTGAGGTATTTCAGAATAATGTTGAGACTTTATAAAGTTCTAGTTAGGCCCCATTTAGAATACTGTGTCCAATTTTGGGCCCCACACCTCAGGAAGGACATACTGGCGCTGGAGTGTGTCCAGCGGAGATTCACACGGATGATCCCTGGAATGGTAGGTTTAACATATGATGAACGGCTGAGGATCCTGGGATTGTATTCATTAGAGTTTAGAAGGTTGAGGGGAGATCTAATTGAAACTCACAAGATAATGCATGGCTTAGAAAGGGTGGATGCTGGGAAGTTGGCTTCCGTTAGGCAGGGAGACTAGGACCCGTGGGCACAGCCTTAGAATTAGAGGGGGCCAATTTAAAACAGAAATAAGGAGACATTTCTTCAGCCAGAGAGTGGTGGGCCAGTGGAATTCATTGCCACGGAGAGCAGTGGAGGCCGGGACGTTAGATGTCTTCAAGATAAATTGATAATAAATTCTTGACCTCACAAGGAATCAAGGGCTACGGGGAGAGTGCATGGAAGTGGAGTTGAAATGCCCATCAGCCATGATTAAATGGCAGAGTGGGCTCGATGGGCCAAATGGCCTTACTTCCACTCCTATGTCTTATGGTCTTACGGTCTTATGTTATTGTTGATCAAGGTTTCAACTGGGCTTTGTATTTCCAAACATTCAGCACCTTGTGTCTTGGACACAGATCTGTTACCTTTTCCAGGCTGAGTTTAAGGGCCAGTCTAAGCATCAGTGGTAGAGGATAGACCACCAATGGGTCGTAACAAGAAGAGGCACTTGCAGTGCATCACAAAATGGCAGTTTATTGAATGATACCATTAGGTACAATTTACACTGATTAGTAGACACAATTACTTAAGATGATGAGGAGCCAGAGATGACATGTCTGCGTCCATCAGGTCTTTATGCTAGACTCTCTGATTCTCTACCCAAAGGCTGTGTGACACTAGCAAGGTAGAATTTTACCATTAATCCATTCAGAACCATTATCTTATAATAATAACAGCCGGCACCAAAAGAACAGCTATCAGTAATCAGCTCTGCTGTGCATCCTGACCCATGAAGAACACAAAACTACTTACCAGTTTGGACCTGATTTCACCTTGTAAGTAAATCACACAATTCCATGCCCAACTCACTATTAAACATGTACTTGGGACCTGATGATGACATTGGATCCTAATCTACATAATTAAAGAAGCCTTCTGATGGCATCAAATGGGCATCCCTTGCCTCCTGCACTAGGTTACATTTTAAGACAGCAGAGGGTCTACATTTGTGTGTAGGTTAGTCACTCTGTATTAATTGCTCATTTATCTAGTATCTGAGTAGAATAAAAAAAACACCTTAATCTTCTCTAGTAACTAAACAGCTGACTTCAGTCAATTGTTCAAGCTTAATACTGTTGGGTATATTTTCAATTTGCTTCTGGACATAAGTCAAGCATTGTGGATTTTCAGCTCTTTAGACAGTCATGATTTTCATGAGTATTAACTTCAACATAACTTATAACGTGTAGTTTCTATGGCAAGCAACTGATACATAATACCTGTTCAATGCCTGGATGGTAAGTTGAAAAACTATCCCATAGGTTTCCAAAGGAAATGGATGGGAAGGGAAGAATTGCAAAATTGAAAGGATAAAAAGTTAATTGTGTTGATCACCTGATGCCAGGCGAAGGGGCATTTAGAAGTTGGAAATCAACTTGGAAGGGGAGGCTGAAAAGGAATGGTTATTGTGATCAATGCCCAAAACCACCGTATCAGGTATGACAAGGAATATGTTCTGCTGAGGGTGGGCTAAGAGAAAAAGAAGGTGTTTGAGATTGATAATCTCCAGATTGTTAGGCAACATAAGACTTTGTGACAGGCGAATAGTGCAGACGACAGCGAATATCTGGTGGAAAGATGGTGGTAGATACAGTTTTATGGAAGACAAATCACTATTGAGATAGGGAGGTGTTGGGCAGCTGAAGTGGACTACACTTTAGCATTCATAGTGAGGTTTTATGTTTGTTCAGTAATGGGATGAGAGTGTCACTGGCTAGTCCAGCACTTATTGCTCCTTCCTAATTACCCAGAGGACAGTTAAGAGTTAACTACATTACTGTGGGCCTGGAGCACCATGTAGGCTAGACCGGTCATGGATGGCAGTTTCCGATCCTAAAGGGTGTTAGTGAACCAGATGGGTTTTTCCAACAGTCAACAAAAAACTCACGGTCATCATTAGACTCTTAATTCCAGATTTTCAAATTCCACTATTTGCTGTGGCGGAACTCAAACCTAGGTCCTCAAAACATTGCCTGGATTAACAGTCCAATGATAATACTACTAGGCTGTTGCCTCCCCTATCAGGAGCAATGTAATTGGACCTTAAATATTCTTTGGTTGCAAATAATAGTAAACTAAGCACTTGGAAATGTAAGTTATGACAGCAAAGATAGTTATACTAAATGACAGAAAGATAACATTAATAATTAGAGAACAGAAATGGTTACATGAAGTAACATTTGTTCATGAAAGATAAAAATATCTTAATTCGCAAGTTCAGCAAAATACAGTGTTCGGAATAAAATAGCAGTATTAAGAAAAGAAATGCAATAAAAATGACTACAGAACATAAGAAGCTTGAGGCATAAATATTACAGGCTGTAGAGATGAGAGGAGAAGAAGGAGGGTTGGTGGAGTAGCTGTACTATCAGAAATATATAACAGAAGGAGCAAGAAAGGAAAAAGGGAACAGAGAAAGTAACAGTAAACATGTGGGTTGAGATAGAGGAGAGAAAGAGGTTGCTTACTTTATTAAGGATGTAGAAACAGACTAAACCTGTAAAGGAAATGAAAGGAAAAATGTATAGGCGAATATATCAAATATTTTGCCACACGTTAGGAGCAATCACATTAGGTTTTTGTTGGGTTGCAGTCAGAATTTACTAAAGTGCTTCCAAGGGTGAGATACATTATCAGCAAGGTTAGGTGATAATTCAGACAGATATATACAGTACAAAAAGCAAAGTAATAGATAAGAAAAGGGCAACTATGAGGAAAGTTAAAGGAGATAAAAGCTATAAACTTCACAAAATATTGACAGACAACAGTGTACGGATGGTTAGAGTTCAGAAGAATTATATTCCACTAAAAAGTAGGTTCAACTACCCAAAGGAGAGTCACCATGAGAAGATAAAGAACCAATATAAATTTGAATCTAAGAATAAGGGCATATGCACTGTACATAAATAATGTGAAAAGTTGTCAAAGGGAATATGATGGACCGAGGAAAGAAGTTAAACAAACAATCATGAAATAAAGAGGAAATGGAAACGAAAATACCAAAAGATATTTTCAAAAGGCAGATAAATAGTAAACAGAGAATTAGGTCAGGAATAGGGCCATTCAGGGATGGGCAAGATCACCTCACATGAGATGAAAGTGCATTAGCACGGGTGTTGAATAGATACTTTTCACTAGTTTTTATTGATGAGGCTTCTAAAGAGGAACTAACAAAAGGAGAAGTTAGATATTGCAAAGTTTAAAATAGAAACAAGTGAGATACTAACTAATATAACCAAACTTAAGGAGGCCATTTCTTGATGAATTATGTCCATTGCTACTCAAAGAAAGTAAACTGGGCATAGCAGAAACACTGAGATAACAAAATGTGGAGCTAAATGAACACAGCAGGCCAAGCAGCATCTTAGGAGCACAAAAACTGACATTTCGGGCCTCGACCTTTCATCAGAAAAGACCTTGATGAAGGGTCTAGGCCCGAAACGTCAGCTTTTGTGCTCCTAAGATGCTGCTTGGCCTGCTGTGTTCATCCAGCTCCACATTTTGTTATCTTGGATTCTCCAGCATCTGCAGTTCCCATTATCTCTGATAGCAGAAACACTATCCAGATGTAAAAATTGAGAGAGATGAAAAGCGTCAGAAGCCTGGTAAACACAGACCATATCTGTTCAAGAAGATAAGCAGAAATAATCCAGGGAACCATAGACTAGTAAACATTCATAGTGGAATAGAATCTGGAACCTTTATTAAAAATATCAGTTAAAAGCATAGCTAGAGGTGAAGAATTGTATTTAAAAAGTCAACCAATTCAGATCAATGTCAGTTTCTGTTCTCCAGATTCTATGGAAAAGAAACATACAAGTCTGCTAATTATTTTACTTTTGTTGTTTATATTTAGAGTCACCCCTTAAGGAACAAACAAAATTAGTAATTTAGCACAGGAGAAATGAATCCACTTCCAATGACACTATAGCACATTATAGTACATTAAAGTTTGCATTTCGGCAGCAGTGCACAGTTCCCAGGTACAGACTCGTAAAAGTTATTACCAACTGTTGTGAAACAGACCTGGTGGGCATTTCCAAACAAACATGATTACTGCTCATTTCCAAGCAACTTAAATTGATCTATGCTATGCAGGTACCTCTTTATTGCATTATTTAGCCAGATGCCAAGCAGAGTAGTGAAAATGATCTATTTAAAGAACCATTGTTTTTGACTAACATATGTTTTTGTGCCTGGTATTAATGAGGTTCTAAGAGTCTCCACTTAGGGTAAATCACCATCCAACCCTATTAATAAGCTTAAGACCCTAAAGTTGCCATAGTCCAAGAGGATCATGGGATTGTTCACTATTTTGATGGAGTAATCTCTGGTGGTTTTACCTGAGGGTCAGAACAGCTCAGGTATGGGGTGAAATTGAAAAGATGGCACCTTCATGGTCAGTGTGGCTGATGTCATTTTGTGTGGCTAACCAGTGGGTGCCCCACTGCTTGAGTGACAGGGCGCTTCAATAAATAAATCAGGGTTTAGGACTCTGAAAGCCATTTTTGGTTTGAAATTGTTGACTATTACAACCTTTCATGTGCTAACCATGGGCAATCGATGCCAAAAAAAAATTAGTTTGAGCCATTACTGCCACTGGGTCCCCATTAATTCTTTAGGGAAGGCACTGCTGATTTCCCATCTAAGCTTTGCTGAAGATCTGTAGAAACCCTGGACTAAAGAGATAAATTATATTTATACTAATTTACCAGGGTTTTCACATGGTTACAGTGAATCATTAAGAATTCCAGCATAAATCCCCAAACAATCAACCCCTTAGCCCTTATGGAAATTCACCCCATTGTGTTTTCTTGACTGATGTTGAACAAAGCAGTGGTTGATGCATTCAGGAGAAGGGCTGGCCAATCCAATTCCATCCTTTGTTGATTGGGCCACATATATATATTTTACAAGTCAGTTGGAACCGGGCCACTTTAGATAGTTCAACCTCCCAATTTTGTAAAGCTTTCATCTCCTATGAAAACAATTTAGATAAAAATATCAAAACAGTAAAGCATTCCTTCTAAAAATAAAGGTATCTGGCTGTTGTACGTTCTTACCTTTAGACTCATTGAGTTAAAAGAAAAGGAGACATGTCAGCCCACCTAGGTGTGAGGGGCAAGGTTTAAAGGTGATACATGAGGCAAGTTTTTGCACAGAGGGTGGTGGGTGCCTGGAACTTGCTGCCAGGGGAAGTAAAGGAAGCAGATACGATAGTGATTTTTAAAAAGTGTCTTGACAAATGCATGAATAGGATAGAAATAGAGGGGTACGATCCCCGCAAGGGTAGGGGGTTTTAGCTGTGACGGGCAGCATGTTGGTGCAGGCTTAGAGGGCTGAAGAGCCTATTCCTGTGCTGTAATTTTAAGACCATAAGACATAGGTTTGGTAATAAGACCATTTGGCCCATCGAGTCCACTCTGCCATTTAATCATGGCTGATGAGCATTGCAACTCCACGTCCCTGCACTCTCCTCATAGCCTTTAATTCCTTGTGAGATCAAGAATTTATCAATCTCTGCCTTGAAGATATTTAACGTCCCGGCCTCCACTGCACTCCATGGCAATGAATTCCACAGGCCCACCACCCTCTGGCTGAAGAAATGTCTCCCCATTTCCATTTAAAATTTACCCCCTCTAATTCTAAGGCTGTGCCCACGGGTCCTAGTCTCCCCGCCTAACGGAAACAACTTCCCAGCGTCCACCCTTTCTAAGCCATACATTATCTTGTATATTTCTATTAGATCTCCCCTTAACCTTCTAAATACAATCCCAGGACCCTCAGCCGTTCATCGTATGTTAGGCCTACCATTCCAGGGATCATCTCTGTGAATCTCCGCTGGATACGCTCCAGTGCCACAATGTCCTTCCCGAGGTGTGGCCCCCAAAATTGGACACAGTCTTTTTTCTTTCTCCTTTGTTCTATGTTCCATGTTCCATGATGCCTCCCTGCAGATAATTCCAATTAGTCTCACTTTCCTGCTCTGTTCCCATAACCTTTTGAGTTTACTGCTCTCATGCTCATTTTATTTCTTCTAAAGCACCATTCTCTTGGGCAGCAGGTTCCAGGTCAATTGCCACTCATGTATAAAAAGATTCTTCCTACATCTGCCATGCAATATTTATCCAAAATCTGAAGTCCTTGTGCCTCAGTCCTTGTACCATTAACTAATAGATTTGACTTTTCATCTGAGTACCCTTTATTACTTCAATGTCTGTAAAAGACTTTTGGATTTCCTTTTAACAACGTTGTCAATCCTTACCTCTCATGAATGAGGTAGAAGAGCCAATATGAAAAAGTTTAAACATTTTTAAAATTCTTTCACCTTTAAAAGTCTTCAATAATAATTCAAATCTGAGGGTCTGGGAGATCATACTTATTAAAATTTGAATTTCAGTACGAAAGAGGATTTCTAGCAGTAATTAAAAATTATCATGCCATTAAAAATTAATTTATATTTAGATAAACTGACCTTTAGTCTGGTACCAGTCACACAAGTATGATAAATTTACATGTTCCCATACAATTAAATGCTAAATGTCTCGACAGGGTTCAGACACAACTATGTTTCTGGATTTCGCTTTAGCTATGAAATTTGCTGTTCTATTTAATTTTTAAAATAATGAGCACTGCTTCCTTAAAATGAGTGCGCAGGAAGGAAAAGAAAAGTAGCTCAGAAATTTTGTAAGGTTTGGAGAATGAGAAGTGAAAACTTTTAGTGCTGTCACTTGGATATCGTATATTACATGTGAGAATATATTTTCTATTTTCATTGCAATTTCTTCACTCAAATGTTATGCAAAAGCTTAACCACTAATGAGTTGAGGTAATTGCATTAAGGAAATGAAGGTGATGCAGAATGAGTTAAATTTCTGTCATTCTTGTGTAATGTTTAATAAATCTTCCTCAAAATAGCCAAATAAATGTAATATAAAGTTTTGAGATAAAGTTGTCTTGCCTGGCTGAGAACTGTCTCTCATAAAGCTCATTCAATATAAGTTCAATTTTAATTTTAGCATTTTTTTGTTATTTTAGGGCTGTAAATTATAACTTTTGGTTTTAACTGAGTATCATTGCCCTTATCTTTATTTGTTTTTGTATCACAAAGCCCTTCTGAATTCTTTGGGAAGGTGATGGCCTCGTGGTATTATCACTAGTACTTGTCATTCCAGAGACTTAGTAAATGTGCTGGGGACCTGTTTCAGATCCCACCGTGGCAGTTGGCAACATTTAAATTTTTGGGTGGCATGGTGGCTCGGTGGTTAGCACTGCTGTCTCACAGCACTACGGGCCAAGGTTCAATTCCACCCTCAGGGATTTGCACAATCTCCCTGTGTCTCCGTGGGTTTCCTCTGGGTGCTCCGGTTTCCTGCCACAGGCCAAAAATGGGCAGGCTAGGTGGATTGGCTGTGCTAAATTGCCCATAGTGTTCAGGGATGTGTAGATTAGGTGGGTTGTAGGGGGATGGGTCTCTGAGGATTAGCGTGGACTTTTTGGGCCAAAGGGCCTGTTTCCATACTGTACGGGATTCTAGGATGTGAGCATGTATTTTTTTTTCTTTTGCTTTAACCTAATCAAGTATGTTGCATATGGTGAACAATCCCCAGAGTGACACTTTCCAGGCTGACTAAAAAAATCATGAATTTGGCATTGAATTAGAGTTTTTAAACAGTAGAGATTCTGTTATGTTGCAAGGAAATTATAGAGGGATGCAAACCTGCAAAGGTGTGATAATGGCAGATTTATTTTCCAACAATAAACTGAGATTGCAGGGGAAGAAGGTTCAGAAGCCTGATCAGGAGAATTTTCTTGATTCTGTCTGCTGTCCCTATGAGGAAGAATGCATTACTGGATCTAATTGTGGATGGTGACATGTGTTGAGTGGATCAAGTAACAGTAAGGAAACATTTAAGGAATAGTGATCATAATATCGTAATGTGAAATGAAAATCAGTAAAACGTGTGCATGACAGGTGCTTGCCTGTCTTGCCTTGGAGCTCAAAATGCAGCTTCAGTTTGACTGCTGTGTTCATTTCCAAGTATTACCATGTTAACCAGCTTTTATATGTGGGAAGGATCAGAAAGAAGAGTCCAGACCCGAAACGTCAGCCTTCCTGCTCCTCTGATGCTGCTTGGCCTGCTGGGTTCATCCAGCTCTATACCTTGTTATCTTGGAACAATAGGCTGTCTTTAAAGAGGAGATGGTCCCACATATAGTAGCAATGTGTTCCCACTTTCCCTGACTGACAGTCAAAGAAAGGCACTGGATGACCACAAAGTTAGGTAGAATGATGAAGCAGCAAATAAGGACATAAGTCAAATGTCAGGTTGATAGGGACAGTGGAAAAAGTAACTGAAAGGCAAGGAGAGTGTATGTGAAGAGATCCATTGTGGAAGATGCTGTATTCAAACAGATCTCCAGTGACCTCAAGTTACAGTGTGAAAGCCTAAATATAGTCTATGCAGTGATTAAATTTAGGAATGCTCAAGGGGCCAGATAAGTCTGAGGGTTGTGTAGTTGGAGAAGAATGCAGAGATATTTAGGGCGCAGACCACGAAGTGAACTGAAAATAAGAAAAAATATTTTAAAATTGAGGTGTTGCTTAACGAGGAACTAATATAGGTCAGCAAGCCGTGGGTTGATTGGTAAATGGGGCTTGGATTGAGTTTGAACATAAGTAGCAGATTTTTGGACATTAAGCTTACAGGGGCCAGTACACGAAAGTTCCGAGTGTGTTAGATTAAGAACAAAAACAAAGTTGCTGGAAAAGCTCAGCAGATCTGGCAGCATCTGTGGAGGAGAAACTAGAGTTAACGTTTCGGGTCCAGTGACCCTTCATCAGACGGGACAAAGTCATAATCCCATTGAAAGGAGGAAGCAGCTCAATGTGTTTAGGTTTCTGCTCCCATTTCTTCAACTAGGAAGATTGTTTAAGGGGAGGTTAGTTACATACATGAGGAAGAAAGATATAGAATGTTTTCAAACAAAAAACAAAAGTTCCTAAAGAAACTCTGCAGCATCTGTGAAGAGAGAAATCTTTGTGACGCAGCATCACTGAACTTGAATTATTAACTTCACTTTCTCTCCACAGATACAGTCAGACCTGCAAAGTTCCTCCCTTAATTTCTGTTTTTCTTTCAGATTTCCAGCATCCACAGTTCTTTGTTTTATTAGATTGAATTGTTTATTGATTGGGTTAGGTGAAATTGGGAGGAGATTTGTGTAACACAAACCAGTATGAAGCAGTCAGGCTGAATGGTCTATTTGTCTGCTACGTGCCCTGCAATTATTAATATTATAGTTGGCAGGACTAATTTTCTCATTGTTCCTAAAAATGACTTAATTGTCATTTGTATAGCAATCCTTGGGGCAATCATGATATACTTCACAACCAAAGAACTGTGTTTAAAATAAAGCCACTCTTGCTATGTGGGCAGAGTTAAACATTGAGTAAATCAGATGATTGGGCAAACATCAGCCCATAAATCCTTGGACTGACTCATCATGGTTTGTGGAAAGATGCGTCTTCTCTAGACTTCCCTTTCTCCCCAACTAACAAGGAGTATGTCAGGGACACCCCCATAACTCTCCTGTAAAAAAGGGTGGAAATTTTAACTGAAGAGTTTTGGTCAGGTAACAATGGTTGGAGGCAGGACATGGGGAAATGTGAAATTAAAATAGAAAACGCTGTAGATACTCAATGACTTTGATGTGTCTGGGCATGTAAATTGGAAAATGCAGATTCATCATTGAGAAATTGAAACACTTATGCCGAGGAAAGGAAGAGCAGGGAATTTATATCCATTCCCATTGCAAAACACCTCCTATTTGGAGGAGATAATGGGAACTGCAGATGCTGGAGAATCCGAGATAACAAAATGTGAGGCTGGATGAACACAGCAGGCCAAGCAACATCTTAGGAGCACAAAAGCTGACGTTTCAGGCCTAGACCCTTCATCAGAAAAGGGGGATGGGGAGATGGTTCCGAAATAAATAGGGAGAGAGGGGGAGGCGGATCAAAGATGGATAGAGGAGAAGATAGGTGGAGAGGAGAGTATAGGTGGGGAGGTAGGGAGGCGATAGGTCAGTCCGTGGAGGATGGACAGGTAAAGGGGGCGGGATGAGGTTAGTAGGTAGGAAATGGGGGTGTGGCTTGATGAGAGGAAGAACAGGTTAGGGAGGCGGGGATGAGCTGGGATGTTTTTGGGATGCAGTGGGGGAAGGGGAGATTTTGAAGCTTGTGAAATCCACGTTGATACCATTGGGCTGCAGGGTTCCCAAGCAGAATATGTGTTGCTGTTCCTGCAACCTAAGGGCGGCATCATTGTGGTACTGCAGGAGGCCCAGGATGGACATGTCGTCTAAGGAATGGGCGGGGGAGTTGAAATGGCTCGCGACTGGGAGGCACAGTTCTGATCAGTGGCAAGATTAAGATCTATTGAAATCTCATTTTGCTGTTCCCCGCTGTTTACATTCTGGGAGTTTCCAGTGCATTTGTGCAAAGTATTTTCGGTATTTAGTTCCGTAAAAAAAATCCAGTGGGTACATAACTTGGTATTTTTTAAAAAAAAACAAATGTGGTTTATTTGTTTAGCTGTGTTTAATTTTTCAACTTATTAAGTTGTCTATTGTTAGTGATGTGGGCAGCCGTTCATTTCATAAGAAATTATGCTCAACACCTATTAATGTGTGTAATATTTCTCGCTACCATATTAAAAGATATAGTAACAAATAAAGAATGAATGTTTGCACACTAATATGTCACAACATAACTGTAATCAACTGATGTTTATATTAATAATACAGATGTAAGTTAAATGATTAATTTATCCTTTACGACTGGATGCAGTGGAGGCAGATGCGGTGACATAGTGGTAATGTCGTAGGACTATTAAGCCAGGATACTAAAATAATTTTCCAGGGGTATCATTCAGATTCTATCAGTGATATTTGAATTCAATGAATAATTGGAATTAAGAGCTACTCTAATAGAAACTATACAGCTACAGTCATATGGTTCATTGATACCTTTTTGGAAAGGAGATTCATCATCCTTGATTAAAGTTATGTTGTGACATACTAGTGTGCAGATATTCATCATTGTTGTCTGGTCTAATTGTGACATCAGACATCAGCAATATGGTTTAAGTTTTAACTGCGTCCGGCCCTCTTAACTATTACGTTCATAATGGCAATTATGAATCACAGGCTTTCATCTATAATCCTCTGGTACTATAGCAATAGAGTATAAAAATGATTCTCGAATACAGAATCAGGCACTCACCCCGCCCTTATTATCTATGTTGTTTGTCTAATCTTGATTCTGTGCAAGTTGACGCCTGGTTTCTTTTGGAGTAAGAGTTTTGCTATCAAGTTGTAAAACATAAATATATTTTATGTGTAAGAAATCCATGATTATGCATTGTTGAAAGTGGATACATTCTTGCGTCAAGTATATACTCTTAAAAAAAATCGGTATACTTATATATTTTCTGCTTAATTGAATATATCCTTCCTTATTTTTGTGTTCTTGTCTGATCTATATTTGGCTTATTCAAATGATTGAACTTCAAAACACTTGACTTCCACTACAATCTTCCAAAACCTAACCCCACTTCTTTAACCTTCTTTAACGTTATGCTCCTCCTTGGTCGACAGTGACTCCGACATTGATCCTGTACCCCCTATTCCTCCCCACTCCACTATGTTGAAATGTCTTCAGAGGTCTTGGTTTTCTGAAACTCCCTGTCCAAATGTACCACCACATGCCTTTACATTTCTCTGACCACACTTCTGGACATGTACCTTAACACTTCTGTGGTACTTGGTCTCCTCTGTTGCTATTATTGATGTGGGTCCAAAGACCTCAACATTCTCATTATATCATATCTTTAACATTTCTTTGCTGAACAAACTCAGAGGAGAGCTGCTATATTGCTATTATTTTTAAAGAAGTTGGCACAAGAATAAAACATTGAAAACTTGCTTCAGATAATACTTATCTTACTTCAGTCAGAATGTTGTAGGTTAAGCCTTATGCAAGACTTGTGCATGTAATCTGGATTAATATTTAATGTGCAGCACTGACAGAACTGCTTTGCTGGAGTTGCCAGTTCTGCCTGTTTACGATCAAGTTCAGGTGGATATTGAAGATGTTATTGCACCTAATGTCCTGATCAACAATCTTCCTTTAAACACTTCATCAAGCCTAAATTATCCATTTATTTCTCTCATTGCTGTTGGTGGGACCGTGTGCATGAATTGATCATTGCATTTAAACCCACAATTCTAGCAGCAAATTCTTTCTTCCAAACATATGAACAAGGAATAAGTGATAGGCCACTCAGCCTTTCTAACCTGCTCAGCCATTCAATAAGGTAGCGATCACAATTCTGTTATGTTTACTTTAGTGATGGAAAGGGATAGGTGTATACCACTGGGCAAGCCTTATAGCTGGGGGAAAGGCAATTACGATGAGATTAGGCAAGATTTAGGGAGCATAGGATGGGGAAGGAAACTGCAGGGGATGGGCACATTAGAAATGTGGAGCTTATTCAAGGAAAAGCTCCTGTGTGTCCTAGATAAGTGTGTACCTGTCAGGCAGGGAGGAAGCTGTAGAGTGCGGGAGCCGTGGTTTACGAAGGAGGTGGAATCTCTGGTCAAGAGGAAGAAGAAGGCTTATGTTAGGATGAGATGTGAAGGCTCAGTTAGGGCACTTGAGGGCTACGAGATAGCCAGGAAAGACCTAAAGAGAGAGGTCAGAAGAGCCAGGAGGAGATATGAGAAGTTGTTGGCGGATAGGATCAGGGTAAACCCTAAGGCTTTCTGTAGGTATTTAAGGAATAAAAGAATGACGAAAGTAAGATTAGGTCCCGTCAAGGATAATAGTGGTAAGTTGTGTGTGGAGTCAGATGTGATAGGGAAAGCGCTAAATGAATATTTTTCAACAGTATTCACTCTAGAAAATGACAATGTTGTTGAGGAGAATACTGAGATACAGGCTACCAGACTAGGTGGGATTGAGGTTCACAAGGAAGAGGTATTAGAAATCCTTCAGAGGGTGAAGATAGATGTCTCCTGGGCCAGATGGGATTTATCCTCGGATCCTCTGGGAAGCCAGGGAGGAGATTGCCGAGCCTTTGGCATTGATCTTTAACTCGTCATTGTCTACAGGAATAGTGCCAGATGACTGGAGGATAGCAAATGTGGTCCCTCTGATAAAGAAGGAGAGTAGAGACAATCCTGGTAATTATAGACCAGTGAGCCTTACCTCAGTTGTTGGTAAAGTGTTGGAAAAGGTTATAAGGGGTAGGATTTATAATCATCTAGAAAAGAATAAATTGATTAGGGATAGTCAGCACGGTTTTGTGAAGGGAAGGTCGTGCCTCACAAACCTTACTGAGTTCTTTGAGAACGTGACCAAACAGGTAGATGAGAGTAAACCGGTTGATGTGGTATATATGGATTTCAGCAAGGCATTCGATAAGGTTCCCCACAATAGGCTATTGTACAAAATGCAGAGGAATGGAATTGTAGGAGATATAGCAGTTTGGATCAGAAATTGGCTTGCTGAAAGAAGACAGAGGGTGGTAATTGATGGGAAATGTTCATCCTGGAGACCAGTTACTAGTGGTGTACCGCAAGGGCCGGTGTTGGG
The DNA here is from genome assembly GCF_030684315.1 of Stegostoma tigrinum. Taxonomy (NCBI): domain Eukaryota; kingdom Metazoa; phylum Chordata; class Chondrichthyes; order Orectolobiformes; family Stegostomatidae; genus Stegostoma; species Stegostoma tigrinum. Next base: position 38,895,219 of record NC_081369.1, read on the forward strand.
TCCACTGCTGTTTGTCATTTTTATAAACGACCTGGATGAGGGCGTAGAAGGATGGGTTAGTAAATTTGCAGACGACACTAAGGTCGGTGGAGTTGTGGATAGTGACGAAGGATGCTGTAGGTTGCAGAGAGACATAGATAAGCTGCAGAGCTGGGCTGAGAGGTGGCAAATGGAGTTTAATGCAGACAAGTGTGAGGTGATGCACTTCGGTAGGAGTAACCAGAAGGCAAAGTACAGGGCTAATTGTAAGACTCTTGGTAGTGTAGATGAGCAGAGGGATCTCGGTGTCCATGTACACAGATCCTTGAAAGTTGCCACCCAGGTTGACAGGGCTGTTAAGAAGACATACAGTGTTTTAGCTTGTAGCTTTTATTAATAGAGGGATCGAGTTCTGGAACCAAGAGGTTATGGTGAAGCTGTACAAAACTCTGGTGCGGTCGCACTTGGAGTATTGCGTACAGTTCTGATCACCGCATTATAAAAAGGATGTGGAAGCTTTGGAAAGGGTGCAGAGGAGATTTACTAGGATTGGTATGGAGGGAAGGTCTTAGGAGGAAAGGCTGAGGGACTTGAGGCTGTTTTCATTAGAGAGAAGAAGGTTGACAGTTGACTTAATTGAAACATATAAAATAATCAGAGGGTTAGATAGGATTGGATAGGGAGAGCCTTTTTCCTAGGATGGTGACGGCGACCACGAGGGGGCATAGCTTTAAATTGAGGGGTGAAAGACATAAGACAGATGTCAGAGGTAGTTTCTTTACTCAGAGAGTAGTAAGGGAATGGAACGCTTTGCCTGCAACGGTAGTAGATTCGCCAACTTTAGGTACATTTAAGTCGTCATTGGACAAGCATATGGATGTACATGGAATAGTGTAGGTTAGATGGGCTTCAGATCGGTAGGACAGGCCGGCACAACATCGAGGGTCGAAGCGCCAGTACTGTGCTGTAATGTTCTATGTTCTATGTTCTAAGGTCATGGCTGATCTCATTTTAACCTCACCTTGACATTTCTGCATACCTTTGATAGTGTTTCATCACCCTCAGTAATCAAGAATCTATATTCCTCTGTCTTAAAAATAGTTTAAGATTCAGCATCCACTGCTTTTGGAAGGGAGTTCCAAAGACTCACAACTTTCTGAGAGTATTTTGTCCTCATCTTTGTCTTAAATGAATGACATCTTATTTTTAACCTATGACCCAAGTACCAGGAGCTTTTAGTTTCTGCTAGTTTTTTGATGTGGTGCCTTATCAAATGCCTTCTGGAAATCTAAGTACAATGTATCGCTTGTTTCTCCTTTATCCACCACATAAGTTATTTCTTCAAAGAAATCCAAATATTAATTAAACAGGATTTCTCTTTAACAAAACTATGTCAGCTCTGCCTGATTACCTTTAACCATCTCACTGACCAATCCCAATCACTCTCAACCTGCAATTACCTAACACCATCCCACATACCTTCCCCAGTCCCACCCCTCCTCTCTATTCATTTCCCTGCTCCCTTACCCCTCCCCATTTCTGAAGAAGGGTCCCGACCCGAAACGTCAGCTTTCCCAATGCTACGTGGCCTGCTGTGTTCATCCAGCTCCACACTGTGTTGTCACTTATTAGGGTGCCTTATTTGCTGCCCTAATCTCTATGAGGTTATGCTTAATGTCCAGGCAGGAAAGTCCAAAATCTTTCCCCATAAGTCTAAAGTGCACACCATTATTGTTTCCGTGAATAACAGCACTTGTTAATATAGCAACCAATAGTTTAAAACTTTATCAGGCAAATGAGATAACATATCAGCTGACAATGTGAATTTAGCTGGTTCCAACAGATTGCCAAAATTATATCAAAATTGCTGTTGATACATTATTTTCAAGGTTAACTGTGGTCAAATAAAAATTACCAGAAATAATTCTTAGGTGACTGTTCATCCATAAATTTGTATGCTTTAGGTGCAGATAACAATTATGAGGCCTTCCACTAGTAGAATGCCCCAGCAGAGCTCTACAAATTCTTATCATATTGGACAGAAGTCCAATGCTTAAGTGGGAACATAAACCACTTGCTGTGTAGGGGAGGGCAAGTCGGATGTTTTCATAAACACAGAGTTAGTAGGAGCTGCAGATGCTGGAGAAACTGAGATAACAAGATGTAGAACACAGCAGGCCAAGCAGCATCAGAGGAGCAGGAAAGCTGACATTACAGGTCTGGACCCTTCTTCAGAAATAGGGGAGGGTAGGGGGATTCTGAAATAAATAGAGGGAGAGGGGGAGGTGGATAGAAGATGGATAAAGGAGCAGGCAGGTGGAGAGGAGACAGACAGGTCAGGGAGGCAGGGATGGGGCCAGTAAAAGTGAGTGTAGATGGGGAGTTAGGATGGGTCAATCAAGGGAAGACAGACAGGTCAAGGAGGCGGGGATGAGGCTGGTAGGTAGGAGGTGGTGGTGGGGCTTGAGGTGGGAGGAGGGGATAGGTGGGAGGAGGGACAGGTTAGGGAGGTGGGAACAAGCTGGGCTGGTTTTGGGATGCAGTGGGGGGAGGGGAGATTTTGAAGCTTGTGAAGTCCACATTGATACCATTGGGCTGCAGGGTTCCCAAGCGGAATATGAGTTGCTGTTCCTGCAACCTTCAGGTGGCATCGTTGTGGCACTGCAGGAGGTCCAGGATGGACATGTCATCTGAGGAATGGGAGGGGGAGTTGAAGTGGTTTGCGACTGGGAGCTTTAGTTGTTTGTTGTGAACTGAGCATTGGTGTTCCAAAAAGCGGTCCCCAAGCCTCAACTTGGTTTCCCCGATGTAGAGGAGGCCACATTGGGAACAACAGCTACTGTATACCTTATCAGCAGATGTGCAGGTAAACATCTGTATAATGTGGAACCCAAGCAAAATATGAGGTGCAGTTCCTGCACCCTTCCAGTATACAATTTGATTGAATGGAGGCTGATCAAATGAAACTTGATCATCACGACAATGCTTATTAATGAAGTTCAGGGAAAACCATTGACTGGTATGGGCCAGATCTGCGTTACATTGACCCCAGAACTAGAACTGTGCCAGCCACATTTTATTTCTTTTCTTTATTCATTCATGGGATGAGGGCGTGGCTGGTTAGGCAGCATTTATTGCCCATCTGTAATTGCCCAGAGGGCAGTTAAAAGTCAACCAAATTGCTGTGGGTCTGGAGTCACATGTAGGCCAAACTAGGTAAGCGCAGCAGTTTCCTTCTTCAAAGGACATTAGTGAACCAGATCAGTGTGCTTGAAAGCACAGGTGATAGGTCGGATGTAGATGAAGGCCCTGTTGACCACCGTGGGTGGGAAACCCTGGCTGTGGAAGAAGCAAACCATGGCAGCAGCACTGTTTTGGATGGTGGTATCATCCAAACAGGTGCGATGTAGGTGAAGTAATTGCAAGAATGGGATGGAGTCCTTCCAGGACATGGGATGTGACAAACTGTAGTGAAGGTAGCTATGGGAGTCAGTGGCTTTGTAGTGGATGTCAGTAGACAGTTTGTTCCCTGAAATGGAGTCAGAGAGGTCAAGGAAAGGAAGGGAAGTGTCAGAAATGGATGATATGAAAATTATAGAGAGGTAGAAATTAGAGGCAAAATGAACAACTTTTACAAGATCCTGGAGGGAGCATTAAGTGACACTAAAGCAGTTGTCAATGTCCTGAGAAGAGTCCTGGGATGGGCCAATGTAGGGCTGGAACATGGGTTGTTCCTCATACCCTATAAAGTGGCAGGCAGAACTAGGACCCACGAGGGGGCCCAAAGCCATTCCTTTGACTTGACAGAAATGAGATGAATTAAAGGAGAAATTGTTCAGTGAGAGAACAAGTTCAGCCAGGCGGAGGAGAGTGGTGGTGGATGGAGAGTGTTCAGACCTCTGGTTGAATAGGAAGCTGAGAGCTCTCAAACCATCCTGGTGGGGAATGGAGATGAAGAGGGATTGAACATCCATGGTGAACAGGAGGCAGTTAGGGCCAGAGAACTGGAAATTGTCAACATGGTGGAGAGTATTAGAGAAATTGTGGATGAAGGTGGGCAAGGTCTGGACAATTGGAGAGAGGATGGAGCCAAAGTAGGAGGAAATGAGCTTGGTAGGGCAGAAGCAGGCAGATACAATGAGATCGATGACAGTCCTAATCATCATGAACGTGTTGTAAATGGACCTTGTAGTGATTGAAGTGGGGTCAGCAAAGTGAACCTCATAGAATATGAGTTCCTTGATTGGACCTGCCTTTAATCCAATCAGAAAGCCCTGGCCGATAAATAAGAACAGGAGTGTCAGGCATCCTGTTTGTTCTGAGGCTTGGCTCTGAGGGAGCTGGATCAGTGTTGAGGACTCTCCATGTGTAAGTAAAGGGTGACTTGGTGATGGGATACTGGCTTCTGTGGTGTTATTTCAGACCTGATCAGTCCTTCATCATCAGTGAACTTCCTCTCTTATGAATTCAGGTTGGAGGGTGACTGATGAAGCAGTTGAAGATAGTTGGGCCTAGATGCTGTCCTGAGGAACTCTTGCAGTGGTAGCTGATTATTTATAAATGTGGAAATGTCACTTTAAAATGACACTGAGACCAGATTGTGTACATGCCAACATGAGGTTTCTTTCTCGGGACAGCCGAGACACGGTTAAATGTGTTAAAGCTGGAGGCCTGACACACTAAAGGAGGGAGACAGTGAGGCAAACAGGTAGAGATGAAGTGCTGTTTGATTGATATAAATTTCCCCTGTCCCAATCTGTCACATCTCACCTGCTCCTGAAACCCTCATCCATACTTTTTTCAATCTCTCTCTTACATGATAGTTCAAAACCTCTCCTGGCTGATATTCCTATTTCCACTGTCCCTCAAAGAGCTCATCTGAAATTCTGTCAATTTCCCAACTCACATTTATCATTCTTGCTAATCAACGTTGCCCTCTAATCCACCAAAGACTTTATTAAAATTCTCATCTTCATGTTCACATTCGTCCACGAATGTTTCCTTCCTATATTCCAACACCAGTCTCTATCAAGCCAAAATTGGAACTTTCACCAGTTTAGGCCCCAAGATCTGGAATTTCCTCCAAAAATTTTATCTGCTTTCCATTTCACTCTCCTCCTTTAAGACTCTTGTTAAAACTTTCCTTTTTGATCAGGTTCTTATACATGTCAATAATATAAAACAAAATACTGGAAGAAGAGTTCTGAAGAAGGGTCACTGGATCTGAAATATTAACTCTGTCTCTCTCTCTCTCCACAGACCAGATTTCATTTGATTTATTGTCATGTGTATGTAAGTACACTAAAAAGTTTTGTTTGAGCTGTACAGGCAGATGATAGTAAGCAATGACATACAGAGCATAGGGTGAAAAAGATTTGGACTGAGTGAGGCATACGCATTACACCACACAGGATGTGCACTGGGCAAAATCAATGTTAACAAGATTTACAGGTTATTTGGCATTAGAGTTGATTCATCAGTCTTATAGTGGCAAGGAAGAAGCTGTTCTTGAACCTGCTAGTGCATGTGTTCATGCTTCTATATCTTCTGCCTTATGGTAGAAGTTGTGGAATGGGCCTTTGATGATGTTGGCAGCCTTTCTGCAGCAATGAGAGGTGCAAATGGAGCCCATGGATAAGAGGTAGGTAACTTCTGTAAATTGTTGTTGGATTGTGTTTTTGTAAAAAACTTTGAAACATTTCCTACCTTAAAGGTACTACATAAATACAAATTATTTACACTATTATTTAACTTTATTCTTTAACATATTCGGTAGTCTTTTAACAAAATCAAAGCTGATATTTTTGCGATGTCTTATATTTTATTAGTTTGACTCCATGGTGACAGAAAATTCACATCAAATTCTACTGTAGTACAAAGTGCAAATGTCATAGTGGCATTAATGTCACAGACAAAGATCCAAATAAAATTAACTTCAGCAAATACACTTTTGTAGTGATGATACCTGGTAAAATCCATATTGCATATTCTCAGGAAGAACTGTGACATAGTTGTTTTGGTTGTTGGAGTAAATGTCAAAACATAGTACTCGGCAGACACGTGCTCAGTAACAGAAAAATAGTTCCGTTATTTGAAAATGAGTAGGCAGTATTGGTATGTTTTACTGATTTGTTTTTCTGATGTCAGCAACTCTTTGTCAGAACACAATATCACATGGTCTGTGAGATCAGATTAGCCACCACGCCACATTACAGATTGCTTCTTAGGCTCAGACATATATCAATATCAAGAATAACATGGCAGATTAATGTCACAATATGTGCATAAGCAATTTGGACATAAGCCTGGGTATTTAGCACAATTTACTCTTAGCTCTGGATGGATGGTACAGAAGCCAAAGTGTATCCATTGAATGTTGTGAACCAGATTTCCTCACCTGCGTGCGCTTTCGTGCTTCATGTTTTGCAGATGAGAAGAAAAGATGGGCAGCTCTTGAGTATGTGCAAACTGCTTTGATGAGCATTTTTATTAGCCTGTTGTGTATTTTTTTGAAAATAACAATAGCTTTGGCTACATTTAAAGTATTTAATTGCCAGCCTGCTACCATGTATTCATCTGATGTCCATCTTCAAGCATGATGTCAATAGTATAGCCCTTTTCCCTGCCCAGAAGGTCCTTGCTGAAGGCTATAATTGGTGGTGAGGAGATTACTAATTTGGTTAGGCTCGCTGAGAATTTTTTTTTTGAGAAATCACACTTATGCCCTTTGCTGTGGCATCTTCCAACAAACTTTTCAATAGATTATTGGAGTCTCTGTCTGTATCAGAAGAGTTCAGTGGCTAGCACTTTAGCCCCACAGCACCGGGGACTCGGGTTCAATTCCTCCCTTGGGCGACTGTCAGTGTGGAGTTTACACATTCTCCCCGCGTCTGTGTGCATCTCCTCCCACAGTCTAAAGCTGTGCAAGTTAGGTAGATTGGCCATGCTAAATTGCCCATAGTGTGCAGGGATGTGCAGGCTAGGTGGGTTAGCCAGGGGAAATGCAGGTTTACAGGGATAGGGTGGGGATGCTCTTTGGAGGCTTGGTGTGGACTGAATGGCCTGTTTTTGCACTGTAGGGATTATGAGTTCAAATCTTTAATCCTATGGTTAGTTCTTACTATAAGCTAGTTTTCAAGTAACTCTGCAAATTCTTTCTGGATCTTCCTAATAATGTACAGAAAGACTGAATGTATTAATTCCGTGATAGCAGAGAGATTTCTTCGGATTATTTATTGCTTGATCTACAAATTATAGCTACATTGGTTACTTGAATAGCCGTAACTCACAATAGATACGATTGGCACAATAATCCATAATTAAATGTATATCTTCCATTTTTCATTGAAGAGTTCTTTTCTTTATTGCTTCTTTCTTTTTTCCAACTGGCCCTGCTCCGATTTCATATTTTTCTCTTTTTCACAAAATGTTGCACTGATATAACCACGTTACTGTGATATTCAGTTTTGAATTGTTCCTTTAAAAATACAGACTTGTAGTAGCAGGTTTCAGCCACTAGATGACATTTGTGCTAAATAAGGAATGATGATGCCATATATGCCTCCCTCCATGTGGCAGCAAATTGGAGGGTCAAAATGGTGGAACCTGTCAACCATTGCACACAGGTAATCTGTCTTACTTTTGGAAATCACGTGATAGTATTTTAGAAGCTGTAAGCTTGATCAGATGGGGTCTATATTTAAACAAAGAGTGACTATTGCTCTTTATTTTTAATGTTATGAGAAGCCTTTTGTTTTTAAGTGAAAAAGCTGGTTTGTGATTCAAATTTGCTTCTGCCTTTATTAAACTTAAACTAAGCAGAAAGAAGCTAAATCTGCTTCCTGGATTTTTTAATTTGCGCAACTGTAAACAGGAATTAGTGCTGTTGATTTTTCTAAGACTTCAAATTTCAAAGCTCACATCTAACTGATCTTCAGTGAGGGTTCCATATGTCTGCCATCAATAACTTGGATTCATTTATAACTGGCAATTGCTAACTATCACATTGATACCATTGTGATCTTTCATTAAGTTTTGGACTTTTGCTTCCAGCAAGGTATTTGTATCTGACCGGACAATTCTTATGATAGCTCTTATAATATTGGAACTGGACATGGGTAATTAAAAGACTCAGCAAATGTATAATCTAGCTCATTGTATATACATATATTACATACACAACCATTTTTTAGGACTGGCTAATACTAAGCGATTTAGTTACAAAAAAAAGCACACTTCCATCAAGTGCTTTAAGTGGTCTCAGTTAATACGGAGTCCAAGATCTTTATACCAGCAGGTCACAAGCAATAAATAATGTCATCAGATCACATGTAATGATATACTTATATCTTGAGAACATTTCTTAAAGTTATACTGCAAACTAGCTGTGAGACATAACATAACAGATACCCCGCTGTTAGCCTTTCAGAAGTCAATCACCATTCTTAATTAGACCTGGAGAGGCCACCTAAGTGTATATGCCTACTCCAAATTCTCAGCTCTTGTCAAGGACATTTCAGGGTTTCCAACCTGTTAGGTGGCTCAGTGGTAAGTACTATTGTCTCACAGCTTCAGGGACCCAGGTTCAATTCCAACCTTGAGTGATTGTTGGTGTAGAGTTTGTATGTTCTCCCTATATCGGTGTAGGTTCCACCGAGAGCTCTGGTTTCTCTCACGTCAAAGATGTGCAGGTTAGGTGAACAGGTCATACTATATGGCCCCATAGTGTCCAGGGATGTGTAGGCTAAGTGGATTAGCTATGGTAACTACAGGATTACCAAGGTAGGGTCTGGGAGAGGTGCTCTCTGGAGCATCAGTTCAGAAGTGATGGGTTGAATCGCCTCTATCTACACTGTAGAAATTCTAGGATTTCAGACCAGGAATGGGAAACACAAATTCAGAGCACTGTATTTGAAAATTGAAGCTGCACAATCCCTTATTTGAAGATATTGAGGGATCAATGCAAGGAACCAACAGTTTTTAAAATTATTAATTCAATTTATATTTTTTCAAGTTTGACAGGAGTTTCTCATCTCTTTTCTTGAGTTTCTTGAATTTCTAATTCCTGACATAAATAATGTTTTTTTCTCACATCGGTCCTTTGATCTTCTTAACTTGAAGTAAACAGTAGGAAAATAAAACTAATTTACAACTAAAACAAGAATAAACTGTCATCCTAAATGCTTACTTGACACTTGGTGTGGTATTAAAGTTACAGCATTATTAAATTGATGTAGGAACGAATGCAGGATACTTTTTTCCTCAAATTTACTTCCCTTCTCGTGATTTCCACAGAAATACATGATTTATGTGTTGCTGCTGCTGTTTTTGCTAAGTTATATTTTGTCCTTCATTCTGTAACCTTGGATTGGCAACTACACAATCATTAACAGCACCTTGTCAGTGGCAAATATTGACACAATTCTGGCTATAAATTACAAATACTGTTACATTATATGGCCCATATGATTTTCCTTTCACTGACCCCAGTGAAAAGGACAGTCTACCAGGCCATATATTAAAATTGGATGTCACCCATTGTATACCAAGAGTCAAAACTAATGCAATTTCCAAGTTTTCAGAAAAAGAAATTTGAAGTTCTTTCTGATATCTGGAAATGAGGGAGTATCTGTAGAACTTGAGGCTATAAAACCCAACTTTAATAATGGACAGTGAAGTCTCATGCTTCTACTTTAAACCAGGTGAGTCAAACCCAAAGGAATACTAGGGAGCAGTGGGAATTGGAACCTGCTTGTTTTTGGGTGGGGACAGGGGAAAAGTCAAGATAGCTGTGAGAAAATCCTTGTCTATGGTTACCAGTGAAAACATAAAGCACAGAACTATTTTTTTTAAAAGAAACTATTCCATCATTACTGTAACTTCTAAAATGTGGTTAAATGTACGTTCTTACTAGTGGAGGAAAAAGCTGACTTTTATAGTGATATTTAACTTTGATTTAAAATAACTGCAGATGTAATAAGAGTTCTACTTGCAAGCATTTGGATGAGTAAAGTTGAAGAAGTTATTTTGGAAACATGGTCAGTACCATTCTCAAGCTGAAATCTTTGCAGACAGCTTGCGATGCTGTTAGTCTTACAGCTCTCACTTCCTACTGATCTTCAGATGAAACTGATTAGGTCAAACTTTCTTTGCACATGCTATTAAGCAATTTTTGAAATCTTCTAGATCCGAAAGGCCTTCACAGTGAAATACAGCAGCAGCATACCAGAACTTCAAGAGACTCGGGGGCAGAGGTCAATGTAATAGCCATCCCAAAGGAGAAGGTTCTGGGGAAGCTTAAAGATCTGAAGTGGATAAATCATCTCGAGCAGATGGTTTAGACTACAAAGTTCTGAGGAAATTGTAGAAGCATTGGTGATGATCTTTCAGGAATCAGGGAGGGTCCCAGAGGATTGGAAAATGGCTAATGAAACAACCGCTTTTAAGAAGGGAGTGAGGCAGAAGACAGGAAACTGTAGGCTGGTTAGCCTGATCTCAGTCATCGTTAAAATTTAAGATTTGTTATTGAGGATGAAATTGCATGGTAAAAGAGGAATGAGTTATGGCTGACTCATGACTGTGGTTTTGTCAAGGAGATGTATGTCAAATCTGTTTGAATTCTTTGAGCAGGTTACGAGCAAGTTACACAAAGGAAAGCCAGTGGACGTGATCTGTTTGGATTCCCAGAAAGCATTTGACAAGGTGTTGCACAGGGCACTGCTAAATAAGATCAGAGCCCATGGTATTAGAGGCAAGGTACTAGCATGGATAAAGGATTAGCTGAGAGGCAGATGGGCAGAGACTAGGGATAAAGGGATCTTTTTAAGAATGATAGTCAGTGACTTGTGGAGTTCCAGAGGTGTCAGTATTGGGACCATAACTTATCACATTGTTATACATTAACAGTTTGGATGAAGGAACTGAGAACCTTTTTGCTAAATTGGCAGATGGCACAAAGGTAGAGGACAGGTGGTATTGAAGAGACAGGGAGGCTGCAGAAGGATTTGGACAGGCTAAGAGAGTGGGCAAATAAGTGGCAGATGGAATATAAAATGGGAAAGTGCAAGGTTGTGCACTTTGGTAGGAAGCAAAGAGGCCTGGACTATTTTCTAAATGTGGAAAGGCTTTGAAATTCTGAAATGTAAATGGACATGGGAGTCCTAATTCAGGATTCTGTGAAGATTAACATGCAGGTTTAGTTGGCAGTTAAGAAGGCAAACACTGTTTTGGCACTCATTGAAAGAGGGTTAGAATACAAGAGCAGGGATGTACTGCTAAGACAGTATAAGGCTCTGGTCAGACCACATTTGACATATTGCAAGCAATTTTGAGCCTTATATCTAAGAAAGGATGTGCTGATGTTAGGAGTCTAGAAGAGGTTTACAAGAATGATCCCGGGGTTGAAGGGCTTGTCATGTGAGGAGTGATTGAGGACTCTGGAACTGTACTCAGTGGAGTTTAGAAGGTTGAGGGAGGATTTCATTGAAACTTATAGAATACTGAAAGTGGAGGTGGAGAAGATATTTTCAATAGTAGGAGGGACTAAGATCCAAGGGAACAGATTCAGAGTATAGGGAAGACCCTTTAAAACTTAGATAAGGATGAATTTCTTCACTTAGAGGGGTTTGAATCTGTGGAAACTCACTGCTACAGTGAGCTTGGAGGCCAAGACATTGAGTGTATTTTGGACAGATTGGTAGATTATTAAGGGGATCAAGGGTTACAGGGATAATGCAGGAGAATGGTGTTGAGAAATATTATCCATGCTCGAATGAGCAAAGCAGACTTGATGGGCCAAATGGCCTAATTCTGCACTTATATATTATGGTCTTATGTTATATTAAAAGAGGGCATGTTTGAAGCTATGACAGAATTGTAAATGGATCAAAACGTCCACCTTTACTTAACAGTAAGGTTGTGATCAAGTACCATGGCTCAGTGGTTAGCACTGCCACCTCACAGCGCCAGGGGCCTGGGTTCAACTCCCCCTCAGGTAACTGTCTGCATGGGTTTCCTCTGGGGTTCTCCGGTTTACTCCCACAGTCCAAAGATGCGCAGGCTAGATGGATTGGCCATGCTAAATTGCCCCATATTGTCCCGGGATGTGTAGATTAGATGGCTCTAGGAAATGGGTCTGGATGGGATGCTCTGAGGGTTGATGTGGACTTGTTAGGCTGAAGTGCCTGTTTCCACACTGTAGGGATTCTAGAATCAGGACTGGGTCAATCCATGTCTTCTTTTAAGGGGAGTTAAGTACTACTGGCTCATTATCATTCTCCTTGCCTTTCTTCATAGTACCTGCTCTTCCTTCTCCAAGCTCATTTAACAAATGGAGAGGAGAACCTAATTACAATTACACACTGGAAATATAACAATAAACATTAAAGCAATTCTTATTTTCCCTTTAAAATAATTCAAAAAAAGACATTTATTGATATTTTTATGTGGCACTGATACAAGGCTATTTTTACATGGAGCTGAATTACATCCTGTATGAAAGTGGGGACAATGAAAGGTGTGACATCATGATGGCAGATCTGGCTCCATCCATTAGAAGGAGGTACAAAAATGGTTGAGTTCAATTGAATGGCTGTCCATTCTGTTACTCATTGTTACAGCTCCCATCATGTCCTCTTTAGCTTTAATTAATTTTTTTTAAGTATTCACTTGTGGGACATGGGTGTCGCTGGCTGGCCAGCATTTTATTGCCTGCCTCTAGTTGTCTTTGAGAAGGTGGTGGGGAGCTGTCTTCTTGAACTGCTGCAGTCCCCGCGCTGCAGTTAGACCCTATATGCTGTTCAAGAGGAAATGCCAAAATTTTGACTAAAAATAGTGAAGAATGGTGATATATTTTCAAGTCAGGGTGGTGAATGGTTTGAAAGGGAAATTGCAAGTTGTCATGTTCCCACACAGACAGTACACACTGGTGTTACTGAGTAGCGGTGGTGGAGGGAGTGAATGCTTGTGGATGTGATGCCAATCAAGTGGGCTGCTTTGTCTTGGATGGTGCCAAGCTTCTTTGAATTACCCATCCAGGCAAGTGGGGAGTATTCCATCACACTCCTGACTTCTGCCTTGTAGATGTTGGACAGGTTTTGGGGAATCAGGAAGTGAGTTACTCACTGCAGTATTCCTTGCCTCTGACCTGCTGTTGTAGCCACTGTGTTTATGGGGTGAGTCCGGTTGAGTTTCTAGTCAAGGGTAACCTCCAGGATGTTGATAGTAGGGGGTTCCATGGTGGTAACACCATTGTATGTCAAGGGGCAGTGGTTAGATGGTCATTTTCTGGCATTTGTGTAACACAAATGTTACTTGCTACCTTTCAGCTCAAGCCTCTATATTGTCCAGATCTTGTTGCATTTGAACATGGACTGCTTCAGTATCTGAAGAATCACGAATGTGCAATCATTGGCAAACATCCCCACTTATGACCTTATGATGGAGGGAAGGTCATTGATGAAGCAGCTGAAGGTGGTTGGGCTTAGCACATTACCCTGAGGAACTCCTGCAGAGATGTCCTGGAGCTGAGGCGACTGACCTCCAACAACCACAACCGTCTTCCTATGTGCCGGGTATGGTTCTAACCACCAGAGACTTTGTCCCCTGATACTCATTGATTCCAGTTTTGCTCGGGCTCCTGATGCCCCACTTTAGTCGAATGCAGCCTTGATGTCAAGGGCTGTCAGTCTCTCGTCACCTCTATAATTCAGCTCCTTTGTCCATGTCTGAATCAAGGCTGTAATGAGGTCAGGAACTGGCCCTGGCAAAACCCAAACTGGGCATCATTGAGCAGGTTATTTCTGAGCAGGTACTGCATGATAGCACTGTTTATGACACCTTCCATCACTTTACTGATGATGGATAGTAGACTGATGGGGCTGGGTTGGATTTGTCCCACTTTTTGTGTATAGGACTGAAGTGACCCCACAGAGGCCAGTATCCTCTCACCAAGCCATCCTTTACTTACACATGGACAGTCCTTCACTTTAGTACTGCCTCATTCAGAATCAACTGTCAGAGTGAACAGGACCTCTGATACTCCTGTTATGATCTGTCAGCCAGGGCTCCCTGATTGGCTCCAGTTAGGGAACTCATATTCCATAAAGTCCACCTGGCTCTCCTCATTACAATCACTATTTCCCTCCCCTCCTGAGTCTGAGGACATGGGATGGTCCTCTTTCTTGTGGAGCTTTCTGGTGCATTTTAGCACTGGATCAGTTCCCCTGACTCCAGGCAGTGTGTAATGCACAGGGGCGCATCAACAGGAATTCATTCTCTTCTTCCAGCAGCAAAGGCATCAAGGTAGCTACCCCTATCATGTCCATCTCTGATTCTGAGGACTCGTTAATGCTTGACAGAGAGGGAGAACCCAAGGGTTCCTGCAGCCTTCCTGAGGGGCAAGGCAAGTTTTGCTCCTGCACCGTTTATGAACTTGTGGCTTTCATATGATCCATGTACTTGTTCAAGGCCATCGCACTGGTCCAAACTTTATATGTCTCTGGTCCTGCCCTCACACTGACCATGACTCTTACCCATGTGGGGTCCTTTTTGTGATTCTTACACCAAATTTTGTCCCCATTTCAAACTGTTTCTCTCACTTGTGTTGTGGAGTCTTGTGTTTGGCATTGGCGTTCCTGATGCCATTTCACACCATCTCATCACCTAAGACCTGGGAAGATCAGATTGATTGGAATCTTCTCCCAGCCGTCCCCACGGATGTTGGCTGATCTGCTGGTGGTAATTTTTGTCCTTGTTGGCACTCTGAGCACTAGCCCACCAACATTGCTTTGTCTGCATCCTGCCCTGGCCACCAGACATAACCTCTTGCCAACATCTTCATTTTGGAGACTCCTGGTGGAGTTCAGCCAGTATTTGGTGGCAACCTTTACTTGGAACAATCACTCTTGCTCCCCCATAATAATAAACCGTCCTTGACTGTGATTTGGCCTTTCTGGGTCCAAAAAGGTTCCAATTCTAGTTTGACCAGCCCTTTGCTATTCCCCCATCACCACCAGTTGTTTCAGTTTTGAAAGGACTGGATCTTTCTGTGGCCAGAGTCTGATATGTGCCTGGGAGTGTGTCCAGAAAATGTAATATTATTGCAGATTCTTCATGGGGGTTGCCACTGGTGGTGTATCTACTAATGGGAGTCTGGTCAATATACCTGCATCGGACACTCGGCCTCCTAGACAGTGCTCAACCTTGTCATTATATACACTTAGTATTGGAGACGACTGCTGAATTCCACCTGAAACTATGGTCAGAACTGCCTTGACATCTTTAAATAAGAAAATAGAGCTTTGTGTTCCATGATTATCACAAATTTTCATCCATAAGTGTATTGGTGAAATGTCCTGACTCCAAATATGACTGACAATCTTTCTTTCTCTATCTGGGCGTATCTACTGTCTGCATTAGTCAAAGTTCTGGATACATATGTTGTTGGATATTTCTCTCCATTGAGCTGTTGCCACCCTGATGTGGTACAGATCTTTCTTGGGATCATAGTGTGCCAATACCTTAAAAGATGATAGCTGTTTCTTTACTTCACTGAAGAAAGGGCTTGTCTAGTAACCATTTCTAAAGCTGACCTTTTTTTAGGAATTGAAGAAAAGGTGCCAGGATGGAAGCCAGGTTGTGTATGAATTTTCCATAATAATTCACCAGCCCAAGAGATGACCTAATCTCTGATACAGATATGGGAGCCAGGGCATTTTTGATTACCCTCACACTATCTTCCAACTGGGTAGCCCGCTGTTGTTGACTCTGTAGTCCGGGTGGGTCACTTGGGGAGCTTGGAACATACATTCTTCCTTTTTAGGCTTATGCCCACCTTGGAAAAATGCCTTAGGATTATATTTCCAAGTTCTCCAAGTGCTCCTGATTAGTTTTCCCTATTATTAAGAACATCTTTTGGTAAATGGCAACCTGATGTAAACCTTGCAAAATGTTCTCCATTGTCCACTGAAAAATTTAACAATCTGACAATACCTCAAATGACAATACCTCATGTATTGCTACAAGCCCTTTTGGATATTAATTGTAGCATGCCTCTGGGAATCCTTGTCTAAATGCAATTGCAAGTAAGTGTGGCTCATATCCAACTTTGTAAAGGACACCACCACACACCGCCCCCCCTCCACCCCCCCCAATCCAAGGGATTAGGTATTTATCCAGCCATGAGAAGCAGCTCACTGCTTGTTTCAAATCCACACAAAGGTGAACTAACCTGTCGGGCTTCAAATTTGGCACAACTGGTGCTGCCCATTCTGCAAGTTGCACTGGTTTGATGATTCCTCCACATTCCAGCTTTGATTTCTACCTGAACTTCTGCCTGTTGAGCCTTGCACGATCATGGAATTGCTTCCTGGCCATCATGGAAGCTGGCTTTAATTCCTTTGATAGGTCCCAGGCATTCCTGGAAGACTTCCAGGTATTTAATTATGACTGCACTCAGATAGCCGATCTAAGTGAATGTCTTGCAATGAATTTTGCCCCATTAATCTTGGACCCAAGCCTTTTACTATACCAACTGCTTTTCATAAGAGACCAGAACCAAATATGTACCCTTAATCTGCTAAGCAATTTAACTGTTGCAAACCAGATGTGGGTGGACTTTCCAGGGTATGAACTCTCCTAGATACCCTCATGGATACCAGTATACCAGTCTACAAGCTATCATACTCAGTTTAGGTCTAGTAAGATTCTTTTGCTGTCTGGAGTTTGTATACTGGCAGCAACTATAAGGGCTTACTGCTTAAATCCTGAACAAAATTTTAACCATTTGGCCAAGGCTTCGTATTGTTTTAGGGCTTAGTTGTGCACCAACCTAGAGTCCTTCTGCTCAGGATATGTCCTGAGTGAGGCTATGCAAGTGGTGTTCCCCAAGCTCAGTTGGGCTGGTGAGGGTGTCCACTTTCATCAGAATACCCTGCAACTCATATGTTCCATTTGCCGCATTTTTCAATGATAAAGCCAGTAATAGCGCCTGCTTGGAATCCAGTTGGGCTTCAGCTAGTAGGCAGTTTTGCACAGTTATATCATTAATTCCACAAACCAAATGGCCTCTAAGTATCTCAATAAGGATACAGCTCTGATAATCAGATAAGAATCTGATGCAGCTCCTGTTAGTCATGTTAACCTAGTCAAAAGTCCCGATATGGATTCCCCTGTTTCTCGAATTGCCGAGTAAAACTGATAGCAACTCACAATTAGAGGGAGCTTGGGATCATAATATTCCTTAACTATGTCTGTCAATTCTTGAAAAGTTTTAGTATCTGGTACCTCAGGGAACATTAGGTTCCTAATGACAGGAAAAGCTGCAGCTCCACAGGCTGTGAGGAGAATTAGTCAACGTTATTCGTCTGTCATGATGTCATTTGCCAGGAAAAATATAAACACATTCTTTCCACGTAATGGGCCCAGTCCTTGACAGCAGGATCAAATGCGTCAAGATACCCAAATAATGGCATGCTGTTAGAAATGCTTACCCCAACCCAAGGACAACTGTTGCGAGCAGGTTTCTTCACTGTTGTGCTTTACTCTCATTACCACAGAAATTACTCCACAGACCATGGCATCGATCTTTGCAAATAAATCCAAGTAATCTCTGTGAAGGAGAATTAATCAGATGTAACATGTTCTGTCAAAAAGTCACCCTTTACTTACACATGAACTGTTGATTTTCGTATTGCCTTTTCAGAGTCAGCTCTGAGTGGCAGTATCACTGACACTCCTCATTCTTTGGTTGTGGGATTTCTTAGCCCTGTCTACTTCTTGATTCTTTTGTTGCTTGGCAGAAAAGAAGACCTATTTTGGAGCTTCACCAGGTTGGTACCTCATTTTTAGGTTTGCTTTGTGCTTTTCCTGGCATACCCTCCCACACTTTCCAGTGAACCAGGGTTGATCCCCTGGCCTGATGACAATGGTTGAGTGGGGGATATGGCGGGCCATGATTTTGTAGATTGCGTTGGTGCTGTTGATGACTTCCAGTACCTCATGGATGCCGAGTCTTGAGTTGAGAGAGCTGGTCATTGTTTCACAATAATGTAATACTACATTGTTTTCTGACTTCCCAGGACAGCTCATTCAGAATTCATATTTTTGATGCCATTCCTACTGTTAATTTTAGTGCAATCAACCTGTGACTATTTTAGATTTGGTCAAGTTATCTTGTGAACTTTATTAAATATCCAAAATTCATCAGAGAACATCATCGTCTCTGGCCAGAAATTCAAATTCTACACTTCATGGTCACTTAAACTTTATTGGTCAGATATTTTTATCTTTGTCACACGGTAGCACTGCCTTCCTTTTGCTTAAAAATTAATATTGTCTCACATTTACATAACTTGTTAAATGGAATGAAATAGAATCAAAGATGATTTTGCACAGCAAACGGTGCTTAACTTCAAATAACTATTTACTGAAGGAAGAGATCAGATGTAAATCTTCGATAACAAGGTATAGAGCTGGATGAACATAGCTTTCCTTCTCCTCTGATGCTGCCTGACCTGCTAACGTTTCAGGTCTGGACCCTTCATCAGAAAATCTTCACTCAGCTTTGATTAATTTAAAACACAAAATAGTATATATGTATTCCATCTCAGTGCCAATAACAAAGTGTGAAGCTGGATGAACACAACAGGCCAAGCAGCATCTCAGGAACACAAAAGCTGACATTTCGGGCCTAGACCCTTCATCACAGAGGGGGATGGGGAAGGGTTCTGAAATAAATAGGGAGAGAGGGGGAGGCGGACCGAAGATGGATGGAGGAGAAGATAGGTGGAGAGGACCACAGTCCACAGCATCTCTCAGTCGCGAACCATTTTAACTCCCCCTCCCATTCCTTGACGACATATCCATCATGGGCCTCCTGCAGTGCCACAATGATGCAACCCAATGGTTGCAGGAACAGTAACTCATATTCCGCTTGGGAACCTTGCAGCCCAATGGTATCAATGTGGACTTCACAAGCTTCAAAATCTCCCCTTCCCCCACTGCATCCCAAAACCAGCCCAGTTCGTCCCCTCCCCCTCCCCCACTGCATCACAAAACCAACCCAGCTTGTCCCTGCCCCCCTAACCTGTTCTTCCTCTCTCCTATCCCCTCCTCCCACCTCAAGCCACACCTCCATTTCCCACCTACTAACCTTATTCCGCCTCCTTGACCTATCTGTCCTCCACGGACTGACCTATTCCCTCCCCACCTCCCCATCCATACTCTCCTCTCCACCTAAGTTCTCCACTATCCATCTTCAGTCCTCCTCCCCTTCTCTCCCTATTTATTCCAGTTCCCTCTCCCCGTCCCCTCTCTGAAGGGTCTAGGCCCGAAACGTCAGCTTTTGTGCTCCTGAGATGCTGCTTGGCCTGCTGTGTTCATCCAGCTTCACACTTTGTTATCTTGGATTCTCCAGCGTCTGCAGTTCCCATTATCTCAGTGTAAATAACATTGCATTACATGGGCTCAACAAATGAATGCCCTCCACTGTTTTCCTTAATTTGTAGCATTAACATATAGTTCATTTAATCCTGTGTTGTTAAAAACAAAACATTTTAGAAAACAACTTGACCAACTATATCAATTCAAATCCTAGGTACAAGCAATCTTGACCATGCTGTTGATCTTCCCAAATTAATCCTAGTAAACCCTGTGAAGAAGTAGTAAGCAGGTATAAAGTGTCATCTGTGGTCCACAATTCATAAACACAATCGAAGGCATATGCTGCACAAAGTGCTGGAGCTGCTTCTCTGACACAATGTACTTTAAGCATTTCACAACATTTTGGATGTGAGTTTGAAAACTAACCTTCCAGCTCAGCGAGCAAACGGTTCGCAACCATTCTAGGTAACATCATCAGTGAGCCTCCAACGAAGCTTCATCGGAGGCTCATTGATGTTACCTAGAATGGTGATGAAACGTCTGAAAACTAACCTTCTAGCTCAGCGAGCAAACTCATATCCAGAACCTCCAAGCTGAGCTACAAATCTTCTCAACTCGATTTCACAACATGCTCTTAAATGCTGTGCTGCTTTTTTGGGTCATTAGAGCAGGAATATGTGGGGAAAATTTTCAATCTCCAACTGTTTTTATGCAACATAGTTGTGCAGCATATAACTGAATAAGGTCTACAAATGTTAAAGATCCATGTAGAGACATCCCGTGGCCCTCCCTGTCAGATGTCTCCATGTCCCAATTATGGAGGATGAAGGCAGACTGGAATTTGTGTGCATTTTTACTCCTGGCTGATCACATTGTTTCTGATTTTCCCCACATCGGGTCACTGGACCTATCACCAATGAGCCAGGCATAGTGCCTGTTATCCTCTCTTAGGCCATGGAAGTGTTCGTGACCACAGGAACTATTGAGAAACATCTGCATGTGGAAGTTCACTACCTTCTGCAGATGCCAGACTGTATCCAAATGGAGAGTTTTCAGCACAGAGTCCCTTAGTATGTGAAGAAAGTGCAGGAGGCCCACAGTCTTTAGTTTTTGATGAAACATCCTCCAGAAAAGTATGGTGCAGTGCTAGCTACTGAATGATGATATTCTGGCTCTCTGTAACAGGAGTGTGTCGTCTGCTGGAGCATCTGTGTTCAGGGTGTTACGGGCTGTACACACATAGCAATAAGAGCATCACTGCTAACTTCATTGATAAGAGAGGAATCTATTCCGTCAATGTGATCCTTACAGCTACATCTTAGAGGTCTGTGCCAGCTCCCCTGAAGCTTGAATAGGCCCCATATCCTTGAGAACTCTCAAGTTCCTGTCTCATGCCAAGGTTGTTGAGACCTCACCAGAATGGTGAAATAAGGCTGAAACAATGCTGGGAAACAAGGACTATTCTCTCCAATTATGCATGATGACTGAGCGACACAACCTCCTGACTGAGGCCTTCTGTAGGTGTTCTTCCACTGGGGTCATTATTGACTTCTTTAACATGAGGTTTCCATACTTGCACAGCTCTGGGGGTTTGTTACGGTACTCAAAAGACATAGTGTGGTACATAATCCTTGTATGATATGATCTCAACAAATGGAGCAAGCAGAAGGGTATATGGTCGACAGTGAGGAGCTGTAGAAAGAGGGGGGAAGATGAGGATATTGTTCAGGAGAAATATCCCTTTCACCATTTTAGAACATGTGTGTCTAGGACGATGGGCCAGACAGTATTTAATGGCAACTACTTCAATTGGAATGGGGTTGTATGAAGTCATGATTCATTGATTGTATATGTGTTTATTCTGAAATGCTGCTTTCTGATTCTTTGTCTTTCCCATTGTGCAACAAATATTACAAGCCTTTGGAAGGTTTCAGAAGATCTGATGCTCCCATTTTCAAAGACAAGGTTTTATATTAATAAGAGATCGTAAGAACTGCTGATGCTGGAGTCAGAGATAACACAGTGTGGAGCCGAAGGAATACAGCAGGCCAGGCAGCATCAGAGGAGCAGGAAAGCTGACGTTTCAGGTCGGGACCATTCTTCAGAAAAAAATTTTATTTTTTTGTAGGTTTTATATTACACTGGGCACAAGAGAAAGAGTGGGACAGCAGGCAGGATTCTAACATCATGTGGCACAAAAGAAAGGTAAAGTGAAAAAATATCTACAAATGTGAGATTCTAGGTATAATGAAGTGGATTAAGCAGAAAACTCCGTCATCTAAAATATTGGACAAGACCCTGGACTTTTCTAATACCTAAAAACACTGGGCAAAATCCTAAGATCAGGTTGCAACGAACACACACACACAGCCAGAATGATTTTAGTCTGGGACTATTGTTCAGCCATTATGGCCACCAGCAGACCTTAACTGGAAGTTGAGATCAGTCCCTTGTCTGCCTTCCGGAGAGACCACTCTCTCCGTGACTTCCTTGTCCGCTCCACACTCCCCTCCAACCCCATCACACCCGGCACGTCCCCTGCAACCGCAGCAAGTGCTACACCTGCCCCCACACCACCTCCCTCACCCCCATCATAAGCCCCAAGATGACTTTCCATATTAAGCAGATGTTCACCTGCACATCTGCCAATGTAGTATACTGTGTCCACTGTACCTGGTGTGGCTACCTCTACATTGGAGAAACCAAGCAGAGACTTGGGGACCACTTTGCAGAACACCTCTGCTCGGTTCGGAATAAACAACTGCACCTCCCAGTCGCAAACCATTTTAACTCCCCCTCCCATTCTTTAGATGACATGTCCATCATGGGCCTCCTGCAGTGCCACAGTGGTGCCACCCGAAGGTTGCAGGAACAGCAACTCATATTCTGCTTGGGAACCCTGCAGACTAATGGTATCAATGTGGACTGCACAAACTTCAAAATCTCCCCCCTCCCCCACTGCATCCCAAAACCAGCCCAGCTCGTCTCCGCCTCCCTAACCTGCTCTTCCTTTCACCTATCCCCTCCTCCCACCTCAAGTCGCACCTCCATTTCCCACCTACTAACCTCATCCCACCTCCTTGACCTGTCCGTCCTCCCTGGACTGACCTATTCTCTCCCCACCTATACTCTCCTCTCCACCTATCTTCTCTATCTTCGGTCCGCCTCCCGCTCTCCCCATCCCCCTCTCTGAAGGAGGGCCTAGGCCCGAAACATCAGCTTTTGTGCTCCTGAGATGCTGCTTGGCCTGCTGTGTTCGTCCAGCTTCACACTTTGTTATCTTGGATTCTCCAGCATCTTCAGTTCCCATTATCTCTACTCACACTCTTTAGAGATCCTTCCCCAGTGGAAGGGTTGGTAGTGTTTGAACTGGTGTGTGGCTGGGCTTTAAATATGGCAGTTGCGATGTGAACTCTGGAATGTCAAATTCCTGATGTGAATTTCTGAGTGTAAAGTAACATCAGAGCAGAGTATGGTGCACACTTAATGAAGCGAGCACCACGCAAGTGTGTGAGGAAAAACCTGCTGCAGCTCACGGAAAGAAACCCTCTGTGAAACTCCTTGAAATTGACACCAGCCCCAGTTCTGAAACCACTGCGGAACCGTCATTAAACTGTAAATAAAGCAATTTTATAAATAAAGATAGTTTTGTGCTATAGATCTTTAAATAGCAATATTGGCAAAAGTTGTGTTCGATTGTCAGAAATGATGAAGGTGAATAGCGTGGATGGAAATTTTAGTTGAATTCCTCATCTAAAGCTTATACTACGTTTAAAAAAAAACTTTCAATGAATTTAACAGGGTTTCCCAGGAACTACAAAATGGAACCTTTACATTACAGGTTGCTAAAGTTACCATGTTTATAGATAAAGTGAAGGTGAATTGAGTGGATGAATTGAGTGGACGAATATACGTAATCATAGAATAATACCTTGGTCTTTTCTCAATAAGAGGCAGATCACTCTCATTGTCATTTATGACCCATTAATAAATTAGTGGGGATGCACAACTCTTGAGGAGATGTCTTTGTATCAGTAAAAATGAGTTGCAATCCTTTAGTATCACAAATAAAAAGGGAATTCACAAGTACACAACATGTAAAATGGTTTTCTGAAAATCAGGAAAAAGAGCAATGCAGTGATCCACTATACAAAAGTATTGTGGAGGGAGTTAGCTCAGAGCAAGGAATTAAAATCACTCAAAAATGGGGAAGTACAAATATATTGCACACACAAAAACAGAAATAGCTGGAAAAGCTCAGCAAGTCTGGCACCATCTATAAAATCAGAGTTAACATATTGGGTCCAGTGACCCTTCCTCAGAACAAATCAATACTTAATACTACTCAATACAAATATATTATGTTGAGTTACCTCTAGTCTGCACTGAAGGGCGATATGGCTTGAGAAAGATCAGCTTGGGGTGGATAATATAATTCTGAACAGTCTCACTCAACGTAATACAATGGTTGAGCAAGAGATGAAATTGATAACAAGAGAATGAAGTATGAATAATGAAGTGAAGACAATGATTTGTGTCAATCCAATGAATTTCTGGAGGAAGTTACAGCTTACTCAAGATTGGATAACGTACAACCTT
Source organism: Stegostoma tigrinum (assembly GCF_030684315.1). Classification (NCBI taxonomy): domain Eukaryota; kingdom Metazoa; phylum Chordata; class Chondrichthyes; order Orectolobiformes; family Stegostomatidae; genus Stegostoma; species Stegostoma tigrinum. Next base: position 38,919,177 of record NC_081369.1, read on the forward strand.
AAAGCAATGAAAAGAACGAGAATAGTTGTCAGAAGGTGGAACTGAATGATTCCAGTGTTCATGGGGTAACTGTGACCTTGGATGATATCAGAGGTCACAGCATGATTGTCACTCTAGCTTTTCTATGTGAGCATGAGAGGCACAAGAGGCAACAGAAATTCCCCCAGAAAGCTGATGACAGTGATTCCATGACCTTTTGCAGACTGAGGGGGATTATTAGTGGTCATGGGAACACACCGAAGAAATGAGATAGCAACATAATTTAAGATCTCACACTCTCAACCTTCTGAGGAAGGGTCACCGGACCTGAAACGTTAACTCTGTTTTTTCCTGCACAGATGCTGCAGTTGCTGAGCTTTTCCAGCAATTTTGTTTTTGCTCCTGATTTACAGCATCTGCATTTCTTTGTGTTTTTATTTAAGATCGCACACTACAGCTCCACCCCCAAATATCTTCAGGTATTGAAAACTCTTGCTGTCAAACAATTGCCTTCTGGCCCTGATTGCAGCGTTAATTACCTTGGCCATGGAAACTGCATAGCCCTTTCTCAAGGGTGCAGTGCACCTTCAGAATGCTTCCATCTGACAGGGTACAGCTGAGGCCAGACAGGAAGGTTCATAATCTAATGTTATGACCTGAAACCTCGGCGCTAAATGAGGGAGTACTGCCAGCTGAGACAAGCTTCCACCTGTATTTCAGAAATACATGTCCATTGAATATTAGTTAAGATTCAGACATTAATAAATGAGATGGTGAGTCAAAATTGAGATAAGTGTTAGACTTACAGGAAATAGGATGTGAACACTTCCAATCAGAAATTTCTCCTTCAAGCCCTGGTAATGACAGCTGAGAACATCTGAATGCATACCATGGAGTTTTACCCAAGTTCTCACTGAATTAGAATTCTAGCAGCATTGTGTTATATCACCTTCCATGAAGATTAATTCTTGTTCTGTTGGAATAGATCTGCAGTCAGTAACAAGTATAGAAATGGTCAGCTTGGGTGTTGCAGAGGCTGTAGACTGGTTTTGGAGAATTTGAAGGGCAGCAACTGTTCATTGTAATAGAGAGCCTTTCAAAATGGGTCAATGGGTTTTGAATGAATTGGAGCTAGCAATTATCAAATTTCTAGATGTTTTTTATCCTTTGATTGCTGCTCATGGGTTCCCAAAGGATATTGTGGCTGACAATGGACCTCAGTTTTATTCAGAAGAGTTTTCAAATTTCATGAGAATGAATAGAGTAAAAGACACTAGAGCTCCAATATATTTTCCTGCTTTGAATGGAGCAATGAAATGTGTAGATCAAATTGTTATGCATGGTCTTATTCAGCAAAGGTTTGATAGAAATGCGAAGAAATGTCAGATCTCAATGAATTTGAAATTGGTGATGTTTTAACTTTCTTTATGGTGACACACCTCATACTCCTGGCAAGTAATATTTAAGTGCATGCTGTGTGTTGGCAAGATTCTGGCTCAGTATCAAGTTGTTGTTGGCATTCTATGTACAGTCATGGGACATGTAATCAACAGGAAGCCAGACACGAGGTGTGATTTTCTCTGCTCCAGATAGTTGTCAAACTGTAAACATTTACATGAAAAACACCTTTTCCACTTCAAGTAGCAACAACAGAATATAAAAACGCCCCCTTTATAATCATCCCAACAAATCGTTGAACAAGTATTTCCATCTCTGACTCTTCTCTTCCCTTCCTCAATATCTGTTTCCATTTCTGGGCTTAGCCTGGCCATGAATATCGACTGCAAATCCACCAACTCCCACAGTTACCTGAACTATACATCCTCATACCCTACTTCCTGTAAAGACACCATCCCATTCTCTCAGTTTCTCTATCTCTGATACATCTGTTCCGATATCACCTTCCATAGGGCAGCCTCAAATGTTCACTTTCTTCTCAGTTGGAGATGCCCCTCTAGCGTGGTGGAGAGTGCCCTCAGCCATATCCAACCCATCTCTTGCACTTCTGCCCTCACCCCTTGTCTTCCCCCGACAACAATTATTTACTCTCCCACCAGCATCCACATTGAAAGGATCATTAGCCATCATTTCTGCCACTTCCAGCAGGATGACACCACCAGACATCTATTCCCCTCCCCTCCTTTGTCTGCCTTCCGTGGGGCCTGAGCCCTCCAGGAGATCGTGGTCCATATCTCCTTCACCCTCATGCCCCCACCCCCCAACTGCCACACGGCCACCATCCCTTGCAATATCACAAGGTGCAACACCTGTCTGCTGTCTTCCTCCCTCCTCACTATTCAAGACCCCAGACACATCTTCCAGTTGAAGCAGTGATTTACCTGCACTTCAATCAACCCAGTCTACTGTATTCGCTGTTCACAATGTGTTCTCTTCTACAGTGGGGAGATAGAATGCAGACTGGGTGACTGCTTTGCAGCACACCTACTTTCTGTCTGCAGAAATGACCCTGAGCTTCCAGTTGCCTGCCTTTTCAACATACCACCCTGTTCCCTGGCCGACACCTCTGTCTCAGGCTTGCAGCAGTGCTCCAGCAAAGCTTGGCTCAAGCTGAAAGAACAGCGTCTCATCTTCCACTTGGGGACCCTGCCACCTTCAGGACTCAATATCAAGTCAATAATGTTTGGGCCTGAACATATTTGTCCATGTCCTTTACCACTCTCACACCCCTGGCCCTTTCATCACATGGGCTGCTTTCATCACAGCCAACCTATTTTCATCTACTAATGGTCCCTATTATCATCATTACTTTCTACACAGCACCCAATTATCCAACTCTTTGAATGCCTAACTGCAATTCTCTATCTCTCTATGCTCTTTCTATTCATCCAACTATCACTTACCCCATTCCATGCACTGTCTTCAGCAAATCTACTGTCTTTTTCTAGCTACCATTAGTTCTGAAGAAGGGTAACTGGATCCGGAATGTTAACTCTGCTTTCTCTCCACAAGTGCTGCTAGACCCTCTGACTTTCTCCAGCAACTTTTGTTTCTGCAACAAATGGCTCTGTTTCCTACCTCATGTAGTATCCTCCTGGCTGCTAAAACACAGATAGATTGCTAACTTGGCCAGAAAGCAAAGGATGCTGCGTACACTGGCCACATAAAACTCTAAAAGCACAAAACTGACACACTAGACACACAGCAAACACAGCAGCCAGGTGATAATGACACTAGCATAATGTAAAAAGCAACAGTTATGCTGGACAGACATACCCCCAACAATTTATCCACAAAACAAAGGAGGGGCAGACTGAAAGGCACTGGGTCCTGCTACACAAAGAAACTAAAAGTAGCAAGCCATCCAATTAGCCTGAATTATAGGAAGTTCTAGAAAACCATCTAAAAAGGTATAAAAATAGGGTTCACTGGCTGACCGATCTCTTGGACTCTCTTGAATCTTTTGGACACCTTTGACAAGACGAGCATGGCATGATGCAGAGATCAGCTGACCATGCAAAAAGCGAGAGAGAGAGAGGAGAGAGAGAGACAGGAAGAGAGAAAGCAGCTTCACAAACCTAGAGGCAGAGCGACTGCATAAATCTACAAGCTATTTGTGAAGTATTGTAAGCTTCAGAGGCAAAATATGATTAGAGATGATAGGTTTAGTTATTGAAGCTTGTTGCCTAATAAAGGTGATCAGAGATAATGGGAACTGCAGATGCTGGAGAATCCAAGATAACAAAGTTTGGGGCTGGATGAACACGGCAGGCCAAGCAGCATCTCAGGAGCACAAAAGCTCTGATGAAGGGTCTAGGCCCGAAATGTCAGCTTTTGTGCTCCTGAGATGCTGCTTGGCCTGCTGTGTTCATCCAGCCCCACACTTTGTTAGCCTAATAAAGGTGAGCCTGTTTTGTATTGATACCGGCTCGTGATCACAGTGATTTCACTATTTTGATATTGTGGGACACCTGGGCAAATTCATTTCCAACACTCTGGTTGGAGCTGTCTAACTGGTTTTGAGAAGGAACTTGACAACACTGGTAATGGATTTAAAAAGAAGTAACTATTTGAGGCAGTAAGGACTGCAGATGTTGGAAGCCAGGGTTTATAAGTATGGAGCTGGAAAAGCACAGCAGGTCAGACAGTGTCAGAGGAGCAAGAAAATCAATGTTTTGGGCCAAAACCCTGAGGGAGGGGGAGGGGAGACCACAAATAAATAGAAGGGGAGGTGAGGAAGGGGAAAGGGTAGGAGAGATAGTGTTAGGTGGATGCACACAGGGAGTGATTGTGATTGGTCTGTGGGAAGGGTGGAGTGGATAGGTGAATAGGAAGATGGACAGGTTAGGTTTGCTCAGGAGGGGGAGGGCTGGACATGGGATAAGGCTTGGGGGTGAGGCTTTTGAAGCTGGTGAAATAAGTGCTAAGGCCATTGGACTGTTAGTTTCCAAAGCAAAACGTCTGGCCTCATTCTGACAGTGGAGGAGGCCAAAGATGGACATGTTGTCAGGAGAGCGGAAGAGGGAATTAAAGTGGATGGGAACCAGAAGGTCAGGTTTGTTGTTGCATGCAGAGCGCAGATGCTCCATGAACCGGTCTCCAACTCTGCGTTTGGCTTCTAGATATAGTGGAGACCATATCATGAGCAACAGATACAACAGATCATGTTGGAATCAGTGCAGGCGAATCTCTGCCAGATCTGGAAGGACTGTTTAGGGCCTTGGGCGGAGGCTAGAAGGGAAGTGTACAGGCAGGCGTTGCATCTCTTGTGGTTACAGGGAAAGGTACTGAGTGTAGTGGAGAAGTTTGTGGAGAGTGTGGAGCTGACAAGGGAGCCACAGAACGAATGGTCCCTGCAGAAAGCGGATGGGGTGGGGAGGGAAATAGCTTTGTGATGGTTGAGTCTGGCAGAAATGGTAGAGGATGATTTCTTGGATCTGGAGGTTGGTGGGATGGTATGTGAGGACTAAGGGGACTCTATCCTTATTGCTGTTGGAGGGAGGGGTTTGAGGGCAGAATTGCAGGAAATTGAGAAAATGCAGTTGGAGGCATCCTTAATTACAGAGAAAGAGAAATGATGGTCCCTAAATTAGGAGGATATCTGGGATGTGCTGGAGTGGAATGCCTCATCCTGGGACCAGGTGCGATGGAAGCACAGGAATTGGGAGTATAGGACAGTATTTTTGCAGAAGGGTGTTTGAGAAGAGCTATAGTCAAGGTTGTTGTGGGAGTTACTGAGTTTGAAATGGATGTTGGTGGTGAGTCAGTTTCTGGCGATGGAGACGGAGAGGTCGAGGAAAGGGTGGGAGGTGTCAGAAATAGTCCAGGTGAATTTAAGGGCTGGGTGGAAGGTGTTGGCGAAGTTGATGAACTGCTCAAGCTCCTCATGAGAGCACAAGGCCCGCAGCGATGCAGTCATCAATGTAGCGGAGAAAGAGGTGAGGGATGGTGCCGGTGTAGTTGTGGGAGAAAGATTGTTCCACAAATCCTACAGAGGCAGGCATTGCTCAGGCCATTGCGAATGCCCATAGCTACCTCTTTGGTTTATAGGAAGTGGGAGGAATCAAAGGAGAAATTTTTGAGAGTGAGGGCCAGTTCAGCCAAGTGAATGGGAATGCAGTGGAAGGGGACTAGTTGGGCACATGGGAGAGGATGAAGCTGAGGCCTTTTAAGCCCTCCATGTGAGGGATACAGGTACATAGGGAATGTACATCCATGGTGAAGTTGAGGCATTGGGGGTCGGGAAATTGAACATTTTAGAAAAGGTGGAGGACATGGGTTGTGCCACTATTTTGAGGCTATTGTTAGAATGATTTCCAAACATTTATATTTTAAATTTTACACTAATGTGCAAAGTAGATCAGGTGCAACTATAACAAAGGCAAAATCCTTACAATTCTTGAAATCTGCACTGTTATCTGAAAGTGGTAGAAATACTTAGCCAGTTTTTCTCCGGAAAGTGCAAATTGACAGAATCCAACCAAACCTGATGGGAGACTTCACAGTGCAACCAGGCGGAATAAAAGGACAGCTTGGCAGCTGTAGCCACCATGTATTTTAATTCAAATTCTTCACTGGTCAGAGGGCACCTCAACATAGGGTCTCCCTGGTGACAGCGCTATTTGTCCGAGCTGCTTGTCCTCATATTGAAGGAGCAGGTTCAGCAACGCAGACCCTGCCATTAATTAGATTGTAGTCCCAGAAACAATGGGACTTGCAGGGAGATCTCAAAGGTTAGGCTACGTGGGTAGCCAGAAGTGATCATTCCTGATGCTCAGGATTCAAAGAAGAAAAGATTACACCCTATGTTTCAGGTCCATGATCTTGTGCCAGAATTGGTGAAAGGTTGCTACGGATGCAGCAGCTTGATCTCAGGAATGTAGTCCTGCCGGAACAGACTTCCGCTGTGGCATCATCACCAGCCAAAGACGAAGGAAGCCTACCTTTGTGACAGTTTAAATTTCAACTTTAAACTGCTCTGGCCACTTCTATGTTTGTCAGCATCTTCCCACCACCCCATTTCCCCCTCAACCACATAACTGGCTGAGTATTTTCAGTAGTTTCTCTTTCAGTAATCTTATTGCTGCTGTCTTTGGAACTGGGGAGGAGTCCTGCTTTTTAACTCCTCGATGAAAGTATGAGGCACAACACCCAGGCTTCGATTAGGCTCCCAACAATTTCACACCATGACCAGTGGGCAGCAGCTGCTGGTAAAAATGCTGCTGTTGCCATTTACAAACAGGCCAATCTCCTATTTCTTTACTTATTGTACTGTCATCTCCTTTCGGCTTGCTCCATCATCCCATTTGTTACTAAATGATGCCTGCTTTGAACCTTATCAAAGGTCTTTCCTCTCTTTCTTTATTTGCATTCTCCGTATCCCCACCTCGGCACTTCTTTATTACTTGTTACATATCTAACCATTTCTATTTAAAAACAAATAAAATGGGCCTTACTTAGCTCAGTTGGCTGGACAGCCAAGGAGATCAATGCTGACAGTGTGGGATCAATTCCTGTACCAGCTGAGGTCACCATGAAGGTGCTGCTTTCTCAACACCACCAGTTATCCCAATTAAATTCTAACATCAGATTTCACGGAAACAGCGTGTTTAATCCTTGAATGCTATTGTGACCTTCACTTGCAAGTCTGTTTTTATCCCAACAGAGGAGAACAAGGTTTGATTAGACTTTTAAGCAGACTAATTATAAGCAAATCACAGGATCATTGATTTGGCCTGACTTCACAGAAAGGCAGCTACCGTCTAGCTTGAGACTTTTTGGTTCTTTAAAAGACATGCGAAATAATGAAATATCTGACATACAGTTTATAAATTGTATAAAAGGTACTGTTATGACCAGATAAAGTGTAGGGCTGGATGAACACAGCAGGCCAAGCAGCATCAGAAGTGCAAGAAAGCTGACGTTTCGGGTCTGGACCCTTCTTCAGAAAAGGTTCTGAAGAAGGGTCCAGACCCGAAATGTCAGCTTTCCTGCTTCTCTAATGCTGCTTGCCCTACTGTGTTCATCCAGCTATACAACTTGCTATCACAGATTCTCCAGCATCGGCAGTTCCAACTATCTGTAATGACCAGAAATGTTTTGCAGGTCTGTACTACTCTGCATTATTTTGCTGCCAGGTTGAAACTATGAATAATCTAACTTATCCTTTTAACATTACAAGGTCCAATTATTAGAAATAAGTGCATAATAAGGTCAATTGCTCTCAAAGCATGAACTCATTCAAAAGTTACTATTCCTGCACTAAATATATTACTCACAGGTTTGCAGGCTTAATTTAGCCCTTATTGCACAGAGAAGGCCTCATATCAAGTTTCTGGAATTTTTAATACATTTCAAAGGTATTTTAAAGTTTTTTATATTGCAATTAAAGGAAACAGATAGGGCCATGTTGTAGTTTTGCTGTTCCTCGAATATGATTTTCATAAATTTCTAGGTAATACAAGTAAATATTGACAGTATTGATGAGATAAATATTTTCAGGAAGAGAAACCGAGAATTCGACTATCTACAAGAAAGGAGTATAAACTTATGTATAACTGATCAAAGCAGTCTCTTGAGGATGGCAATAGGTTATTAATAAATGAGCTAGAAACTCCAAGATACTATGAAAAGTAGAACAACAAGTTAGGAATGTAAATACAAAATTTCTTGGAAACATTAATGACTCAACTGATTCAAAAGACATTTCTGGTTCCATATGGTACTAATCTGGAGATAACAGCACAAATAATAAAATAATAATAAATAATAGCACTTTTATATGTAACTCTTTCTTTTCTATCCATTTGTGGGATGTGGGCAGCAATGGCTGATCAGCATTTCTTGCCCATCCCTAGTTGCCCTTGAGAAGGTCGTGGTGAGCTGCTGTTGTATCATTGATGGAAACTTGACAGACACATTTTGCTGAGACACATTTGATTCATCACGTGGGCAGTGGTAAACGTAACTGCTGTGGCAAAGCAAGACAATAAACATATAATTTGGGGAAGCTCCAAGGAAGGACTTTGAAATTTAATGAAAAATGCAGAAATTCAATATCTGCTTCCTGTATATAGAGCTCAAAATTAAAATTAATGTTTAATACATTTTGGTAAAAATAGTAGCATTTAGTTCAGTGAAAATTTCCAATACTTTTCAGCAACCTACAAGAAAGGTCACTTTCTTTTCATAGCTCTTATTACGTGGTGGAGGAGGCCTAATGGTAGAAAAACTATGTTTGAAATCTGGCTGATGGTGTTGTGCTCTTGTTTAATGTAAATGTGCATGTGCTTTTTAAACCATTTTTCAGAATTATAATGTGAAAGACGAGAAAGAACATCCAGTGATCTTTGATGAGGGTCTTATTATCCACAGATGATGTGAATGGGAAGATTTGTTTTTGAATGTGAAGGTACTGTGATCGCAGTACTTAAGACCCAAACTTTGTTCCATCAGAGAAGTTGGTTCATTACGAGAGAACCACAAGAGTTCACAGAATTTCCAGTGGTAACAGTTTTGAAAACTATTGATCATGACACTGTTTGAATTTGTTTACTCTGAGACCGGGATTGAAACCACATTGACCATACAGTACAATAAGCTACGCACCAAAAAGTTTTATATTTCCTCTGAGACATAGTAATTTCCAGTGACCTCTACATATAAAAGGCACTGAAATTTATGGGTAAATAGAAGGTTACTCATTAATACTGAGCCTGATGGACCACTTGAGGTGCTTTCTCAATACCCCAACTGCTCCACGTTAGAGAAAATTCCAACTTACCCATGGGTGAGGTAGGGGATTCCAGGTTCTCCTACCCTGACCATCACAGTTCTCCAATCTGTGTCCCAGCAGGTTAATCAAAACAGAAATTGAACAGCCAAACTTTGACACAACGAGGGAGGTGGTGGTATTGTGGTAATGTCACTCAACTAGCAAACCAGAAGCCCAGGCTAACATTCAGGGAAAATGGGTTTGAATCCCACCTTGGCACAGAGTGAAATTTGAAATTAGTAAACACCTGGGCCAAAAAATTAGCCCAATGATGAATGTTGATTGTCATAAAAACCTATCAAGTTCACTGATATCCTTATGGAAAGAAATCTGTCATTCTTACCTGGTCTGGCCAGGTGACTTCAGACTCTCAGGAATGTGGTTGACTCTTTGTTTCACAGAGGGTGGTCAAGATGGGAAATAAATACTGGCCTGGCCAGTAATGGACCACATCAGTGAAAGCAAATATCCTTTCACAGCATCAGCCCTCTCAAGGGAATGCAGAAACCAGAAGAATGGTGGAGACCAGGCGCACTGGGTAAACATAAACTGACATTTCATTTCACTTAGGACCAGAATATGGCTGGATTCTACAGCCCTCGACTGGCACAGGTGAGTGAGCCTTAAAAAGTAACACGGAACCTGCCTGCTCTTTCCTCACTCATCCTGGTCCAGACTCCCACTAGGGACTTATTAGGAAGACCTGTCACTCTTGGAATCACAGAAGCTCTCAAATGCCACATTTCACCCCATCACCATTTCGTTCATGGCAATGGGAAGCTCAAGACAAGTGAGTAGCATGGCAGCTTTTACAAGATGGACTAGTGAAATAAAGGACTTCCTTTTGAATGCCTCGATGCCTATGTCTATTCAACACTCTCTCAAAGTCCTACATCCCTCTTCAGGCTACCTCTAGCTCTCAAATCTAGCTCCCCACCTCCCTCACCCACTATTCTGGGGCATAGCCACCAGCACTATTAATATCTCAGCATTAACTTCAATCCAGTTTCCTTCTCTTCTTGAGGGATTGGCCTGTTGAGCTGGTTGGTGCATTCATGCCCTGAGATAAACATTGATTCTGATTTGGTAGGAAAGTCAAGTGGCTGAACATGTGCAAAGTTCTGGCTGATCAGAACACATCAGCAGTCATACATTGGACTGGGTTTAGCATGCTGGGAGTTCCTCACCCCTCCTGACAAAATAAGTTTTAATTTGGCCAGCATGGTGAGGGTGACACAGTGGTTCAATGGTTAGCACTGCTTCCTCACAGCGCCAGGGACCTGGGTTCAATTCCACCCTTGGGCGACTATCTATGTGGAATTTGCACATTCTTCCAGTGTCTGCATGGGTTTCCTCCGGGTGGTCATGTTTCCTCTCACAGTGCAGGTTAGGTGTATAGGCCATTCTAAATTGTGTCACCTTGTGAGAGCAAGTTGGATTAGCCATGGGAAATGCAGGGTTACAGGGATAGAGTGGGGGGGAGGGATCTGGGTGGTATGGTCTTCAGAAGGGCAGTGTGAACTTGATGTGCCAAATAGCCTGTTTCTGCACTGTAGGGATTGTACAATTCTATGATCAGTGGTCTCAGCATTTCCAAATTCCAGAGGTGGCCCCTAACAGTGACAAATTAGAGTAGGCAGCTAGGCCATCAGTCTAAGTGATATGTATGGCAAAGCCTCTATGGGGCAACCTTTGTTTCCATGTCCATCCAGGCCAGGACACTTATAGACTGCCTGGAGCACAGGAACCCAGTGTTATTGGGTGCCCACCTCAAGGCAGTTAGTATGCCCCTCTTCCCCAGACCTCCATTTCACTGAGAAACTGATATAGAAAATCCCAGATAAACATGCCTTTAACAGTCTCGAGTCAAATTGGCTGCCTGCTCTTCTGAACATGAGAAGTCCTGCCAAGACTTGGCCAGAATGCCTAAGCGGGTCAGGAAACCAGCATGTCGCTAGTAGGTTCCACTATTTTTAGGATGTGGTCTCCCTTCTTTTGGTGAGACCTGAAAATCCTGGCCAGAAGCTTTGTAAAACCAGAAGAGAGATTGCTTTTCTTAAAAAAAACAAACCCAACGACAGTCACCCATGTCACTAATTACATTAATGAATTCCAGAAATGAGAGTGATATTGGACTGTCATGCGAAACAGGCAACAGCCTATCAACAATCAACTTTAACAGTAGACACTGTTGTGGTCAGTTAATTGCAATAGCCAAGGAGGATGACTGTAATTTAGTGTGAGGTTAATTAGTTAAACTGGTGATTTTGTGTTAGTTTGTTCAAGAGAAAAGACAACAAGGCACCTCCTGGTGACTGCAGTGTGACCTCTACTGGAAACTTGTATGGTTGAAATAAACACTGCAAGAATGACTTAACTCTGATGATCTCCATGACGTAATAATGAACCATTTGACAATGGACTGAGGAACTGCGCCCTGTTACAGTTCGAACATGTGAATCACGATCACGAAGGAGACTAGGAAAGTACAATAAACAGAAAATTTCAATCGAACTACAATGTTATTTCGCCACCTCCCACCCCCTACCACTGAGAACTAACTTGATTTCCTGTTATCAAAAGATAAAAAGCTGAGCAGAGCCCACTGCAGAGCAGATAGTTCACAGCAGCAGTACAAGTCATGGCTAACCTTGATATGGCATTGCAGTATTCAGGCATCAACTTTCCCGGACACTTGCATACAATGCAGTCTATGCAATTTGCTGAGGAGTTCAAGTTTCACGACACGGATATACTGATCGTTACATACCCCAAATCAGGTAGGAGCACTGCTACATTTCAGTACTACAATGCTCATGATTATTTTGTATATTTGTTGTTGAAAAGTGATCAATTCTGAATTGATGGCATCAGGCACGAATGTGAAATTATTTATGCATCTTTTTACGATGTGAGTTTTTATTATACAACTGTCCACTGTCACAACTAATATTTTTGCTGACAGATTTTTACACCTTATTTTTATTTAGTATGGCATTCTGTGCATTGGGAGGGTGGTAAAGGCACAGTGTGTTCATCTCTTTAACCCAATTTTGTTTTGCACTCTGAACTTCATTTAAAAGTTTGCAGGCAATGGGAATGCAAATGGTCTGAAGTGAATGCATTCCCAATTATCTACAAGAATGCTGCTGTTCAGAGGTATTGAGAATTTAAACATTGCCAATGGCAGGCAACTTATTTAAAAAACAAATCTCCACTGTTTCAATACAGCTCTGAATTAATTATCAGAGATCCAAGCTTTTAAAATGAAAATGGTGAACAGTTTTATGGAATAAGGAATGAATCACGATAATGTCATGCTGTAGAAATATAGTGTACAGATAAGGAGTGTCTGTGTATGGAGGACAGTGATGACCTCCAGCCTGGATAAGAATTTAAAAAGTAAAATAGAAATGTCAGAGTGTAACTGTCTCTTCATTTCATATGTATTCGATTTAGAATTCATAGACTAAATTTGAAATGAAAGCAGGAACTTGAAGTCTACTTTGTTAGTAGTGACTCTTCTACACCTAATGCCACAGGCATTGTATTTGTGGTAACAGGTTTAGCTGCTGCAAACATTTCATTTAAATGTGGTCAAGTATGCTTTGTCCTCTAAAACTGCTGGACTACAATAACTCATCTGGTTTGACTTTCATAGGTACAACATGGATGCAGGAAATTCTCACACTTATTTATAGTGATGGAAACCAGGCCCCTGCTAAAACTATCCCTAACTGGGTTCGAACACCATGGATTGAACATTATTACTGTGAGGGCATTCTGCAGGACAAGCTTGACAATCGAATTATTACCACCCACCTACCCTTCCACATCATCTCCAAATCCCTCAAACAATCTAATGCAAAGGTATGCAAATACACGACAGCTAAGCTGATATCAGTGATTGTCTCAAAAGTGTAAATTGACAGTTTCTTTAAAAAGTGACACATGCGGCAGCAATGTCAATGTTGTTATAGCTAGCGTGGCTTGCACTTTGTCAGTGTTTTAACTTCCCGTAGATGATTGAGAGATGATAAATCTAAAGCCAACTTTTCATTTCAGAAACCATAGCATAAAACAGTTAGAAAAAATTCACTTGTTTGAGGCTGAATTTTGTTGAATAAAAATGCAGCACAGCAACCAAATGCAACATTGTCATGGTCAGAATGCAGTGCAAGAGAGAGGAACAAAAGCATATCCTGTTACAGTTAAAATTTGCACTTGTGTCTATTTTTCACAATATGAAAGATTAACTCTGACACACGAGTTGCTTAATCTAGTCGAATTCAGTTGTTTCACGGTGCTTGCCTTTGTAGCTAGATTTTGTTTTCACAATTTTAATGAAAAAAATGCTGCAGTCAGATAATAAATGTTAGTCTCAAGATAGAACAAAACAACAAAAGAACAAAAGAGAAGTACAACACAGAAACAAGCCCTTCAGCCCTCCAAGCCCTGGAGGATTCAACCACAGGATCATCGTGCCCTAACTAAACTGAAAAAACAAGTCTTCTGCTCTTAATCGGTCCATTTCCCTCTATTCCCTCCCTATTCATGTAACCAATGTGCCTGCTTTCACCACCTCTTCTAGCAGTGCATTCCAGGCGCCTGTCAAAGTCTACGTGAAAAATTTCCCTCACTTCTCCCTTGAACTTGCCCCCTTTCACCTGTGCCTTCTTGTGACTGAAACTTCAACCCTGGGAAAAAGCCTCTGACTATCCACCCTATCTATGCCTCTCACAATTTTGTAGACCCATATCAGGTCTCCTTTCAGCTGCTGTCCTTTCAGGGAAAGCAACATTCGTCTTTTAAACCTTTCCTCTTAGTCAATGCCCTCGAGACTGGGCAACATCCTGGTGAATCTTCTCTGCAATCTCTCCAAAGATTCCACATCCTTCTGGTAGGGTGATGACAGCACCTGCACACAATATCCCAAATGCAACCTAACAAGGGTTTTATATAGCTGCAACATGGTTTGCCAACTCTTGTATTCCATCCCCTGGCCGATGAAGGCAAGCATGCCACGAGCCTTCTTAATCAAGTTGGCAATCTGTGTTGCCACTTTTAGGGAACTGTGGACCTGCATGCCCAGATCTATCTGTATGTTAATGTTCCTAAGGGTTCTGCCATTTAAAGTTCACAGCTAAGTTTGATCCTCCATAATGTATCATCTCGGATCTGTCTGCATTATACTCCATCTGCTATTTCTGTGCCCAAGTCATCAATCTATCTGTAACCTGTTTATCCCTTTACAATCATCAGCACTACCAGCAACTCCTCCTATATTCGTGTTATCTGCAAACTTGTTTATCAAACCACCCACATTTTCCTTCACATCATCTATATATACAAAAAACAACACAGGACCTAATACTGATTGCTACAGGACACCACTAGTTACTGGTCTCCATTTTGCAAAATATCTTTCCCCACTACCCTCTGTTTTCTATGACCAAGCTGTTTTGTCTCCATCTAGCCAGCCCACCTCAAATCCCATGTAATTTTAGTTTTTGTACCAATCTACCAGGTGGGACTTTATCAACTGCCTTGCTAAAGTGTAAAGAACTACACCCACAGCCTTTCCCTCATCAGTTATCTTTGAATTATTTTGAAGAGGTGACAATCTAGTTGAAAAGTCACGACATTCCCTGTATAAAACCATGTTGCCTGTCACTAACTGGTCTATTTTATTCCAAATGTGCATATATCTTGTCCCTCAGTATCTTCTCGGAGAGGTTCCCCACCACAGACATCAGGCTCACTGCCATAATTTCCCGGATTATCTCTATTTCCTTTCTTAAATAAGGGAACAATATTGGCTAATCTCCAGTACCCTGGAACATCGCATATGGTCAAAGATGTCGTGAAGGTATCTGCGAATGCCCCAGCTATTTCTTCCCTTGCCTCTCACTGTAACTTGGGATGGATCCCATCAGGCCCTGGGGCTTTAGCTACCTTAATGCAATTTAGGACACCCTAAACTTTCTCCTTCAATATACGAACAATCTCTAGAGTATTCACACATTTTTCCCTGACCCCAACAAAGTGGAATATTTTAGACATCCTATTTTTGGCTTGCAACAAGGATGTAACTTCTGTAGAGAAGTGGTTATTTCCTGTGCGTCCTACAAATGATATCAAACATATTGTTAGTAGTTTCAAAAGTGAGACTGAACTTGGTAGAGACAACCCACCATCACAGTACTTTTATCAAGCAATTTCAGATTTTCATCCAGCCTCATGATTATAGTGGATTGGATATAATGTGAATATTCTCATTTCTTATGCCAACTATCCCTCAAGTTTCTCAGTGCTGATCAGAACAATAACTAATAAATATTTGCCAAGGACATTTCAGACAAGTACTTAGGCAATAGAAGGTTGCTCAGAATTTGATCAGGATGCGGACTATCCAATCTGTGCAAGGCAGAGTTGAAAGCAACCATATTTGAAAGAAGCAGTCTTCATTTAATCTATGCAATGTAATTGAAATTTCAAAATACTTCACCACTTTTATCTGCAGCAATAAATTGCTTCTTATTTGCTAAATACCTCATTCTGTCCCCATTATGCAGGTAATCTATGTTGCAAGAAATCCAATGGACATTGTTGTTTCTTTTTATCATTTCCACAAAATAGCAAAATTCCTACCTGAGCCTGGAACTTTTGGGGAATTTCTGGAGAAATTTCTACTTGGAAAAGGTACATATTTTGATCTTCCAATTTACTTCTTAAGGTTTGAAACCATCTATTTGGAAATTTCAATTGCTAGCGCGTTAATATTTCACTAATGCAGTAAGATTTCTGTCTTGTTGAAATCGAGTTGTTGGGCAATCACAAGTGAGGTCCACATCCACAATGATCTATACATTTCCTCATGACCACGTAAGCAATATCATCTGCACAGCTGTCTTTGTGGAATAGGAATCAAACAATGGGAGGAGCAGAATTCTGCAGTGTTCCTGTTTAGTGAAATCACACATTTAAATGCCTTATGTACCTGCAGAAATGAGGATATGGCCATAAATGACAAATTTCATTGCCCCTCCAAAACAATAAGAACTCATACCATAACACAATATGCAGCAGTTTTCTGTGCATTTCTAAGCACTCCTAGAACACTATCAGGACTAGAAGTGTTTTGGAAAATGAATTGTTGAAATCGTTTTCCTCCACAGATGCTGGGTTTTTACACTTGTTTTTGTTTTTATGCCAGGGATTGTATGGAGTTGTTTAACAGTGTTTTTGTTTTAACTCTGTTCAATTTCTTTGTCATCACTGAATTCAAAGCTCCCCCCCCCCCACCGACTTAAGCACAATTATTGGATTTCACCTTTCTGGGTTTGGAACCGTGATGTCACTGTGTAAAGCAGGAACAGAGGCAACACTCATTAGCTGTGGATCTGGTTGATAATGGGTCCATTGTCAAGTTAAAGACATTAGTTAGGTTCTCCAGAACAGCTCCAAAACTTTAGCAGTGCCACTGAGAGAGGTGGCCATTACTATGAAAGACAGGACACCTGGGGTGTACATACACTTATGTTCACTTAAAAAGAAATCGGAGTATCAAGAGTTGAGAGGGAAACCTCAACAAGAGCGGAGATTTGGTGGGGGGGATGAGGGGCGTTTGTTGGGGCTGAATGAGTTACCTTCCCTTTCCTACTGCCCTCTCTTCGGCCCATGGAGTATTTGGATTCATAACTCTTCCCCCACACATAAGATATCACAGAAATTGAAACTGACAGTATCCCATCGATGGGGGAGGTATATTCTATCACTGGTACTACGCAGCTGTCCCACACAATGTGGGAGGCAGTAAAGTTGTCATGGTGCTCCATAGAGAGAGGTGACGAGTGATGGTTGATCTTGAGAGTCACCATACCTCAGGCAAAAGGGGTGAGTGAGAAGGAGTGTGCAGTGGCATAGTGGTAGTATCACTGGACTAGTAATCTGGAACACCATGCACATGTCCTAGGGACAAGGAGTTTGAATTCCATCATGGTAGATGGCAAAGTTTGAATTCAGTAGAAGTCTGCAATGAGAAACTAGGATGACAACAATCATGCTGACATTAAAAAAACCAAATGGTGCACTAATGACTTTGAGGGAAGAAAATCTGCTCTCCTCATCTAGCCTGGCCTATATATGACTCCAGACCCACAAGATGCGGTCGACATTCAACTGTCCTCTGGTCAATTAGAATTCGGCAACAGATCAAATTAAAACAATTGACCCTTCAATTAGCAGTCCAGATTAAAATCCTACTATTTTAGTGGATAGCCTGTCACACTGGGGCCAGTAAATTTGTGTGTATTCTGACACAATACTTACTTGCAGAAGTTTCCTTATTTAATGACTCCGCACCACTGATTTGTGACCAGCAGGGGAGGAGATGGTGTGGTGATACTATCATTGGACTGTGAATCCAGAAACCCGTGTAGTATTCTGGGGAAGCTGGGTTTGAATCCCACCATGGCAGATGGTGGATTTGAATTTAGTAAAATTCTGGCATTAAGAGGTAAATGATGGAAAACTGCGTTCCTTACTTGCTCTGAATGAATAATAAAAAAAACAGGTGATCACACAGTAACTAGGCCATAATTTAATTGCTAGTTGTGGAATCCTGCTGTGAATATCCAGCTTTGCTTTCATAAAGAACAGTGCACCTAATAGAACATAGAACAGTACAGCACAGAACAGGCCCTTCAGCCCACGATGATGTGCCGACCATTGATCCTCATGTATGCACCCTCAAATTTCTGTGACCATATGCATGTCCAGTAGTCTCTTAAATGACTCCAATGACCTTGCTTCCACAACTGCTGCTGGCAACGCATTCCATGCTCTCATGAATGTTGATATCAAAGTACTTAAATGTATTTACAGAATCTTTAGTATTCATATTTCTGAAAAGATGGTTTTATTTAAAAATAACTGACAATGACATCTAATGAATTAAAGAACATAGTGCAATTAATAATTTAAAATAGTTTATGGAATACTTTGAGTTCCTCTGAATAATTGAACTTCTGCTCCCAGTTTGAAAGCAGGTTCAGTGTTGTAATATCAACCAGTTAATAATTTGAAATATGCACAGACAGACAAGAACTTACTTGGGATTTATAATTTCAAGAGTCAATATAAGTGTAAAAGAAAATTTAAAACCTCAAGTCTATAACATGACCACTTGGGTTTAAAATTCCAGTTTGAAACACCTGCTAATGGTGCAGTGTAATTTAAGGAAAACATAATCAGAGTTGGAATTTCAAAATAATTTCCAGTAAATAACAGCTAAACAAAACAGCCAAAATTTCAGAATAAAATCTTATTTTTTCCCTATCTTTTCAGTCCATTTTGGATCATGGTTTGAACACATAAAAGACTGGCTAAGCCACAGAGAAGAATTCAATTTCATGTTCATAACCTATGAGGAGCTGAAGAAGGTAAGAGTTAGGAGTAAATTACTGAAGATGCTGGAATCTGTACTGCAAATAACAAAATGCTGGAGATCACAGTTAAAATGAGGGATTTGGACATCTGCAGCTGCTGTTTGACCCACTATGATCTCCAGCATTTGTTGTTTTCAGTCAAGGTAAGAGTTAGGTTTTTTCCATTTATAAATGATAACAAAAATTTTTTTATTTGAATGATAAATCTTGCAGACCTTACAGCAAATCAGTTCTATTTTTGGTTTCTCAAAATTGGTTATTTCAAATTTCACAGCACATGAAGTCATTCATATCTGTCCCAGCTCTCTGCAAGAACAATTCAGCCAGTCCTACACCCTCACCCTTTTCTTTCTGAAAAAAAGTTATAAATTCTGCATTACCTTATAAACTAAAGTTAAAATAGTTAGTTTCACGGTTTTTCTATGCTTGCTTCCAATGATCTGATGGTTGTCCCATAAGGAGAGTATTGATCTGAATATTTTAATCATCTTTTCAACAGATGCCCATTTGAAAGCCACCAGGCTTCACCAGCAGTAACACTATTTGAAATAGTTTTGCTTTACCCAACCCTTTTGGGATGACAAATATTGCCACACAAAATATTTATAAAATAAAGTAATACGGAAACCAAAGCAGCTAGTGGTCTTATTTATAAGAAAATATTAGTTAAAGCATAATAATGTGGAAATATTACATGACACCCTTACTAGAATATAAAACTACAGACCTAGCAGGAATAAAGAGATAACACAGTGTGGAGCTGGGGGAACACAGGAGGCTGGGCAGCATCAGATTAGCTGGGAGAAAAAAAAAAAAAAAAAAAATCGACGTTTTGGGTCGGGACCTCAGAAGGGTCCTGACCTGAAACATCAACTTTCCTGCTTATCTGATGCTGGCTGGCCTGCAGTGTTCCTCCAGCTCCACACTTATCTGACTCCAGCATCTACAGTTATTGTTATCTCAGACCTGTCAGCAAGTTGCTATGCTGCTTTATTTTGTTATGGATTTCGGCAATGTATGAAACTAACTTGAGGACTTAGTTTCCTACTTTTAGTTTCCCTTTTAGAAAGAATGCATTTTCTAAAAGTAAGATAACAAAGTGTGAAGCTGGATGAACACAGCAGGCCAAGCAGCATCTCAGGAGCACAATTATTTCTGATGCATTTTCTAAAAGTCTTTGTTTTTGATCGTATTTTCTCACAGGATCTTAGATGCTCTGTTGAAAAACTCTGCAATTTTTTGGAACGTTCTCTTTTGCCAGAGGCTGTGGACACAATTGTATGCCACTGCAATTTCGCAAACATGAAAGATAATCAAATGATTAACTACACACTTGTTCCTAATGAAATTATGGATCATCAAAGAGGCAAATTCATGAGGAAAGGTTAGTTAATATAAAAGGATTAAAAGGACCTAAAAAATGATTATTCCCTTTGTGGTCATTCTCATGGTCCTCCTACTTGTTTTTACGTAGGTAAAGTTGGAGACTGGAAGGAACATTTCACAGAGGAACAGAGGCAACATTTTGAGAAGGTTTTCCAGGAGAAAATGAGGGATTTCGATATTAGGTTTACCTGGAGTTTATAACTCCTATGATCAGGACAGACAATTGTTATTTAAGCAGCTTAATAAGTAAACAAAACACTTACTTATAGTTTGTTTGTGTATGTTGAAAAGGCTCCTGTGAACCATTTCAGCTGTTAGGAAAACATGTAACACAGCACTGACAATGCATATAGATTAAGGTATTTTAATTCAATTTGATTTTCTCTTAAATATATAATGAGAAATAATCAAAACCAATAATTAAGGAACTTTTAGTGTCATTGAAGCATAACGTACTTTTAACTCAATGTAAAGTAATGTTTAATCAGTATAAAAATGACTACACTCCTCTAAAAATACCACCACTGGCAAACTACAGGATATTGCAAATCAGCAACATCTTAGTGAGCCCTAATTCAAGGGCAAACTGAGGCCTAGATTACTGTAGTCAAGTGAATTTAAGTAGCTTTCCAGCTTAGTTTTCTTGTGCATATGTTTTTACTATATCAAGTACTGGGTGAAGTTTCTATTCATTCTAATTGTTGCCATTAGGAGTGACTTCGGCGGATATTGGAGTTCACAGGTCATTAATAGGTAAACACATCAAATGCTCATCAATCATTCTGATAAGTATGACAAATCTTCGATAAGTATTACAAATAGGAAAAGTTTGGGTTGGGAGGTGGGGGGGGGGGGGGGGGCGGGCGTGGGGGGGGGTGGGGTGGAGAGAATATGGGCCAGTAGCAGGCAGGTGGGACTTGTTTAGTTTAGCACTATATTTGGCACAGACTGGCTGGACCAAGGAGTCTGTTCCCGTGCTGTATGACTTTTTAGGAAGTAGGATTATTCACCTTGCAAACTCCATGCTACTGGTCACAGGTTCTGTGGGCCCAATCAGCCTCCAGCCACATATTTAGGTGTTTCCAAGAGGATATAATCAGCCCCTTTTGCCCTGGTTTCACTGGCATTCCTTTTTCCAGGGTCCTATTCATTACTTCCTCTTGCCACTGAGTGTTCTCAAAGAATTGTTTCTCTTTGAACAGGAGATTCCTCCAAGTCAGTTGCTTTTAAGTGAGGGTCTCCTATGCAGTGATATCTGCGTTGCATTTCTTAAGGGAAGCCTTTTAAACACTTCCTTTGTGGTCCTCTCATTTGAGCACCTTCACTGAGCTGAGCAAAGATGTGCCTACAAAGTCAGAACACAGGACCCTAAATTCCTGGCTGGCCGAAGAGAATTGGTTTAGGTTGATTCTGGCTATGTTTTAGAGCTGTTCGGAAGACAGATCGACAACTGCCTTATACTCAAGGATCTTGTATTGGTTTTGGTATCACAATTAAAAATGCTAATCCTTAGTCATCTGAAGATGAGGCCTGTGGATTGGATGCAGTATTGAGTCTCTGTATCCCCATCAACTCTGGGGCAACAACAGGGGAAATGTCCCACACGAGACAATTTCTCCATTGGTCTTAAACAGAGTTATAGAACTGGAACTTGCCCTGGGTGGGTTTGACCCATATGGCACGTAAAAGATCAAAGATCTAGCTTATTATTTTACTTTAGGCTGAACTAACCTCAGTCTTACAAAAATAACAGGAACGGCAGATGCTGGAGAATCTGAGATAACAGTGTGGAGCTGGATGAACACAGCAGGCCATGCAGCATCTTAGGAGCACAAAAGCTGATGTTTTGGGCCTAGACCCTAGTTACCTCTACTGGTGAGGAAACAAACCCTGGGATTCCTCTCTGTACTTCTATGTAGTGGTTTCTGACAGCTGAATTTTAGTCTTAAATCAATACATTTGACACTTGAGGACTATTATAATGCAGTGCTTGTGTCCCTACCTCTGAAACAGAAGTGCTAAGTTCAAGTCCCTTTTCATGCAGAGGTGTGCCATACACATGTAGATAGATTGCTTAAAAAATACCAGATTTGCGTTTGACACAATCTGCACTCGCTACTTTTCAGTACTGTCAGAAAACTGCTGAAATACCAACTTCAAAATAGGGAGACAGAAGGAATTTTGAGAGTGGAATTGAAAGGGATTAATAGTGGCTGAAAAGAGTGTTAATTGGAAGAGACAGGCACTAAAAAAAAGGAGGAATGAGAGGAGATAAATAAGCGTTCCTTTAACTACCTTGCATATATACAGCATGTTTAGGATTCAGTTTACATTTTTTAAACTATAAACTTTATTTTTAAATACAAAATTTACTTTTTAACAAAAACAAACTTCCTGAAATGATTTATTGCTGAACGGCTTAGTAGTTTGTTTTGCTATCATTATATGAATCTTACTGTAAAATTATTTTTTTATTAAAAATTACATCAAGTGCAAGGTGTTGCTGGATTGTTCCAAATATTGTATATAGTTTGCAAGTTAAGAGTGGATACGGGCTATAAAAAGATGGTTGAAAGACAAAAATTATTGGAATCCTTTGGATTTAAATTGCAGATTTAGAAAGAACTTGTCACTAAACTTAAATTGAAATTCATCAATGAATATCCAGCACTAAAAATTTTACCAGATTTAGATAAAAAGCCAACATTTCCTACAAAGAGCAAGCTTACATTTTCATCACTAGAAATTGTCAAAAAAAAATGCAGTCTCCATTAACTGGTAATTTACTACAATGATCTCTTACTTGATACACAAATGCAAGACAACAATATTAACCAAAAACTTGATTCATGCCAAGCAGTTGTAATTGTAGAGGCTATTTGCTGTATTATCTTTGATTACAAGAGAGAAAGACCATAATTTCCTTCTGAAAATTGTTAAATGCAAGATTAATGACAAGATATTCACAAGGCATCATAGCTTTATTTTCTGATAAATTAATTCTGTTTTATTATCACAAACAGAACTTTTCAGTTCATCCAAGTCAGAGGAAGAAAAAAGTATTTAACTGTATTATTTATACATATTAACAACCTAAGACATAAAACTATTCAACATGGCACAAGACTAAATGAATAGCAACAAGTGGTCACATTACACAATGCTACAAATTTCCTAACTACCTGAAAATTTTTTTTTAAAAAAAACAATGACATCTATTAAGAGATTTGAAATAAACTTTTCTTTGAAGCTTTTCCAGTCATAAGACAGTGATGCTTCTTTACTAAACAGTAACCTCTAGCTTTTAGTTAACAATAATTTTTCTTTGTACACCTCCAAATAACACCTTAAACATGATTTCAAAGCTCAATTTTTAGCTTGTGCAATTGGTTCCTTTATTTGGAAACTGCTGAGATCTTTTCAAAAAGCAACCTCAAGTTTATTGATTGAGTTTAATGATTTAAACTTGACACTGGGCACTCAAACAATGCAAGGCCCAATCAAAACAGTAATTGTGAAAAACAACTTAGTTTTAACTGTCACTTTTTTAAAAAGTTAGCTTTTTAGTGGCTGTATGTAGACCTATTAAAAATTTTTAAAAAGTTACTTTTCTATTAAAAATTCTTCCAAATGTCATTTTTGTTCATTTAGTACCAACTTACAAAAAAATCTTGGGATGATTAGAAATGTCAATTTGAATTAAAATGGTGTTGATTTGAGAGTTATCCATTCACTAATGCTATATCATACAGGCTATTCTGAACCACCAAAAGCGCTGTGTTGGTATTATAGCAAGAGAAGGATTTCAGTTCACCAATGATGGAAAAATGTAGAATATGGTGAAATTTTAATTCTGAAACCTTTAAAGTCAGGAAAAAAGCAAACTGCAAAGCTGAACAAGTGCCAAGTACAAAGTGTTTACTTTAAGCTTTTCTCAATTGATCACTCCCAAGGAAACACCTCAGGTCATTCTTCCCAAAGCCACCTAACTACATTAAATATACTAAATTGAAGAAACAGCTTGGTAAGTGGTCCAGTAGTTTACAGTTAATAAACTAATCTATTTTTATTATGTAATTTTTTGAATTTCAACCAATGCTTTGGAGATAACGTGAGGAAATGAATTCCACAAATTTACTTTAAAGTGCAAACTGCAAGCTTTGTTAAAACTCAAGGAGTTTCTGTCCTTATAGCAGATATACATACTGTAAAGCACAATTCTGACTGGTTCTTCTGCCATGACAGCATTAAACCCATGGTAAATAAGAAAATAGAGCAGTGGTTTTGATTTGGTTTAAGTCTTAACTAGAAACGCTCCAATTTATTATTTGCATTAATATTCATAAACAGCCAAATGTCATTGACCTGAGACCTTGCCCCATTACAAGAGGCTCTTTATGATTATTTTCAAAGTACAACTAGGAACCAACCTAATCTTAAAAATTAAGACAAGCAGATCTTCAGCACTACACAGATCTAACATAGTGTAAGGCAGGGATGTATTCAGTTAGCCAATTATAATATCAAAACACAGAAACGAAAATGCTTGAGACACAGTTGTTACCTTATATAGTAAATTTTATCACTGAGCTGCATCTAAGTAAGACATCAAGCCCACCAGACCAAATACGCATATTTTAATTCTAGTTTCTATTACATTACTGGCAATAGTTAGATCAATATAAAAGGAAGACTTCCCCATTCCAGTGTACAGCTTCCTGCTCAACCACCACCATAATAAATGTTCATCTACCACAAAAGATTTTTATATGTGTACAAGTCTTTTTACAATTTGAATTCATCTTTTCATACTTATAGACTACATATTTGGCAAAATGGTTTCACTGCTGAAGGATACCAAATTACACATGGAGGAGATGCTGCTAGGCCTTGCTGCCGCATTACCATGCTGTTTCCAGACTTTCATGATGAACTTTCTATTTGGAGCTTGTGAAATTGCAGCGTTTCGGGTAGCAAACCATTCAGACAAGCAGAGATTTTGCCCCATTTCCTGGAACTTTTTTCTGAAACTTCGGTTTAACCAGAAATACACAACGCAGTTGAAGAAGCCATTTCCACATGGTAACCACAGGGCAACGAATTCCAACCACTCTGATGCCCTCTGCTGTGTTAAAGCTGAATTTAAAACAATTAACTGAGCAGTGTTTGCTGGCAGAAAATGACCAATTCAAGTTATAATACTATCACTAAACCACTACCTGAATATTAAACCAGTGATTTAATTATCTGCAAATCAATTCCAAACAAATTACTTTTTTGAAATACCATTTAAACTAGTATTTTCCTCATACCCATGTTATCAGATTGAATCGGAAATGTAAACACCGGCTGGAGGACTTAAGAGATAACGATGGTAAATGACAACAGATGAACAAATGAACTAGGATAAGAATTTCAAATTCAATGTGTTGAGAGATGAAAAATATCACTGTCAATCAGACCACAGCTGATGGGCTCACTGACCATTATACAAATAGTAGAATTTTGGACAGGTTGATAGACAATAAAAGGAGTGTCACAATAGTTAAGTCTGGAGTTATGATGGCACACGGAGAGGAGTTTTAAACATTAGAGACAGTCAACCTATTGGAGGAAGTAGCTTTGCAAGTGAATGTGATATGGAGTTGAGAGGTCAGTTTGGGTAGGAGATGACACCAAACATTGGAGTCAAATGTTACATGGCCATAACTTTGAATAATTCATAGCCTGATCATGTTTTGAAAATGTTTAGAAACGTTAAAGACGTTTCAGGCCGAGACCCTTCATCAGAGAGGGGGATGGGGAGAGGGTTCTGAAATAAATAGGGAGGGAGGAAGAGGCAGACCGAAGATGGACAGAGGAGAAGATAGGTGGAGAGGAGAGTATAGATGGGGAGGTAGGGAGGGGATAGGTCAGTCCGAGGGGACGGACAGGTCAAGGGGGCAGGGTGAGGTTAGTAGGTAGGAAATGGAGGTGCGGATAGGTGAGAAGAAGAACAGGTTAGGGAGGTGGGGACGAGCTGGGCTGGTTTTGTGATGCAGTGGGCGGGGGGGGGGGGGGGGGGGGGCGGATTTTGAAGCTTGTGAAGTCCGCATTGATACCATTGGGCTGCAGGGTTCCCAAGCGGAATATAGGTTGCAGGAACAGCAACTCTCTGGTGGCATCATTATGCCACTGCAGGAGGCCCAGGATGGACTTGTCATCTAAGGACTTCCATACTGAATTACATAAAAGCTTTTGACTATTTCTTTGGTCTCTGTTGTCCCTCAGCCTACTTTCACACATGCACACTTTAATCTCTCTCCCACTCTCTTCCCCACTCCCCCAAACCACCACCATCCAACTTGCCCCTCACCCATGTCATAGTGAGAGGTTTTAAAAAGCTTCAAACTTTTTGGTGAAGTTAGAAATCCTATACTTCAAGTATTGTTGCAATAAAGAGTCTAATTTTGCCACAAATGTTTTGTGGGCTGTAGCTTTTTACAAATAATTTGGACAAAACAAAGTGTATTAACCTCTGACGTTGTTAAAAACCATCTTAATAAATGTAAACCAGAATTGATTTTAAAAAGGTCAGAATTATTTTTAATGAAGATCTTACTTTTAAAAAAGGCATTTTCTTGTCACAGCTTGGATAGCTATCAGTAAAACAAAATTGTACAATATTCTGAAACAAAAACAATCGCAGGAGAAGCTCAGCTGGTCCGGCAGCAGGTGTGCAGAGTTGATGTTTTGGGTGCCCTGATCCTTCACCAGAACCAGAACCAGTTGGAAAAAGCTGCTGAAGAACTGAGCTAGGTAAAGGAATGAGAGGATCAGTTGCAACAGATCCCAGATGGAGAGAAACAAAGCAATAATAACAAGGAAGGGAAAGGTGGGGGGAAAACAGCCACAACAGAAAGCGGGGGGGGGGGGGGGGAATAAAACTGTTGGAAACCAGACCTGGACAAGGTATTCCAGAAGAGGCCTCACCAATGTCATGTATAATCTCAGTATGACTGCCCAACCCCTACACTCAAAGGGCTGAGCAATGAAGACAAGCATGCATGCCATGTCATAGTGAAAACCGTAAGTAGGTGAAAATGAGTTTTATGCTGAAAACAGCCCATGTATTGACAAAGCCTGGGGTATTGGGAAGAGGGTGGGGGTGGAGATAAAGGACATGGAAGTTGGTGTTCGAGAGATCAGCTGTGAAACGTTTTCCCTAAAGATTGATTTTTGGGAAGCTATTCTAGAGAACACAGGGAATAACAACCATACAGTTGATTTGCTTCTGATATTACCATGAATGGAGATTGAGAGTTTTTGGATTGAAATCATGGTGTCAAAATCTTATAAAAGATTGACTGTTCCACATTTTAGCCATAGTCTGTATGGAGATTTCGGACTTATCAAATAGGGACGCTTGAATGGACTGGAAGTGGTCAAGTTAGTCAATTAGATGAATAAAATTAGGTCACATGGGATTCAGGGCAAGCTTGCCAATAAGAAACAATTGGCTTCATAGCTACAAACAATAATAGTGGAGGGTTGCTTTTTGAACTGAAGGCCCATGACCGGCAGTGTTCCACAGGGATCAGTTCTGTGTCCGTTTTTGTAATTTATATAAATAGTTTTGGATGATAATATAGAAGACATGGTTAGTAAGTTTGCAGACAACTACAAAATTAGTGGTACTATAAATAGTGAAGGAGGCTTTCCAAGATGACAAAAGGGATCTTGGTCAAACAGGTCAATGGGCCAAAAAATGGCAGACAGAATTCAAACTGGATAAGTGTGAGGTATTGCATTTTGGGACAATAAACAAGGATAGGACTTATACAATTGATGTCAGGGCATTGGGTAGTGTTGTAGAACAGAAGGATTTGGCGTGCTGGTACATAATTCTTTGGCGTTTGTGCCACATTTAGACAGGGTGGTTAAAAAGGTGGTTTAGCATGCTTGTCTTCATTGCTCAGTCCTTTGAGTGTAGGGGTTGGGCAGTCATACTGAGATTATACATGACATTGGTGAGGCCTCTTCTGGAATACCTTGTCCAGGTCTGGTCACCCAGTTAAAGGATGGATGTTATCAAGCTAGAGAGGGTGTTCAGAAGAGATTTACCACGATGTTGTCAAGTATCAAAGATTTGAGCTATAAGAAAAGACTAGATAGGCTGCAATTTTTTTTTACACTGGAGTATAGCAGGTTGAGGGAACCTAACAGAAGTTTATAAAATAATGAAAGGTATAGATAGAGTCAACGATAGTCGTCTTTTCCTTAGGATGGGGCATTTCAAGACTTGGATGCACATTTTCAACGTGCAAGGAAAGATTTAAAAGAGATGACCGGCAAATTTCTTTACACAGAGGATGGTTTGCGTGTGGAATGAACTTCCTGAGGAAGTGGTCAACGTGGGTACAATTACAACATTTAAAAAGGCATTTGGATTGATACATGAATAGGAAAGATTTGGCAGGATTTGGGCCAGGAGCAGGCAGGTGGGACTAGTTTAGTTTGTGATAATGTTTGGCATAGACCAAAGGGTGTGTTTCCATGCTGTATGATTTTATGGTGGGATCATAGCACAGAACCCAGTGAATGGAGAGAGTTTCAGGCACCTACCTCAAGCTTTTTGTCTAAAGGACATAATGCTTAGAACAGATGGATACTCAAATTTTTAAAATACACAAAAAAGTAACCAAAATTTAAAAAAATAAAGTCAGGCTAGTTGAATGAAAGATACCAGGCATTAGTCAATGCTCAAAAGCAGTGTGTGAATTAGTGTTCAACAACCAGGCACAAATCATGACAACTTCTAAACAGGGTAAGGATTCCTATTTCAACAGAGGCTGATAAAAGTCCCTAGATCAGATCCACCAGAAAAAAGATGCTTACTCTGGTCTCTACACCACCCAGGGTCAGAGGGAGGGGGCGAAGCTGAGAGGAGCGAGCCATGCTATTTTCTTATTTAAGATGGCGGGAGACCAGGTCATTCAGAAATAACATGGTTTAAGAATATCTTCCAGGGAAAATTAAACTCTACTGAAAGGAGGAGAAGAGGAGAAAGTAAAGTCAATCACTTACACGAACGCTAGAGGTCAGTGTTCCATTTTGCTTCTCAGACTACTCACCCTGGTAGATCATATTACAAACACAAGGGCACCAGCAGATATAATAGACGATAACCACAGGCACAAGGATTCTGGAGGCGGCGTCGTGTCTCCTATTCGCCTTCGACAGCTTAAAGCGATTCTTCTGACTCCGGGCTACAAACCAGAGCCGGAAATTGGCGAAAGTCATGATGAGTGAGCAGGGAAAGAAAATGAATGCTGTCAGCAGGAGGGAATAGGTAACATTGCTGGAGAAATCCAGATTACAGATCAAAGATGCTCTGGAGAAGTAAACTTTGACAATTCCACTTGGGATGGATAAGGGAAATGAGAGGATGGGTGGCAGAAGCCAGACCAGTGCAATGAGAGCTTTGATCCTGCAGTTAGTCATCACTATGCTGTACTTGAGAGGGAAGAACACAGCGATGTAGCGCTCGATGCTGATAGTTGCCAGGGAGTAGATGGAAGAAGTTAGGATGCTGGCGTCTAGAAAGACCACGATGTGACAGAAGGGGGAGTCGGCCTGGTTTCGGAGCTGGGGCACACTACTGCCATATAAATTCAGCGGGATGACTATCAGGGCGAGAGCAGCGTCAGCACCGGTCAGTGAAATCAGAACCAGGCGGCTGTTGTTGGACCAGCCCGAAACTGGCGAGGAGATCACCAGTAACACGGCTGTGTTCCCCAGAATGATCAGACCGCACAGAACAGCAATGATACACCGTTTCACAGCGTCACTTGCTGCCTCTCCCACCGAGCTGGCTAGGCCAGTACCAGAGAGATTGGCTTCTATCACACTCCCATTCTGTGCTGAGAGATTCACAAACATCCTGTTACAAAGAGACAGGCTGTGGGTACGGTCTCTAAACCCTGGGACGGGGAAAGAGTTTTCTTCCAGCTTTTCCTACACTCTGATAAATTTTTTAAAAAGCCACCTTTCGGTCACCCCTAACCTTTAAATACCGATGACCTTATTGGTTACGAACAGACCATGCTAGTTAGCGGGTGGGACTTTTTTTTAACCTAAATTGGGGTTCAACACGTGCCGTTTGAGTTGATCGGAAGCAAATGGAGAAACTGTGCCCGTTGTGGGTAGGGTTTGGATAATCGTGTTCAAGCTGTTTGTAAGAAGTGATCAGTTCCCAGGAAAAGTTTCCTTCCACATAATACTGGTCCCGATTGTGGACGTGATCTAATTTGAGCGGATAAAATGTTGTATCTGTATAAACAGTAATCCGAATTTCTTCCGAAACCTATGCACTCCCTAAAAAAATCCTACTTTCCGTAAACATCTCAACACCAGTGGAAGGATGAACCTTTAATTGATTAATTTTCACGTTCCTGAGCTGCACATCTCACAGTCCCCGCCCCAGCTGATTTTTGTTTGTTTGTTTCTTCTCTCCATTGGTCTCTCGCTTGCGTTGTTGCATTTTAAAAAAATAAACCCGTGTTCTCCGTTCTAAGGAAAACTACCCTCTCCTAGCAAATCTTCCCACATTGAAACAACGATGATAGGATCAGGAATGTGCAGCGGGACCTGGGTGTCCTTGTGCACCAGTCCTGAAGGTAAGCATGCAGGTGCGGCAGGCGGTAAAGAAGGCCTTTCGGCCCCTTGACCCTCCTGTGCAATTCTTCACAATCATGGTTGATGGTCCAACTCAATAACATGCTTTCTGTCCATAAACTTTGATCCTATTCGCCTCAAGTGCTACACATAGTCGCCTCATTCAATATTTTGGCATCACCTACTTCCTGTGGTAATGAATTCCACAGGCTCCCCACTCTTTAGGTGAAGAAATGTCTCCACATCTCCATCATAAATCATCTACCCTGAATTTTCATACTGTGACCCCTGGTTCTGGACATAGCCGCCTTCGGAAACATTGTCCCTGCATCTACCCTGTCCTGTCCTGTTAGAATTTTATGAGTCTCTAAGCGATTCCCCCTCATTTGTCTGAACTCTAAATAAAACAATCCCAGACTAGTCAATCTCTCCTCACAAGTCAGACCAACCATCCCCGGAATCAGCCTGGTAAACCTTCACTGCACTCCGAGAGCAAGACTATCCTTCCTCAGAAAAGGAGACCAAAACTGCACGCAATATTCTAGGTGTGGCCTCACCAAGTCCCTGTATAACTGCAACAACGCATCTCTCCTCCTGTAGTCAGATCCTCTTGCAATGAAGGCCAATATACCATTTACCATTCAGGCAGTAATCTGCCGTCTTGTTTTTGCTTCCAAAGTGAATAACCTCACATTTATCCAAATTGTACTGCATCTGCCATTGATTTGCCCATACACCCAACCTGTCGAGATCATGCTGAAGGATCTCTGCATCCTCATCAGTTCACCCTCCCACCAAACTTGGTAACATCTGCAAACTTGGAGATGGTACATTTTGTTCCCTCATCCAAATCATATCTATATATTGTGAATAGCTGGGGTCCCAGCACTGATCCCTGTAGCACTCCACTAGTTACTATCTGCCAATTTGACAAGGACCCATTAATTCCTACTCTTTGTTTCCTTTCCGCCAACCAGTTTCCTATCCATCAAGATACATTTCCCCAGTCCCATGCGCTTTAATCTTGCACATTAATCTCTTATACAGGACTATGTCCAAAGATTCTACATCGACTGGCTCCCCCTTGTCAATTCTACTGGTTACATCTTCATCTCCAATAACATTCTTGTAAATCACCTCTATCTGTAGAATAACTATGTCCCTTCTGTAATGTAACCAAAATTCCAGCTAATGTGGGTCTTATATCCAGTATCACGTGCCTATTTCCGTATTCAGTACCTTTGCCTAATGAAGGAAAGCGTGCCTCAGGTCTTCTTTACCATCTTTTGGAAGGTCCTGCCACCTTTCAAGAATTTGTGAGCATGCATTCCAAGATATCTTTCTATCTCTTCCACGCACAGTAATCTCCCATTTGTATGTATTCCCTTGCTTTGTTCGCATTTCTGAAATGCATAACCTTGCACTGCTACAGATTGGAAAAGTGGAAGATGGAATTCAATCACTCAGCCAAAGTAATATTATCATCCCTGCATCAACAGCCATCTCTTCACAATAGATTACTCAGCCAATTGTTGACACCTGCAGATTTCCCAATCATTCATTCTCCCTTCACTATCATGTGTTACCACGTGTTCTATTGTGGATCATCACAACACATTGAAGCAGCATTTCCATGGTTCCTGCCGTGGGTCCATAATATTCACTGAATGGGAAAATTGGGGGTTGCATTCACTTTTCATTTTGTATGAAATGTTTTCCTATCAAGTTAACAGCAAACGCAATCCCAATTCCTGGAAGTTACAGAAATAGAGTGATAAATCCTATCAAGACTTCACATCAGGGCTTTAGTTCCATTAATTGACAGAACAGTAATCTGATAACATGAGGCGCAAGTGCAAACACTTTGATAAAAACTTTAAATGGCACAAACAATGAATGGGATACCCAGAGAAAACGTTTCAAAACAAGCACCTTTGTAGTGCTACTGATTACTGCCTGGACACAAACTTTATGGGGAATGTAGGCGTTGAGCAAGGCTGTGGAGGGATTTGAAATCATGGATCAAAATTCTAACATTGAAGAATTGTTTTTTTAGAAAGATAAGGAAGCAGAATGAGCTGGACCAGGCTTGAGTTGTGACTTAAGCAAAAGAGATTTGATTGATGTAAACTTTTACTGCAGCCAGATCTGTTCACCAGGATATGTTTGAAAAGTCAGGCCTGGAGGTAACAAGAGCACAGATGTGGGTTTCAGACGCAAGTGGACAGGGGCAAAGAAGGGTGGAATCAGATAAAGTTTCAGAAACTGGTAGTCTTATTGGTATGGGTCTGTGTTTGGAACCTTTGTTTTTGTAGCTGTGGCTCATGGTGCCTGCCTACTAATCTGGCAATGCTGGATCTGAGCTATAAGTCATTTTTTAACTTTATGCTTTTCAGCCTAGCTGAAGTTAAAGTAATTTAAATATTTTAAATGCTCCCCCTGTGCAGCAGCAGTTACTCCAGTTGATGGCACACAGCTTAAAGGGTGCTTACAAATTATGTTGATATTACTGAATCTTTGAGGAAGCCCCAGATGTTAGCTGTCACTCCTTCGAGATTTGAAACTGTTCTGCCAACAAGTGCATATGACATCATTATGGTGGGTGATGCTTATGGCATCTTTCAGCATTAACCCTTTCAGGCCCACATACAAAAGTTTTGGCTGAAAGTTGACAATAGGTGGCAATTCCTTACCTCTTACTGAAACCAAACTGCCTGGTTATATTCTGTGGCATCTGCCCTGTTCAAGCTCCTCCAGTGTTGCTCATTATCATCAAGTCACAGCTTGTCTGTTTCCGCACCTGGTTTCACTTCCCTGACTTCCTTTCAGGTCCTCAATTGCCACTGAGTTCTCCCAAAAGTCCATTCCAATTGTCTGCACTGAGCAACTTCTCATTCTCAATAATGTTTATGTAGATGCTGGGAACAGCATTTTCAGGTGCATCGTGGGAATTATCCCAGTTAGAAACAGCGAGGTAGTAAAGTTTAATGTTCAGTTGTATTTGCATTATGCAAGAGGCAATTTATTTCAAATAGGAAGGGTTTAGAGGGATATGAGCCAAGTGCTGCAAACAGGACTGGGTCAAATTAAGATGTCAAATTGGCGCAATGAGTTGGACCAAAGGATCTGTTTCAGTGCTCTGTGACTCCACAACTCTGTAAGTGTATTTGAATTAATTCGGTATTAAACGTTACACCCAAGCTGTAGACAGCAGGTGGCAGTATAGAACCATACATTGCTGAGATCTTTTCAGTTACTTCTCACAAAATTCAAACTAATGCTCAGTTCAAACTGTGAAAGCCTGGACATTAGTTTTCCAGCAGATCTGGAATCAGACATGTGTTTAGAGATTTTCACTGCTTGCTCCTGACTTCCATTTCCTATACTTAATGGTAAGGGCCTGGGGAATGTTGCTGAACAAAAAGACCTTGAAGTGCAGGTTCATTGTTACCTGGAAGTGGATTCACAGATAGACACGATAGTGAAGAAGGCATTTGGTATTCTTGCCTTTATTGGTCAGTACATTGAATGTATAAGTTGGGAGATGACGTTGCAGCTGTACAGAACATTGGTTAGACCACTTTTGAAATACTGCATAAAATTCTGGTCTCCCTGCAGTGGGAGTGATGTTGTGAACTCAAAAGGGTTTAGAAAAGATTTACAAGAATGTTGTGACGGTTGAAGGGTTTGAGCTATAGGGAGAGGCTAAAAATACTGGGGCTATTTTCCCTGGAGTGTCAGAGGCTGAGGGGCATGGAAAGGGTGAATAACCAATGACTTTTCCCTGGTGTGGGGGAGTCCAAAACTAGAGGACATAGGTTTAAGGTGATAAGGAAAAGATTTAAAAGGGACCTAAGGGGCAACTTTACCATGCAGAGGGATGTGTATGAATGGAATGAGCTGCCAGAGGAACTGGTGGGGGCTGGTACATTTACAACATTTAAAAGGCATCTGGCTGGAAACGGTTAGAGGGATATGGGCTAAATGCTGGCAAATGGGACTAGATTTATTGAGGGTAACTGGTTGGCTTGGACTGAAGGGCCTGTTTCCAGCTCCATGTCTCTATGACTATCTTTTTGTCATCTGCAAACTTAGCAACAAGGTCTTCAGTTCCTTCACCCATATTGTAAATTTAAAATGTGCTTAGTTGTGATTCCAACACTGATCCCTAAAGAACTCCATGGGTAACTGGCTGCCTTTCTGAAAATAAAACTCATTTATCCCCATTCTCTGCCTTCAGCCAGTCGAACAATCTTCTATGCACACCAGTACCTTGATTTGATTTTGATGTTATTGCGACATGTATTTGACAGCAAGAATACAATAATATATAGTGAAAAGCTTTCATTTGCTGCCACAAAATGGCACCGTTTTGAATAGTTTAAGAATATGGAAGAAATACACATAGCTTGAAGTGAATCTGTCAGCCCTGAGCCAACTCATCACCACCAATGACACCCGCACTGCCATCTCTTTACTGCCATCTCCACCAGACCCAACCAACATTGATCCTTGGGCACCATCTTTGCAGCTGGGCTGATACTCCTCTGCCATCACCTCACTGCCACGTGTGCCAGACAAACTAATGTCCCAAAGTCTCATTTCTCACCACTGGGCCCATCGCATCAATGTTGTAGTGATGCCCTTCCAACATGGCTTCACTGATGCCAGCGGTGGACCCAACCAACAACAAAGTTGCTGATCATCAGGTGCCATCCAAGCTCAGGACGAGGTAAGGACAAAAGAAAAAGAAGGGGCTGAGAAAAGAAAAGTGGAAGTAGCGGATGAGCTCTGGCACAGGAGCTCTACTGTGCTGCAATGTTAGACTGGAACACCTTGTGCCTAACACCGTGGGCACGAGGACAGGGTGAAGCAGAATGGGAACCATGGACTGAATGGAGGTGTTCATTCAAGTGGCTCCTGATCCATGTCTAGTATCCATATCACAGAGCTGCCTGTACTGCGAGTGGCCAATATAGTACACAAAATTGAAAACAGTGCATTTCCATCACCTTCTCACTAGTAGGAGTGCCTGGGGCCTTAAGTAGAGAGGAGAGACAAGCCAAAATGTGTCTCTTCTACATATGCATGAACAGGTGACATGTGAAAATCAGATACAAACACACAAATTACTCAACAGGTCTGACAGCACCTGTGGAGGGGGAGAGTAAAAGAGCGAGAGAGAGAGAAGTTTTGAGGGAGAATCACATGGAACTTGAAATGTTAACTTTGTTTCTGTCTTCACAGATGCTGTTAGACTTGTTGGAATTCCTCCAGCGTTTGTTTTTATTTCAAATTTTCAGCGACTGCAGTATTTTGCGATTTTGAGAGAAAACTTGGAAGTCGTGGTCATAGCCATTTTCTTTTGCCAGTGAGCATTTACAAATTGCAAGAACGTGTAAGGGAACACAATTTGTGCTTGGCACTGGGAGTTGCAGGCTCAGCCTGCTAGTCTTCACACCACGCCACCCCCCCATCAACAAATCTCCGTATTTCTTCCTTCCTCACACCCTTCATCAGGTACATCAGTACAGAGTTCTCGCACATTCTCACATACTTTTTTGAATTACAACTCAATTTCTTAACATTATCCCCCAAGTCCTGGCACTGCAGCTTAGTAATACCAGTCATTGTCCTGCATTGTTCCCCTGTCAAAGCCAGGCTGGTTGTGACCATCACTAACCATTCCTCCCACAGTTAACCATATTCTCCATTGCTGCATCGTATGTTGAGATTCCCTGCTCATCACAATTATTGCCCCTCTGTATCCCATCATGCTGCCCCAACTCACAGAATTGACTTCCCCAATTTCCCTACCACAGCAGTGACCCCCGGAGACCTCCTGGACTTGTAAAGTAATAATGTTTCATTCATGTGGGATAATTTGAGTATTAGAGTAAAAATCTTAACACTTGAAATCTTGATCCACCGAAAGCTCAAATTTCTTTTAAAAATTTATCAGTCTCTGTAGGGGTCAGAACAAATCTTTCTGCTGTGTATACCATGTTAGTAAAACATCGGGATACAGACAAAATCTTCCAACATATTACAGATAGAACAGCAGTTGGTAGGAGCAAAATGCTT